>NC_134218.1:6094811-6397841 GCF_965140235.1 Caretta caretta | reverse complement strand
AAAGTCTATCCTTTTATTGAATTGAAAGACTTTAAGGGCTTAGGTTCTAACACTGTCCATGAGGCTTACCCATGGGGCACTTTTTTCCCACCACCTTATATAGAGTGAGAAACCCGAGGGAAAGGAGAGTGAACCTTCTCTCAGCAAAATGTGCTCCTCATCCCCTGTAGTAATGAATATTCTAAAAACTTCCTAGCAATGAATTGGAAAACATAGAGGTGACCATTTTTATCTGAGATGTGAATATGTTTGCACCTTTCCAGTTCCATCTCTCTCTGGCCATTCACAGACTTTACTAAAGGATAGAAAGAAAGCAAAGAGAATGTGGAAATATTTTATTTCAGGCCTTTTAGGAAGCTTCATCATTTGTTTTTTATGAAGGAATATTGGCTAAAAGTCCTAGGGAACATTGGGAACCCTCTGGAGAAGTCACCATTGGAGTGTAGTCTCTCTATGCAACCTCCACTTCATCCTTCCCTCTCCCTCTTTCATACAGAAAGTGTTGGGGTACATTGAAAGCAAGGGGGTTATAGATCTGGCTTGGACCTGGTGAGGTTCAGGCAGGTACTCTGCGGCACGAATCTCTGCCAATGGATACCCATCCTGAATGATAACATCCCCCATCTCGCCACTGCTGAAGTGGAGCTCCCCACAGTGGTGATTAGATCACGGGGACTAGTGTTAGACCACAACATTCATTTCAAATGTGACATGAGCAAGAGTTGGAGCCAGGTCTTCAGTGGTGAAAAGGTAACCACTGTGGCAACTCATCCACCTTATTAACTGGCTTCGCTGTCAAATCACTGATCCATCCAGACTTCACTGATCCTCCTACCCATTCAAAATATAGAAACGATCAGGCCATTGGCTGAAAAATAAGGCCATTGGCTGTTTACACCAATGAAAGTCAACATGACTCCTCAATAATGTTGCCTTTGAAGGTTGACCTGGGCCTTCTGACAGTTTGATCATAGCACTGACCAGTCTCTGTGCCTGATACTACTGTAAATCGATCCATCTTCAGAAGATGCTGTTGCTGAAATTGACATTCAACAATGGTGGCTTTTGAACCTTATCAAATGTTAATGTCTGTGCCAGAAGCAATCAAATGCATGCTCTATTGCAGCTATTGAAATAAATGTTTTATTTAAGTGCTGATAACCCACTAGGACTTGAAACTGCTGATATTGCCCGCATGCACTATAAAGGTATATTTTTAAACTACCTTCAACTTGAAATTTTGCAGGCATCCTGGTGACACCCTGAACCATCCAAGACACCATCATGTTGGATTTTCTCAAGTCTTGGAGGTTGTTAAAGTGAAGTGCATGTAGAAAGAGAACCTTAATACACAGAGGAACCAGTCACCTTCCTGTATAACACAGACCTTCAATAACATTGACTCTGTCCAGATGGACATTTACTTCTGCACATAGGCCAAACTTGTCAGAGGTGACTAATGTTTATGGGTATCCAATGTCTCAATTGGGGCATCCAGAATGGCTTTTGAGAATTCTCCCATTCCTCTACAAAGGTGATTCCAATCCAAGCCTCCATATGTGGGATCTAGATATCCTATGCAAGTGTCTGTATTTAACAAAGGGCCCCTTCTCTCATTTAGTACTGAAAGCCTTACTGTATAAGTGCCAAGCATCTCACGCTTTGCTGATAGACACAGAGACAGAGTCCAGCTTATAGGCCTTCTGCAGCAGCCGAAGTCTGTGATCAAGCAGATTTCCATTAAGAAAAGGAAATCAAGACCAAGGCTAATGTGGATGGATCGAAACACACTTTGAGCCAAAGCATGCAGTCCTTGCTCAAGCCAAAATCTTACTCTTGCAGTTTTGCATGAGTAAAGACTTCAGTGCTTGGCCCGTACACTTTGATAAGGCTGCTGCTGCTGGGACTTTGGTCAGGGTAACTGTTTCCAGAGGCTCAAACCCTTTGTGGTCTAGCCATATGTGACTACAGCTGGACCCCCCGTGATGCACAGACAGTCTCTTGCCCAGGAATCCAAATTTGAAACTTTATTTATTAAACAGCTCTCACAGGGACACAGAGTCCTGAACTGTTCCATCCTGACGGCGTGACCCTATTACACAGGACACACTGAAACCCCTCAAGACTAATGGGCCTAATTTGCCAGGGGCCGGTCTGTAAATAATGCTTCGGGTAGTACTGCTTTAAGGACCACGCCTGCACTCTTACATTGTAGCGTATGTGTCAATGAATGCCACCATGCTATGTATGAATTTTAATAACAATTTCCCCCTTAAAATAGATATAGAAGATGAAGATGGCTTGCCAAATAATGTAAACTTGGAAGGAGTCCCCAGCGTGCTCTGAACAATTCATGTGCAGATACATAGTAAATTATTCATAGAGACTGTCTCCAGCTCTCTCCTCTTGTCTCCTTCCAGGTGGACTAAAATCCATAGAATGGGATGCACTTTGTTCTTTCCACAGCTATTCTTAGATCATTCCTGCGAGCCAAGGGGGAAGGAAGAGACCAACGGTGCCCAGTAAGCAGACTATGATGAACATCCAAAGGAAGATTCTGTCGATCACCATTGCAACATACTTCCAGTCTTCCTTCACCTGAGAACACAGAGGCAAGGGATGTTACCAGGGCTCTTATGGTGAAAGGACAATGTCTTTCTTTTACCTAGCCAGAGAGAGCATCTGTTTTATATTCAAGCACCTTGTGCAATGGCAGGAATGAATTCTATTAAATATGAAAAAGGGATGGATTTTCAGACAGTTCTGATCCGCCTAATTTGCACATTTAATTACAACAATTGTACACACACTGCATATGCAAATAGCTCATTAGGCTTATTTGCACATGCAATAACCCATTTTCCATGGGCCACAACTGTAGGCTCAAATTAGGCAGAGGTTCAAATTGGAGAGGAAAGGTTTCTTTCTCCCCCGTGCTTAAACATCTTCACTGAGGAGTTAACACACCCTAACCCATTCCAGGAAGCCTTTGCTGAGTCATCAGTGAAAATGAGCCAGCAAGTAAGAGAAATGATCATGCCTGTTCCCGTTTGACCCACTCTCACATTGCTATGGAAGGATTTACCCAAAATCTTCTCTCTGGCAAGGCCAAATCAATTTCTGTACAGCAGAGGGGGATTTAATGTTCCTCGATGAACATTTCTTGGAATAAAGACCCACAACCTTGTCTACTATACTGCAGCCACAATTTTTCCCCCCAAAAAGAGGTCTGAACAGACCAAAGTCTTGATTTATATGGATGTGCCCATTAACATTTCCTATAAGTTCTGCCTGGTGTTTGATATTCTCAACACATAGCAGCTGACAGTGCTGGTGACCGGCTCAACCATGAATAAGACATTAACACTGCACTGCTTCTCATCCATAGATCTCAATGCACTTTGCAAAAGTGGGTAGGTGTAGCTATGCCCCTTTCATGGATACAGAAACTGAGGCCTATTGAGGTTAAGTGATCTGCTGAAGGGAATGAAGCAAGTCATTGGCAGAGGTAGGAATAGAACCCAATTGTCCTAAGTCCCAGCACTCACCCCTCTCCACTGTCCTAAATCTTTGAAGAGTTAAAATGATACTGCAGCATTATTTAAAAAAGGGGAACCGAGTTAAGGCAGAGCTGTGTGCTTTGGAAAATTCCTCCCTTGGATTATCAGTGCTTTATCCAGCTAGTCAGGGCCTCATGCCAGGCAAGAGGCATAACAGATATCCTCATGATCCTGTGAAGGGGACAGGAGATCTTGCTTTAACTTCAGTTTTTACTACTTCATGGAACTAAACTATAGTGAAAATAGCTGTGGTTTTAACCCAAGGTTAATCAGTAACAATCCTATGTACATGACACTGTTTTAAAATAAACACTTTTGCAAGTTGCTGTGAGCAATTAGTACAATTGAAACAAAAAGTGATTGGTAGGAGACCTTAAACGAGGTTGCTCAATGTTAAGGGACTCCTAAATTTGCTGGAAAACCTCTTAAACAGGTTGAAGGTAAAGGAAGCTATTCAAGTGTCAACGAATCAGTCATTTCAGCTGAGCAAGGATCATGGTTTTACAGTTTTAGTGGCATCATTCTAGTTACCATCTAACACAATGTTATGATCTGACATACAGTCAAACAAAACAGCTCCCATGAATGCAATGGAATCACTCTCTTAAAACATCTCTCTGGTCTTTTCTTTCTACATTAGTCATGGTTTCACAACAGAGTTTGAGCTTGACATAAGTCATGAAGTTTGCAGAGAAATCATGACATGGCAGAGACTGAATGAAAGTTTAAGTTCTGTGTGTAATACACTGCAATGTTTGTAGAGCTGGTAGAATTATTCATTTATTAATAATGAATAATTATTATTCATTATCATTTATTATCATTCATTATTCATGCCTGCGTTTAGCTCTTGTGTTGGCTCACAAATCCTTTGCAAACTAATCATGAATCTTCAGGTGTTTGTCATTAATGTTCACTGAATGGCTTATGCAAACAAATTTCAGCCTATGGCACACTCGTAAACTGTTCACATCTTTGATTATTTGCTATTCCTATTAGTTGCTTTTGTTGCTCAAGGCGTCCAATATTGCTTCTGCTATCTGAATGGACAACCAGCTTTTTACATAGGAGAATAACAAATGATGAGAAGTGAATAAGAAATAACACACGTCTCTTACATTGTTCTTTGTACTAAGATTCATGAAACTTCAGGGATTCATAAACAGTCTCACAAACGGTCACTGTAATATTTTCAAACAATGGTTAATTTCATCCCATTGTTAACACCAGATAGACCTCATCACATTTATTCACAAACATGCTCATAAATCACTTTGTATCCTCTTTGCTCAGTTCCAATATTTTGTGACATCAGATGGTACAACGCTGCAGTGTGCTCATGGCATGTAATGCTCCAACTTGAGTCATTTGAGAGGAGCTCTTTTGTTTCCTTGTGATGTATCATCCACCTCAAACAACTTTGAGTGGCCGTCTTTAAAATTAGCCAAAATACAGGTTCAAAACCAAGTGCTAGAGGTGCACAGTTGAGTGCATGTTACTGATGATCCATCCACTGCAACAAAACACACACAAATAACTTGTATCAGCACTGCCTACACTTCCATAGATCTCAGATCCCTTCAAAGGAGTAAAAACCTGTGCATGGAATCGAACATATATTTCCATGACTATATATATTTTAATTCCCCAGGAGTCCCATTCCATTGATATCAAGCAGACTGTGAATAAACTCCATTGGGCAATTAAAATCCTTGCTCATACTCACTACTGAAATCAGCTCAAAGGGGAGAAAACAAAATATTTACATTTCATGAGGCAGAGCGCTCTGAACCTAGTCCATACGTTATATAGGCCGGTTTTAAGCCCAGCCCAGACTAATGAGAATCTGATTCAGTGGCGTAGCTAGGAGTGGAAATTTGGGTGGGCTCCAACTTTCGGGTAGATGGGCAATGACACTGTGTTAGTTCAGCTTCTCCCCTGAGACCACACCATGTTGCTAGCCCTGGTGCCCCCAGGCACAGGGCTTCACCTGCCGAGCTGGGCACAGGCATGGGCGGCTCAGAAAATGGCAAGGCAGAGCTGGTGGAGTGTAGCTGTCTGAAGGGTGGGCGCAGAGCTCTGTCCTGGATTTCAGGTGCCCGAGTGATACTCCGGGGCACTGTAGCAGCACTAAACCCTTCTCAGGTAAGCGTGGGCCTGGATGATAAGTGGGTGGGCCAAGGCTACGCTCCTGCCCTGACTAGAGGCAGATTACAGAGTGTAACCGCAAGACGAGATGATTACTGAGAGGAGATGGGGTCTCTAAAGCGATAGAACGCTCCTACTGCTGCTTGTGCCCAGTACATCCATCAGACAAGTACCTCCGACGCTATGCTCACAAATGAACGTGATTGGCTGGTATGCTCTACCCACTGCTGTGGTAGGTCTGTTTAAAACAGGGATCGGCAACCTCTGGCATGTGGCCCATCAGGGAAACCCGCTGGCGGGCCAGGATGGTTTGTTTACCTGCCACATCCGCAGGCTGGGCCTATCGCAGCCAATGGGGACTGGGGGAAGTGGCATGGGCTGAGGGACGTGCTGGTTTAAAGTGACATACCAGTGATACGTAAGGGAGAAGGATGCAGAAGTAAAGGGGCCAAGCACCACAACTGAATTAAGTCAAATTGTTCATCAGAGGAATGGTTGTAACTAATTATACCCTTCCTACTTGTCAGTGGGTAAATGGGTGTCAACATAGCAGTACCTAGTCCCCCGGCCTCATCCCTGCCATTAAACAGGCCCATTTGGGGCTCAGTCCTGCCAGGTATTGAGCGGTCTGGCTCTGATTCAGCAAAACCTCTTAAGTATGGGAGCTGTCCCATTCACATCAATGGCAGTAGTCATATGATTTAAGCTAAACGTGCTTAAATGCTTTGCTGGCCTGGGGCCAAACTGCTCAGCACCTTGCACAATTGATCTCTTAATGGCGGTATGATGGCTGTTTAATGCTCAGAATCACTTTCAAATACAAAATAGAGTGAATAAGTCTTGATCCTGCAACTATTGGAAGCCAGGGCAAAATTCCCACTGAGTTTGGGATCAGGATGATAATTCCGAGAGGGCAATTTAGACTATGAATTTCATTTCCTCCCCACTGTTCATCAGTTGTCCATGAGCAACTAATGAGATTCTCTGATTTATTCATCACTTGATGAGAGCCAGTGCTGGACTTTGAATTGGATTGTGACTCTCATAGTTTGACATTCAACATCTGTACTGCATGGGAGAGCTAGATAAGTTCTGCGGGATTGTTTCTGTTTCACAATTTGATGTCTTAGGTATGTAACCAACAAAGCACAGATTTTGAACTTCACCATCCAATGCACAACTGGAACATTACTTTTAGCAAATATTCCAGCACCCAAGGTAAAAATGAGCTTGATGTATTTGTGCTAGTAAAGCGTTAGGTGCTTGATTTGGTCCAGGAAAGGAAACATGAGAGGGCTGTAAGCAGTCTAATTGAAATTTGCTTCTAAATTTGATTGTATCTTCACTGAATACTCAGCTCTTCTCGAAGATGGATTTGCATCAAATGTTGGTCATTTGGCATTCAAGACCACAGACAGAGCACAGAAGAGAGAAACGAGAAAGGATGAGTGGAAACAAAAAAAGACTAGGAAGAAAGATGTTTTAACTGTGCTATAGTCTTTCCCTCTGACTGAAATTCTCCTTCAGACTGCCCTCTATACTGCAATCTCCATGCAGTGCAATCTATAGAGACATCACCAGCAACTTGCATACAGATGTCAATACCTGGCACACAACCACTGATATGTATTTTACTTAGCTTTAAGAGGCTCACCCAAGATTGTTTGAGGGAAAGGATATGGGGCTATAAAGTAGCCAGATCTCCCCTACTAAGACTCCCTCCAGGTAAGAGTGAGTTTGCAGGTGAACCTATCTAGCCACTTCCTATGCCAGAGCCATTCAGCCCCTGGCATATGGGATTGGCGTGGGGAGGAGGGATGGCTGGAATGCTGATGTGCACCAGGGATCACTATCTGGCAGATGGGCCATTGCCTGTGGTATAAGTTAGAGCAGCCCCAAGAGTGTCTGCTCTACGCTGTTAGAAATAAAGCTGGGGGAAATTCTGCAACCCTCTCCCGCATCAAATAATCATTCCAATTTTATTTTTAAATCACTTCATATCACACCTCCCTTGAATTTGCTTTCCACCATTAAGCTAGAAATGAGATTCCTGGCAATGTTGCCAAAATAGTGACTTTTAAGCAAATATTGCAGAACATATGCAGGAAGCAAATACCCAATTCAGAAGTGTGAGTATTTGTGCAGGAATTCTGATTCTAAGAGTCAGGATCACCCAGTTAGGATGCGGGAACACGAACAATACCATGGGACTTACAAGTCACTCAGAACAGCTCAAACGTAGTGTATTGAATCCTTACAATGAAGAGCTGTGGAAAATCTGTAGATCAAGAACTACTGGAGACTTTAATGGGCAAGTAATTCTACATGATTAATACTTTTTGAGAAAAAGAAGGGTTTCTGCAGACAATGTAGCCCTGATTCAGCTAGGTAATGGATTATAAGCATGTGAGTGTTCCTATTGACTTCAGTGGGAATATTCATGCGTAGAGTTAGTCATGATGAGTTTAACTACCTTGCTGGATCATGGCCTTTATGAACAAAGGAAGGTGCAAAATGTGATGACTACAGTTTTGGTTACAAATTAGTCACTCATTTCCAACTGAAAAGTCACTTCCTTAGCCTTTATATTTCTTTAAAGCAATAGTATACATTTATTTGGATTGGGGGAAAGGTTCTGAATATTTAAATGGACTGGACCATTAACTATTCCATGTTGCCGACAAACCAACTTATCATTTCCAAAGAATAGGAACAGTATTAGAATCTTCAGCCAATGGAAAGATCTGGTGGTTTGAACATGAAGGTTCTTTATCTGACTGTTTTTATTTTACTATAATGCAGAGGATGATTTTCCTGTCACAGTATAATGCTACCTTCCAAGACACTTGGAACATTTGTTCCTGAATCAAGCATCCTAAATAGTAGGCAAAGAGCAAGTAATGCAGGCTACCAGCAGCACACCATTTTGGGGTACTAATTACTGTAAAACCTTCATTTGTTCAGAGGAAATAGTGTATTTCTCAAGCATAAATGGATATCACTGTGATAACATGAGTGTCTGTGTTTCCAGACCATGCTGTTAATGCATAGGTGGTAATGAAAAGGCAACCTGGTTATTCTAGCTCAGGTTTGACATACAGCTTGTCTTGCTCATCACAGTCTGTAAGAAATCTCTGATGGCATTTCTATGATATACTGGAGGTATTCAATTTTTAGTCATTTCCCTAAGCGTGACTATGTGCCTGGATTTGCATGCAGACATGTTTTGTAACAGACTGCTGTTTCCTGATTTCCCATTTTTATTTTGATTGAAAAACTTAATTAAATGAACTATTTACTTTTCATTTAGAAATATGTCCCTTGTGGCGATGATACTAAAAAAAAACCCAACAATCGGGAGCTTCAAGAGAAACTTTGTCTCCCTTGCAATGCTATGTAGGTCTCTGAAAATACTCCAACAGCAGCATAGGTTCAGTGTCTCTGAAGTTGTAGGTAGGGTTGGGGCAGCTGGTGCAATGTTCTGGAAATGTTCACTCCATGACAAATTTCAATGCTTTTGATTTTTCATCCCAAGTCAGGAGGAAAGTAACCGTTGAAATATTGAACGTTCCTATAGAATCCCCATTTTTCCGTCAGCTCTACTCCTAAGAATTAATCTTCAGTTCACATTTGTAATATTTCTTTCTGCTATTTCCTTTCTGGATTCAGAACAAGAGCAAACCACAAAATCTATTGGGGAAGGGTAGAAAGTCAGTGGAGAATACTTCAAGTGCTCCACCCTACAAAAAACACTGGGGTACAGGTCTTCTCCTCTAGTCCTTTCTCTTCTATTTTCTGAGGGAATTGCAAGAGTCGCTACGGTGCTAAACTCTGGTGAAACAAGCTTATTTATGTAGCAGTGAATAGAGAAAAAAATAAAGCAACTTTACATAGTAGATTTGGCATCTATTCCCAGGGAAATCTAAAGAATCAATGGTCCCTAGGACCATAGTTTTCCAATGTGTTTATGCGTTCTCATGCTGAATATTTTTAAACCACTAACCCATTAGACTGGTGTGGTGGAATGTTCATTTACAGAAGACAAAGCTGTTCTTTTCTCTTGTACATTGACAGTCATGATGGGGGCAGCTCTCCCCTTAAGATATTGGACCATTTCACAAGGGGAAAGTGTCACATGGCATCAGAGGAGAAGTCACGCACTAGTGGTTTTCATCACACATTGTCTATAATGCAAATGAAAAGTATGGATTACAAAGAATCCAATAGTCATTTATTCAATACTATATTTATATTGACACACTTATAAAGAGATTTACATGAACTGGAAGGTACCTTTGTTTTGATTCAGAGGGGGGAAATGATGCTCTTTTATTAAATCATGGGGAATATATGGGCCATATTCTATTGATGTCAGTGGAAATACTTCTGATTCACACTGGAATACATAAAAGCAGGATTTGACTCATATAGTTTTAACTCATTGTGACACAGCTGTGGTCCAGAAGAGAAGAGAGATGGTCCAGAGGCTCATCTGTAAAGTAAAATGTGGTCAAGTTCCCAACAAATGAGCAGCAGAGACTGCCTTTGAATTCTCCTTTTTGCTTTTTATCTAATGCTTGCAGTAGTACAAGATTTCCCTTCCCAGATCATAGCTTTAGGGGTGGGTTATGTTCTGCAACAGCTGGGTCCTGTTCCTGTGAGGTGCTGAGCACCTTCAGCTCCCACTGAAGTCAATGTAATTTACATCTGAACACACGGCCATAATGGGTCAGAGCAATGGTCCATCTAACCCAGTAGCTTGCCTTCTGACAGTGGCCAGTGCCAGATGTTTCAGAGGGGATGAACAGAACAGGGCAATTCCAAGTGATCCATCCCCTGTTGTCCCATCCCAGTTTCTGGCAGTCAGAGGTTTAGGGACACCAGAGCATGGGGTTGTGTCCCTGACCATCTTGGCTAGTCGTCATTGATGGACCTGCCTTCCATGAACTTATCTAATTCTCTTCTCAATCCAGTTATACTTTTGACCCTCACAACATTCTCTGGCAATGAATTCCATAAGTGACTGTGGTTTGTATGAAGAAGTGCTATCTTATGTTTGTTCTTAACCTGCCACCTATTTATTTCAGCAGGTGACCTCCTAGATCTTGTGTTATGTGAAGGGGTAAATAACACTTCCCTATTCACTTTCTCCGCACTCGTCATGATTTTATAACTCTCCTATCAAACCTTCACTTGTGGTGCTCAGCATCTCATGGGAGGTGTTTAACAACTTGCAGCACCATAGGTCAGGTGTGTAGAGCTCAGCTGAGCTCCGCCGGGTATGATTTGCTTTCACCAAGTGTTCTGGTTCTTTGCTGTATCATTATAAAATGGTGTCCAGATCTCTTATTTATAGGCAAGCAAAGCTACAACTCTGAGCTGCAGTGTGCTAAGCTTAGAACCAACGGTTATTTTAACAAGACCCAGTGCCAGAGGAATAGCACAGGGCATTCCTAAGCAAAGCCAATCTGTTGAAAGCTATGTGGTGGCTGTCAAGGTTAAAAGAGCAATGACAGATGTGGTACTCAACAACAAGGACAATCTTCTCCTGTACGGGTAGATCATGAAATAGGCAGCAGCAACAGAGAAGCACTGCTAACCTGAGCCCCAACCCTGCAAGACACTGAGGGCCCCCAATGCTCATTGACTGGATCCCAGCCAACGGTATAACTAAAGCTGGTTGAGATGTTTCAAAATTTGAAAACTTTTCCATGAAAATGTGGATGCTACAAAGGGGTGGAAGAGATTGTTTGACCTGCTTTTCATGAGTTACATGAGTTTTGTTTGACAGTCACAATGGGTGGCAGGCGGCCAATTGTACTTACTGAGAAATCTGCATCCTCGGCTCTCAAGTGGTCTGCGATGTAATGGACCCCTTCCACTGCCAGCTTCAAGGCAGGGGACATCAGCAACACGTGTTGCTCTTTGGTGCTGAGAGTTTTGGTTCCTTGCTCTGAAGAGCTGGTTGCCACATTCTTTTTACACTTGCATTTACACTGGGAGGCTTTGCTTTGGGGCTGCTTTTCATTTAGATGATACCGCTGAGATGCCGGAGAGCCACTGGTCTGGCCGTTGTTCTGGGAGGACTCCTCTTGCAGGTAGCAGTACTGGATGCTCCTGGATCTGCAGCGGATGCTCCCATCCTCTACTTTGTTTGGGCTGTACATTTGCTGGATGCTTAATGATCTGCTCTTGGGGATGGACATGGACTGGGTGTCACTCAGCAGATGGCAGGGGGGCTGGAGCGAGGAGCAGCTAGCCTGTGCCGGCTCTTGGTGTAGCACAGAGTATTGGAGAGAAGGTGACTTGCCAACAGTCTGGGGTTTGGCTTGCTCCTCAAGATGGCCACAGAAGGAAGAGGTGGGTGATGGTTCTTTGCTCTGAGGGCTGTTTGAAGAGGAGGTAGTAAACTTAGGCTCCACTTTGGTTTCAGACCGAAGCTGCGGAGAGGAGGCTATTTTGTGCATGGACTCAATCAGCTTCTTGCAATTGTCCTTCACCGCTGCGGGCCGTTGCATGAAAAGGAGGCGTGGGACAACATCGAGAAAGATCCGCTTCACCCAGTCAGGCATGGTGTGGGTGCGGGGGGAGCGGTGGTGCACGTTGAGCACAAAGACAGTGATGATGATGGACAAGGTGACAAATATCATGGTGAAAAGCAGATATTCTCCAATCAAGGGGATGACCAAGGAGGTGGAAGGGATGATCTCCGTAATGAGCAGCAGGAACACAGTCAGTGACAGCAGCACTGAGATACAAAGGGTGATCTTCTCACCACACTCTGAAGGCAGGTAGAAGACTAAGACAGTCAGGAAGGAGATAAGGAGGCAGGGGATGATCAGATTAATTGTGTAGAATAAGGGCAGCCTCCTGATAATAAAGAAGTAGGTGATATCAGGGTAGATCTCTGTGCAGCACTCATATTTCTTGATGTTGTAATTCCCCACGGCATTGATGATGACCCATTCTCCACTCTCCCAGTAGTCCAGTTGGTCCACATGGCTGTGCATGCTCACTAAGTCTATCTTGGCTTTGTCATAGGTCCAGGAGCCAAACTTCATGGTGCAGTTTTGCTGGTCAAAGGGGAAGAAGGTGACATCAATGCTACAGGAGCTTTTGTAGATAGCAGGGGGCATCCACTTGATTCTTCCATCATAAAAAAGGTGGGCTTTGGTCAGGTGGGTGACTGCAAAGTCCCCATCTGCACTAAGGGGAAAATAAGATAAAGAGGAAATTAGAATCCACTGCTTTAAAATTAGTTCACAGACCTTGCACAATATGGCTTATGTTTTCAAAATGTCTGGGATGTTGTTAACCCCCCAACTCTTGCCAAATGTGCAATGGGATATTTAGTGAGTTCCAAGGCACTTGTTTTGCATTGCCACATACGAGAGCTATAATGGTGCATGAAAATTGGGTATGTGTAGTATAGCAAGTGGGTTGTGAAACCTATTTGTATACACAAATGTTTGATTTGCAGGTGCCAGCTTAGGCAGGCAAATGTCAGACCCCACCTTAAACAAATCAAGCACTTAAATTCAGAACTGACCAGGGCTTTTGCTTTACAGCTCATCCAAGAAAAAAATCCTTCCAGCAGCCAAATGCCCCCTAGAACAGCTGTGGCATTGGTTCAAACCAGACACAGGGAACTGTGCCCACTTTTAAGTCAGTTACAACACCTCCTGCTGTACCTAGATTTTCCTTGATGCTCTTCCATCTAACTACTGACCAGGCCTGAGCTTGTAGGTAGCTTGTAAATCCTACAGTGCTGGTAGCATCATGCCATCAGGTTTCATGGCTGCAGACTATGCAGAATGGGATTAATTGTGAAGGTTGCTATATGGAAACCTAGGGAGAATATCTGATTAATAATAATAGAAACGAAACTCTTGATTCCGCAGACTGTTATCAGGTCCTCTCTGAGCCTTCTCGACTCTTGATGAAACAGGCACAATTCTTTTTACCTTTCCTCATAGGTCATGGTTTCTAAGCCCCTTCTCATTTTTGTTGCTCTCCTCTGGACACTCTCTAATGTAACTATTTCTGTCACAGCTAAGCCCAGAGTATCTGTTCTATGCCCATCTCAGACACAGATTTATTGTGGGGGGAGACACTTAACATCTGGGCGTGGCTACGCTTCACTAAACCACCCATTGTCGGCCCATGTCAGCTGACTCGGCCTCAGGGCTATAAAATTGCAGCGCAGACATTCAGACTCAAGCCCAGGTTCTGGGAGCCTCTTCACTTACAGGGTCCCAGAGCTCAGACTCCAGCCCAAGCCCGAACACTTACATTGCAGTTTTATAGCCCCACAGCCTGAGCCCCGTGAGCCCGAGTCAGCTTCCATGGGTCAGCCGCAGGTGTTTTATTGCAGTGTAGACATACCCAAAGGGCTAATCTTTTTTTTCCCTCCCACCTTTGTTCTGTCTTGCCTATTTATACTGTCAGGTCTTTAGGCAGTGACTGTCTCTTACTATAAGTTTGTACAGGGCCTAGCACAATGGGGCCTGTAGACTTTAGCACAACACGTAATAAGGATATTTTATTTGGGAAGGTCATTTTCCAAATAAGCGAGAAAACTACTGAATAAATTGAGTCAAATGCAGATGTTGCTAATCTGTGTAATCAAGCCCTTGGAACAATGCACATACGTCATACTGCACAATGTCCCATGTTCAGCATTGTGCGTGCGACAATGGTTTTTAAAGAAGTTACCTTTTCACCAACCTTTTCTTTCATGCTGCGGCAGAACGTAATGTGCTGTAGCATGGGTTGTCGCTGCTCATCTCAGTGCTGTGACTCCCGCTGAGTTTAGTTTGAGAGCCCTGTTTCCCTGGCTGGGGGGGATGGGCTTACAAAGATGTGGGTCAAACCATTTCTTAAATTGTTCAAGCATTTCAGATTCGCCATCTCTCTCTCTCTAATCTTCCAGCTGCACCCCCAGCAGTCAGACCTAAGCCCCAAAGAGTCATCCCTGTGCCACTTCTTTCTCTCTACTAAAGCTAAACAAAAGAGATCTAATCCCGGCACACTGGCCTATAGAGCCACTGCTGTCACATCTCATCTGAGCACTGAAGCAGGAGAACAGGACTGAGGGATCCCTATCCTGGATCAGCTCCAGCTGGGGACACGTTGGCTGGAGAAAAAACGGTTTCTCTCTATACCAGGTTTAATGTATTTCAAGTTTTTAGCAGAAGATTTCTCCTCTTGGTTTTTTATTTGTTTGTTTTATTAGCTCTGTTGCTTGCTACTGGTTTGCATCATATGAAGTTTCTTCCTTGGTATCCAGCCACAAGAAGATATACCAATGCCCAAGCCTGATCTCTGTCAGAGTGTCACTGTTTCCCTCATTGGTTTCACTGCTGACTTTTTTTTTTTTTTTTACTACTATCTAATAGCAAGATCACATATTCAAACACTTGAGCTTCTGAATTTCCACCTGCTATTTTTAGGGGGCATTAAAAAAAAATCGGCCAGTCTTGTTTAAAAGTTATTCAAAATACTATTTACAATGTTTTCTGTGTGCATTAAACATTTGTTTTACTAAGGGTTTGTCTACACTACAAAATTATGTCGACCTAAGTTATGTTGGCGTACAACCAGCGCAGTAATTAAATCACTTCTGCGTGTCTGCACTACACTCCTTCTGTCGGTGGCGTGTGTCCTCACCAGGAGCGCTTGCACTGATTGAACTGTCAGTGTGGGATGGCTTCTGAAAGTCAGCAACTGTCGAAGTAAGCAACACCATTTCCGTACTGACACTGCATTGACCTAAGCACTATGCCTCTCGCGGAGGTGGATTTATTAAGTTGGCGTAGCGAGCAAGTTACATCGGCGGGAGTGACATTTTAGTGTAGCTGTTTACAGAGTTAGTGCGATGTAAGCTGCCTCGCGTTGACCTCACTCTGTAGTGTAGACCAGGCCTAAGAAAGTGTGGAGTACTCGCTTTGAAGTTGGGCGGGATCTATTAACTCCTACGTATCAGGGTACAAATAAAAGAGACCTGAGATTTAACTGTGTCATGCTTTCTGAAAAGACAGAACTCTGGACTGTGCTGAACCAGAGTTAAGCTGAGGTGCAAAAAGAAGGGGAATGTTAGTTATATATAATATTGCCTCAGCATCCCTCTGTTACACACACACACACACTGAGGAACTGAGGGAAATATTTCTTTAAAGTGTAGGTAAATAATTGCAATTTTCAAGTGCAATCATAATTCTGGGATTCAAGTGCACAATCACCCTCTTAGCATGCACACTCATTGTAACTGTACATACAAGTTAGTTGCACAAATCTGTACATGTTTTTCCTCTGTGAAATTCTGGCCCCCTTAGAAGCCGTTATTTGTCCAAACATATGCAGGGTTTTTGAGCCTGTAAATAAGGACACCTGCAACATAACAAGGTCAATTTTAGAGAGTGATTTTGCCAATTTGGCCCTGCACATTTCATTGAATGCTGCTAAAAGTAATCCCAAGCAGTCCACACACACACACATACACACAGAGTCAAATAGAATAAGTAAGGAGAGCTTTTGGATGTCAGAGTAATGCATGGCATTAAGTGCCTGCTATGGTAATTGGTGTTATTAATTAGCACATTCCTTTCTGATTAATCATAGTTTTAACCGCACTGCTAAACAATAGACTACCCTTCAAATGTATTAAATATTTTGGATGTTTTTCTATATTTTCATATATATTCTGTCCTGAGTTGTAATTGAAATAAAACTGTATATTTTATTACAAGTATTTGCACTGTAAAATGATAAACAAAATTCACCTCCTACAAGTACTGTAATGCAATCTCTTTGTCGTGAAAGTGAAACTTACAAATGTAGATTTTTTTGTTATATAACTGCACTCAAAAACAAAACAATGTAAAACTTCAGAGTCTACAAGTCCACTCAGTCCTACTTCTTGTTCAGCCAATCGCTAAGACAAACATGTTTGTTTACATTTATGGGACATAATGCTGCCCGCTTCTTATTTACATTGTCACCAGAAAGTGAGAACAGGCATTTGCATGGCACTTTTGTAGCCGGCATTGCAAGGTATTTACGTGCCAGATATGCTAAACATTCGTATGCCACTTCATGCTTCAGCCACCATTCCAGAGGACATGCTTCCATGCTGACAATGCTCATTAATTAAATTTGTGACTGAACTCCTTGCGGGAGAATTGTATGTCTCCTGCTCTGTTTTACCCACTTTCTGCCATATATTTCATGTTATAGCAGTCTCGGATGCTGACCCAGCACATGTTGTTCATTTTAAGAACACTTTCACTGCAGATTTGACAAAAGGCAATGAAGGTAGCAATGTTAGATTTCTGAAGATAGCTACAGCACTCAACCCAAGGTTTAAGAATCAGAAATGCCTTCCAAAATCTGGGAGGGACGAGGTGTGGAGCATGCTTTCAGAAGTCTGAAAAGAGCAACATTCCGACGCAGAAACTACAGAATCTGAACCACCAAAAAAGAAATCAACCTTCTGCTGGTGGCAGCTGACTCAGAAAATGAAAATGAACATGCGTCGGTCCACACTGCTTTGGATTGTTATCGAGCAGAAACTGTCATCAGCATGGACGCATGTCCCCAGGAATGGTGGTTGAAGCATGAAGGGACATATCAATCTTTAGGACATCTGGCAGGTAAATATCTTGGGACAATGGCTACAACAGTGCCATGAGAACACCTATTCTCACTTTCAGGTGACATTGTAAACAAGAAGCGGGCAGCATTATTTCCTGTAGATGTAAACAAACTTGTTTGTCTGAGCAATTGGCTGAAAAAGAAGCAGGACTGAGTGGACTTGCAGGCTCTAAAATTTTACATTTTTATTTTTGAATGCAGTTTTTTTGTACATAATTCTACATTGGTAAGTTCAACTTCCACGATAAAGAGATTGCACTACAGTACTTGTATTAAGTGGATTGAAAAATACTATTTCTTTTGTTTTTTTACTGTGCAAATATTTGTAATCAAAAATAAAGTGGGGACTGTACCCTTTGTATTCTGTGTTGTAATTGAAATCAATATATCTGAAAATGTAGAAAACACCCAAAATATTTAAATAAATGGTAGTCTATTATTGTTTAATAGTGTAATTAATCACACAATTAATTTTTTTAATCTCTTGACAGCCATTGAAAATATAAATATCCGACCACTGAATTTTTGGGCCAAAGCCCTAAAATGTTCAGTATTTGGCCAAAAACTAAGTTTTTGGGAGTGTTGTTTGAAAATTTTCAGGGTTTGTTTTTTCCATGCCAGTCTATCTTCAATAGCTCCCAAAAAATTAATGAAATCAGGCAAAGCCACTACTGCATTTTAGTCTCCTCTGATTGAAAAATGCAATGCTGATATTCAATGACATGAACGCCGCTCTTTGCCTGGGCATTTTCTTTCCAGTTTCCTGGCTAGAACAAATCTTTCTGCCTGATTTTACCTTCCTGTAAAACCAGGCTGAGCAATGAAACATTCACTGTGTGTGACACTTCCATACACACTACTGTTGTTGTTGTCCTTTAAAGTTTGATAAGAAACTGGAATCTCATTCAGCATTTAATGAGATCTTTGAGGCATGAGTAAGTCATTCATTAATGGAACAGCATGTTTATAATTGGACTCACGTCACAGGAGAGTGATTATGATGATAATGGTCCCCTCCCATGTACTTCATCATTCAATTGGCTAGGTGCACTATTGCAGTATCAGGTATTCGTTAATACCAGAGCCAGGTTACCAGGCTAGATGGCCTGCCCTGGAAAGGCAAACCTTATGCTCCATTAGGATCCAAAGCCTCGGGCAGCTCACAGTTGTAACATTCTTCATTGCACAAACACACCTCACTGCATTTTAGGGAGGGTTGGGTGGAAATTTAGACCCTGAAAATGTTGGAGAGAAGAGCACGCAAATCCTTTCACCCTAACAAAGATTAAGGGTTCCAGGGGAAGGAGGGAGGCATATCTCCTTCCAGGAGGAGGGAGGCCTGAATATCTCTGCTGATTGCACACTGGGGCACAGTTCAAAGGAAGCCCAAGAGCAGCGCTGCATTTAAGAGACAGTGGCGATGGAGCAGAGGCGGTGGCTAGAGCCCTAACGCCAAGACTGCTGCCTCTAACAGGAGGTTCCCCAGCCTACCTCTCTTGCCTCTGAGTGGGAGGAGCTTCACAGCTCACAGATATGCCTGTGATGGAGGAGACATGCTCCTCTGGAGTCCTTGCTGCTGGCAAAGGGAAGGAGAGAGCAGCTTGGCTCCTCTGGACATCTTATGGCTACCAAAGAAGATATAGCAGGTCCCAAGACTCTAACATGCTTCTCCTAACTGACCCAAGCCTCCAAATCTTCTGGGATTCACCCATTGCTAGGTTTATATGAATTTACAAGCCAGAAGCTGGGGAGAAAAGACAGAGAGGGGAAGAGACAAGAGGACATTGCTTTATCTCTCTGTTCCCCGATCCCTGCCTTAATTTCTTCATAACAGAGTAAAAGCACCAAACTCTCTCACTGGATATTGGGCTGAGCATTATGCTGGTGAATGCAGAGGGGAGACAACTGAACAGAAAAAATTGGCCAGATACTTTGCCAGGAGAAATGGAACAATGGTGATTTTCCCCAGCTGAAGTTCCAGCCCATAGTCTTTATTAAACATACATCTGAGAATAATATTTGCTCATCTACATTTCCCTCCTAGGAGTTACGTAAAGCCATGGAGTTTCATTCAGACACCAACTCTTAGTGGCAGTTTACCAGTCTACATATTATAGACTAATTATTTTCAGACCTTTTTGTTACTAGAGTTCGATTCCATCTTGAGAAGTGACTCGAGAAGTAGTTTGTAATGTTGGTCCCAGGATATTAGAGAAACAAGGTGGGCGAGATATCTTTTATTGGACCAATTTCTGTTGACGAGAGAGACAAGCTTTTGAGCCTGGACAGGGCTCTTCTTCTGATCTTGAAGAAGAGCTCTGTGGAAGTTCGATAGTCCCCCACCTTGTCTCTGTAACAGTAGCACTGTTTGGTTCTATAGATATCGTCTCTCAATGATTTCTACACTGTTTCTGTTTTCTTCGACAAGGAGAAAGAAGGATCTTTTTAAACTGCCTACCTTGCAAACTCAGCCTTGGATCCAAAAGTCGGGCAGGGTCTGTTCTGGCTCACTCATTATCACCAGGAACCAAAGGGCTGCAAGGCCTAATTCTGCTCTCAGTGGGATTTCATGTGTGCAAGGAAGAATGGAATGAGTTCTGCAGTTGGAATTTAGTTAACAATTCTGCTGAGGAGTCACTAACTGGAACTGAATCCAGCCCCTTTTCCCTAGAGCTGTCTTCGCTGTGAGAGGCTAATTGGGGTCTGAAGCTATTGCATTGGCTTCAGTGGATTTTAAATTAGACTCAGTCGGTCAAGTTAGCAGGTCTGACTCTGACTACATAATTGGGGACAATGTGTTCAGTAAGAAGGTGCCATTTTTATATAGTCATTTCTCAGATTAGAACCATATTATCGTCTCGTTCAATGAAGACAATTAAGCTGCAATATAGTTTTATAGCCGGAAAGGTGAAAATCATCCAGAAATACTAGTTAGTATCAAAACAAGAGCATTTTCAAGACAAACAATGAAGTCAAGATCTCTTACTTGTTCAGGCCAGAAAGGCCTAAATATCTGTCAGTAATAACTCCCCGAAGTCTTATTTCTTCTATCAAAAACTATATCAATATTGGCAGAAGAGAATTGTGGCTTGTTACAGCAATTGTCCTCTGTAAACACCTGACAAATGACCAGATCTCTTCTATTTGGAAGAGTTATTTTACACACACACACACACACACACACACACCCCTCAAAACAAGGAAGTCCAACCAAGTGGCAGTGATAGCTGTACATTGTATAGCAGTACAGGTAAAAAACCATTCAGCTAAATGTATAATAAATTATAATTTATTATACATAGAATCACAGCATCGTAGGACTGGAAGGGACCTCGAGAGGTCATCTAGTCCAGTCCCCTGCACTCATGGCAGGACTAAGTATTCTCTAGACCATCCCTGAGAAATGTTTGTCAAACCTGCTCTTAAAAATTTCCAGTGAGGGAGATTCCACAACTTCCTTAAGCAATTTATTCCAGTGCTTAACCACCTGGACAGTTAGGAAGCTTTTCCTAATGTCCAACTGCCCTTGTTGCAATTTAAGCCCATTGCTTCTTGCCCTATCCTCAGAGGTTAAGGAGAACAATTTTTCTCCCTCCTCCTTGTAACAACCTTTTATGTACTTGAAAACTGTTATCATGTCTCCTCTCAGTCTTCTCTTTTCCAGACTAAACAAACCCAACATTTTCAATCTTCCCTCATAGGTCATGTTTTCTAGACTTTTAATCATTTTTGTTGCTCTTTTCTGGACTTCCTCCAATTTGTCCACATCTTTCCTGAAATGTCGCACACAGAACTGGACACAATACTCCAGTTGAAGCCTAATCAGCATGCAGAGCAGAAGAATTACTTCTTGTGTCTTGCTTACAACACTTCTGTTAATACATCCCAGAATGATGTTCGCTTTTTCTGCAACAGTGTTAAATTGTTGATTCATATTCAGCTTGTGATCCAGTCTGACCCCCAGATCCCTTTCCGCCGTACTCCTTCCGAGGCAGTCATTTCCCATTTTGTATGTGTACTACTGATTGTTCCTTCCTAAGTGGAGTACTTGCATTTGTCCTTATTGCATTTCATCCTATTTACTTCAGACCATTTCTCGAGTTTGTCTAGATCATTTTGAATTTTAATCCTATCCTCCAAAGCATTTGCAACCCCTCCCAGCTTGGTATCACCCACAAACTTTATACGTGTATTCTCTATGCCATTATATAAATCACTGGTGATACATATATATGTATGTATTTGCATGTCTAATTTGTGTGAAGATTGTGTCTTTTTTTATTCTTTATTCTACATGTTATCTCAATTTCAGCAATTTGAGGACCAATAAATAATGAACTGGTTGCATCTTCTACCCCCTTCTTTAACAGACTGGTAAACATAGTCTATATCATTCGGAGATATTCAACTGCCAATGATATGGGAAAAAATACCTTATTGCTCCAGTAGTCAAGAGTGTTTCCAATAATTTTAGGGAAAATAATTTCTGTTCCAAATGCCCTTCAGGTGAATCAGGATCTCAGTCTTATAGCATGAGTCTCATCAATAAAAAAGTTTTCAAAAGAAACTATCAACTTTCTCTTGATTTCTATTAAGCCATCTACCAGATCATCTTATAACTATGTACAGAAGTCCTTTGTGTCTATATTACAACTGGGTGAATTCTTCAAAACATTTCCTGCTAATATTCATTTTAATAAATATTTGAACTCTTTCACATGTGATCATTTCCTTTGTGTTCATTTTCTCCAACTATTTTACCAAGTGCTTTTAACTGATAGGAATTTTTATAGAAATAACTAACTTTAGGTGAATATTAGTATTCAGAGAGTGAATTTTGAACTCCTAAATGCAAATATTCATGCCAGAAACTTCCTTTCCAAGTGTTATACTCATCCAATTAAAGAACAGAAATGCTATCACGTGTCCAAATAAAACCATCTCAAAAAGCTTGAATTTCAAATATTCTCAATGAACTGCTCAATCTGCTGATCCAAGGGCACAGTCCCCCATTGATCTGACAAATCTATGTAAGGCTAGTGTTCAGAATTCTCCACTCACAGTCACAGATGATAGCATGTTGCATGCCTTACACACAGGTCAAATAGCTACACATGGTGGCAAAGCAGTAGAAAATCAGAACCCATTCATTATTCTCTGAAACTGTTTGAGAAATAATTTGAATAGCAAATAAATTCAGGGAAATTGCAAAATGTTCATGGACAATAAACATGTCAAATTTATTCACTACAAATGATTTGCTCATCTTTATGGAGCCTTGGGGAAGCTACCTTGACAACGATTAAAACTTCAATTATGGAACATCTAGCCTTCTTTGGAAAGAAAATAAAGGAAATGAGGTTTTGTCTTTTCACTATGAAATCATATTCCTCTGTTTTACATATGCTTTGTCATGTCCAATAGAGACAATTTACAGTGTTAGAGCTTATTTTATCAAGCTTGCAAAATCCAACAGCATATTAATTTCCCCCTAGGATATTAGTTTGGTTTTAGATTCCTTATGAATGTTGACAACTCTATAGGCCAAACTGGCCAAATTTACTGACTTAATTTGGGGCCCTAGAGTGCATAAATGGAAGCTTTAGAGAATAATGAGCTCAGATAAGAGAATCACTGACAACATGGGGTATGATTTCCTTGAAGATTCAAATCTCAAATTAATTGCAATTGCATCATTTCTATCTATTCCCAGAGGTTAAAAACCAGGAAGACTTCTGTGTAGAGTCATAGACAGAAGCTTTTCCCCCCAAGCATCTCATCCAAAAGAAGAATATCAGAACTCTTTTTGTAAGCACAGTGGGGCCTTCCAAAATGAGTCACACTGAAATGGTTAAACACTGAAATAAGACCATTGGGCCTTTTCCGCAAAAAGTTCCACCAACCCCCCCCTGGCAGTATAAAGGGGCCTTATAGTAACCATAAAGTATTTGCACCTACTTTAAGGTCCCTTTATACTGCCAGAAAGATATAACGCATGGGAGGAGATCCCTATAATCATCCTCCAGGCAAGCTCACGGTCCTGCAAATCCCTTCTTAAAACTTCTCTGCCAAGGTGCCTTAAAAAACCCGGCATGGTCAGGCAGCTGGTGTGCAGTGATCACTGCCATTACAACGCAGTTGCATCTTTTTGTATCCCTCCTGTTAGTTTGTTGTATCCTTCTGTAGTCTCTTGCCTTACATGTCGATTGTGAACTCTTCGGGGCAGAGTCTGTCTATTTGCTCTGTGTCTCTACAGTGCCTACAACAATGCCATGACTGGTGTGACTGCAATTCCAATGATTAATTCTTATTAATCATAAATTGGTCTTTAGCATAAAGGAGAAGCAGGGTCATTATTTCTTATTCCGTTGCTAACATTTTCAGGCTCTAATCCCATTCCATTGGTAGCTGGGTTTGCTGCTTTTTCAGGGGCTACCTGAAAAAGATTTGAACGTGGCTATTGTATTTTTCTGTGTCTGGTTGGTGCAGAAACAGGGACTCCCACGTGCATGTTAAGGTTGCAGGAAATTATGCGCACATTTCCTGGGCTGCAGTCTAAGCCACTGATCATATATTAGTGTTCAGCTTGTGCCTGCTTTTAGGATAAGAAGGTCTGAGTGCCCATGAATTAATAATTACATAGGGCTTATCTTCAGAGGTGCTGAGCACACACCACCCCTGATGATTTCAGCCAGAGCTGCAAGCTCAGCACTGGTCAGGATCAGGCTCCTGGAGAATGGAAAAGATCGTTTCAATAGTCTCTAAAGCTGCAAACCCTCTAGATATATATTTAACTCAATCGTTTCTTAGAGACGTACTGAATTGGAACCATGCAACTGTTAATTAAAAACGAAGACCGTTCCATTGTCAAAACTCAGTCACAAAATGTTACCTGTTTAAAAAGCCATTTCTGTTTGCTGTTGCAGGGGCACTTAGCACACATTCTGCCAGGGTTGCCAAGCACAGCGGTGTGTGCACCAACAACCAGAGCCTGGATATTGAAGTACAATAAGTGAAGCTGCTCAGAGCCCTTGCTAAGCCTTTAAGACCTCAGCCAATGACAAGTGGCTTCGTTACAATGAAAGCAGCCAAGAGAAAAAGGGAAGAACTCAGGGAGAAGCAGTCCTGTTTAAACCAGCTTGGGAAGAATAGAAGATTCTGTGCTTCAGATAAAGCTTTTTTTTTTTTTTTTTTGCAGTTTGTAACACAGCTGCTTCTTCTGCGCTTTCATTAGCACTAACGTGTACAGGTTGTCTAAGAAGTTAGATGTGCGATTACATGCCTAATCTGTGTATCCAATCAATGCTATTATCTCATAGGGACTGTTCCACCGGCAAAGAACTGGACAGAGCACTGCACAGGTCACTCTGCCTCATTCCACCCCAATGTGTCCCTGCCTCAAATATATAGGGGGCATGCCAAAGATGTGAGAAGGTAGGGCCAGGTGCTCCAGCTGGTATAATTTACAGTAGGGTATAAAGTTATGCCAAGGGCTGTTTCTGGTCAGCTACGGAATAGGGGGAGCAAAAAGGCTGCTAAGAGTTACTTTTACCATGGCTCCCTCCTGCCCCAGATATGCTACAGGTCAATTATGGTTCATTTGAGGATGTAGCCCATTGACTATTCATATCCCTGCTGTTTGTTTGTTCCCTCCCCGCCCCCAGTCACATGGCATTGTTTCTAATCCCTCATTGGGCAACGGAAACTTTTAGAAGAAGAGAATGATTTAATAGTGAATATCCAACCATGCATGACACACTTTCCTGTGGGAATTTTTTGGAGAAATAATAATTCATGTTAAAACTTGTGATGCTTTTAGGAATCATGAGGATTGTCATCAGTACTAGGCAGCAATCTGAATCGGCACCAACAATGCATAACAGGATCGCACAGTTCACGGCCAAACAAACTCAATGTTTTTATTCACAAAAATATTTGTAAATTACTTTGGTAGATTTGACCAACATTCCCTTGCAATCGGGAATGTGTGAAAGTCAAATTCTGATATTTCCATCACCCAGGTAGCATACTTTTGAACGGTGCTGATATCTCATCTCTCAACTAAAATGCCCTTGCTACTCCTCTTTTGGATTCTGGCTTTGCAAAGCCTGACACTGAGCTTGCATAGGGCTCACTGAGAACCAAATTTGGCCACTACTGTCCAAAGGTATCAAGTAAAGAAAGCAACCACCTTCTCCTGCCATATGTGTCCATATGACACCCAGATCTCACACACACAGATCCAGCTACAACAGTTTATTTACAAACAACACTAGAGGTTCCTTGGACCAATCCCAGAACCTGCATAATGATCCCTAAACAGTATCCAGCCCAAGAAGCTGCAGGTAAGTTTGCAAACAATTTTGCAGAAACACTCCTCCCTTCCTCCTATCACTTTCTACAGAGAACCGCTCAGGTATAAGGTAGTGGATATTACACTGTTGCCCAGGTAGGAAAGGTTCTCAAGTGAAACCGAGACCATAACCCATTAGCACTTAGAACCAGACAACGTTAGGGTCCTTTTTCAGCCTATATTGGACAGAGGGTACTCATGACTTTCTCCCAGTTTATCCCCTTTTTAACACCCTCTTCAGACATTCGTTGTTAGAACTGATGGTGGTGGAGCAAAGAGAGCTTTGGTGGATGGTTATTAGAATGGGACGGAAGGTTCCAATAGCTTTGTCACCATAGGGATGGTGCCTTTAAAACAAAAACAAAACCCTTCCCAAACAAAACATTCCACTGCATGCACAGTTCTTCCCCTAGGGAGAGGAAGAGCAAGAAGAGAGGGAGAACAAACCAAATGTGACAGATGTTAGTCATGTTGCTTAGCGTATGACTTGAAGGTGCTCAGATCCTACAGCAATGATGGTGGCATAAGAAGCTCGATATTCTAGAATAGTATCAAATAGAATAGGGAGAGAAAATTACGATAATCTCCCCAATGCAGAGAGCGGAGCAGCTTTTTAAAGGAATAGTCGCCTTCCAGCGATGGAGCTCAGACTCACTTGTTGTAGAGAACAATATCCGGCCTCCAGATGAGTTCTGAAGGGATGCGGATGGATGTAACGTTCTCATATTCCAGAGGATCCCAGCGTAACTTGTAGTCATACCACTCCTGGGAAAAACACATCCATTACCAGGGACTGGGAGGAGTTAGAATTGAAATATACACGGAAAACCAATACAAGAAAACACCTTTTGGGCTCACCCACCTGCTTCACCCACATGTTCGTGGTCATCATTTGATTCTTCTCATCCTGAAAAGGAAAAGCCACAAGCTCAGAAAGCAGAGGCATGTTTAGTGTAGTCCATTTTTGTAATCAGAAATAATCTCAGCAATAAATATATTTTTTCAGCTAAAAAAGCTGATGTTCCTGGAGTTTAGCATGGGACAGAACGCACCTGTCTGATACCACCAAACACCAGAGGCTAAGACTAGGCAGTCTCAGCAGACGATCAACTTGGATTTGTTTGACAGATTTTCTGAGAAATGTGTGTACTAAGAAGACTTTTTTGTTTTGAAGGATATTATAAGGCCCAGCCAAGATGAGCTCAGCACAGTACCATGGGGGGGGGGGAGGAGGAGGAGAAGAATCCACAGCTCTAATACACCCCCCACCACAATGGGGGTAGGATTGTTACATTAGTCCATCACTTCTCCCCCAGTTGCCCGCTGAACACAGCTTCACAGGGATTTCCAGGGAAGCTGTCCTATTGAGAACTAACCACATACCCCTTGCAACTTCTCCCTTGGCAGGGCAGAATACCAGTCTGGCTACAGACGTGGGCTGGGTGGGGGTATCTGGATATGGCCCCTGTACGATTTACCTTCGAACATGTCCACAGACAGTTCCCCAGTACTTCCTTTCCTGAATTGTTCTGACTGCTTGGAAGTGATGCTTTATGCCTGATCTGCACTTACCCTTCTTGAGTTTCAGGCCATTATCGATGGCTCTCTGCCTTTAGCTCTAACATGCATCTCTTCTCTCCAAAGTGTGTTCTACAGAGAACACACTATAGTACTGTGCTAGGAAGGAAGCTGAGGTGGTTAAGGTTAAAACCAAGGCCCCCCTGGCCCTTAGCCCTTGCCTCATTCCTCCAGAGCACACTGGTTTTCACACATCACAGAATATAAGGAAATTCCTCTTGCAAATTGGCAGCTTTCAGATAGACGTGTAGTGAGAACTGGTGGGTTGGTTTACCTGTATTCATATCTTGACACTTTGCCCTGAAAGTGTAGAGTCTAAAGCTTTTCTACTAGCTATTTGTTTACTTCTAAACTATATGCTTTCCCTGAGTTAGGGGATATCTCTCAGCTGCAATGATTGCTCACACAAGCATTGCCATTTAATTTAAAGTGTTCTTTAGAAAACAATTCTTATTTTCCTAACCCCTGCTTTTCTCTCTCTCATTTATAAAAAATGAATTTAGCACTGATAAAAAGTGCCAGCTAAATTGGCAGACTGTTGGAGACTGAAACCCTCTTTATATCCACAAGAGAGACAATGACAGTGAAATCTTCCCCTCAGTGTCCTGCCCGATCTAACCTGCAGGGACCGTCTAAAGAGATGATGGCTCAGTCTCTTAGCTTTTCTTATGGAACTGCCAATAAAGGTGCCAACTGGTGCCACCAGTGAGAATAGCATTTGCAAATTGGACATCTGTCCATGGGGACCTTTCATATAGGTCACTGAAAAGCCATCAGGAGGTGACAACTTTTGATTGTTACCAACTTGGGCTGGATTTGAACTGGTCAAGAAGAAATTAAAGGCTTTATATCCTCCAGTCTCTTGAGTAATTCACTCCTCCAAGACCTGTTTCTGAGTGCAACACGGTTTCATTCTTTTTTTAAAAAAAAATCTGTCTTGCATTTCTTTATACCTAGAGTGAATTAAGGCTCAAATTCTCAGAAAAACCCATGCATTTTGTGCATCTACTTTGGGCATGTAAGTACCAGGTTGGTCATTGCTTAGATTCCAGTATAATAGGGACTATAGGTAAAAATTTCAAAAGTGCCTGAGGGATTCAGGAGCAGAGCTGGCCAAAACTTTTCAACCAAAACATTTTTTTGGCAGAAAAAGTAGATTCCGTGATTCCAAAATGTTTCACAAATTCATGTCCATTTCGCTGAATTGTTCATTCCAAAAAAACAAACCCCAAATTCTGAAAATATCTGCATTTCATTTTGACATTTTTTAATGAAATGGTTTGATTTTTCAATTCAAAATGGATTTTCATTTAGATATTTTCTTTAGTTTTTTTTTTTAAAAAGATAAATGTTTTAAAATGCTCTAAGCCACAATGAAACATTTCATTTGACCCAAAACAATTTTTTTTCAACTTTTCAATTTGCCAAAAGTGTATAAACATTTCCTTTTTGGTCTGACCTGAAATTATTATTTTAATTTTTCAGAACTGCCAGTGAACTGAAAAACCAACTATTCACCCAGCTCTATTTAAGAGCGTAAGTCCCACCGAAAGGAACTTACACTCCTAAATCACCAGGGTTGAGATTTTCAAAAGTGCCTCAGAAATGTCAAGGGGAGTTAGGCGCTTAACTGTCATTTGTGCCTTTGAGAATCACCACCTTAGGCACTTTGGGAAATATTTCCTTGTATAAACATAACAGATACTCGGTTGCAGTAAACACATAAGCACATAGCTGGTTAGATGTATATTTGATCATTTCTGTGTGCATTTACCACGGTTGCACACACAAATGCAGTAAGCTTGTGTACGTGGCCAGCTGCATGTGCAGTGAGTCCTTTGTCTGCACAGTTACCAGGTCTTAGTGTGCAGTCAAGCAGCGTTCATGTGCATTTTGTCTGTGCAGTTCTGAAAACTTGGGCATCTGTAGTATTTACGTTTCTACAAAATATGTTAACTTAAAACACTACAAATTTGCTTTAGTGACCAAAAATATGCGAGTCACTCTGCAAACGCACAATCTGATGATAGCTCCGATCATCTACACAGCTCTTCGTGTGTTTTGGGGTAATAGGCTCTTTCCTGTGCTAAACATGAATGGAGTGTTAAGCTACAAAATATAAATATGTACAAATAAATGAAATCCAATGCGTGGCAGGCAAATTGCTCAGCTATTACTAATACAATTTAATTGAACTGTTTAATGTTTACTAGTTTGCTTGCATGCTAATTACAGCTTCTGTGTAAATAACCAAAGAAAAGTGCTTTGGACTCGGTTCAGTTCTCCCAGTTTAAGGTGCTGCAGCAAAACTAATGATGTTTGTTCTGTCTCCTTATTGGCCTGGCTTCAAAAGAGCTCAGATGGCAGTGTTTTTCTGAGCTCGCTATTAACAGAGGAACAGAAGGGTTGTGGTAGCCCTGGGTGGAATTTAACTGCATGGTCTCTTTTCCCAAGGTGAATACACTGCACTCCATGCTACCCAGCGGAGAGGGGCATAGAAGGTAAACGGGGTCTATCTAGTCTGTTCTTGAACCCATGTCTTAGTCTCATAGCCAGTTAGTCCAGCACCAAACTGAGGTCAGCATAACAGGGTGAAGTAAGGACACAGCAGGACAGTGGATTTGATATTGAGTTTTCTGGCTTTTTTCGGTCCGAGTCAGAATTTGAATACTGATCCTGTTTTTGCTTTTTTTGACTTTCTGCCACTGACACGTGTCCAGAGGAGACGCAAACTCCATTGAAAAGGGAAGGCTGCGCTTTTAACACCATGTCTGACAATCATGCTAAGTTTTCTTAAGAAATGCTGCAGTGGTAAGAAGGGGGATCGTTAAACAGACACTCAGCTGGACTGGGAACATGATACAGGAATTGTATCAGGGAAAGGGTTATACAGGAACAGAGAGAACCTTACTGAAGGAGATGGGGAATAATAAACTAAACCTCAGCTGCTTTACAGCCCTGCCTATTGACTGCAGTTTTAAACACCGGATTATGACTTTTACAGAGTTTATTCTTCCTAGGTAAGACAAGAAAAGCACTTCAAAGAACAAGTATTGATCTCACCATCCATGACTGGGCAGTTGCATAATAGAAAGTATCTCTTATGCCACCACAATCGTTGATGTACCATCTTTAATCTTATCAATTATTCAGATGAAATGCATACAACCTAAATATCATCAATGACAGATTTGGGCTCCTCAGCCTTTTTGTTCTGTGTGTGTACAGCGCCTTGCACAATGGGGTCCCGGTCCATGACTAGGGCTCCTAGCTGCTATCACAATGATAATAATAAAATAATCAACTCTGTTTTTTGAAGTTGTTTGAGCAAAGGCTTATTTTTAAAAAGATACACAACCCCTCATGCACATATGCCATTCATTTCTCAACTACCTATATTAAATTGTATACTGCACAGATATCTTTATGCTGCATATAACGTGGTTATAAATGTGATAAATTGCGGAACCATGTGCATCTATCACTAATCTACAGTCCTCTCTCCTGTACTCTGACCACCAATCTAGTCTACCTGTGACTACCTCCAACATCCCAAACATGAATGTAGCTTCAAAAATACACCCTTCTTTTAAACCTCCCACCACAGAGCCATTTTCTAATTTCTACCCAAAAGTAGAATTTACCCCTCAAAATTACAATGGCATGAGGCCCAATATGGACAATATTCAACCAGGGACAAGTTTAAGGCCTGAGATCTCATGACTTATGAAGGCTGGAAATTGGACCTTCCTACCACTGGAAAAGGGACTGTCTATTCTTCCCAACAGAACTCAGCACTCTCTGAGTGGAAGAACCATAGGGATCATGGTAACATTATGGGTGGAAAAATTATTACAGGTCTTTTAAGAGGTCTGTAAATTATAATAGCTGGAATATTTATCTGAGTCACATAGTTGTAGCTTAGCTTCTCAGAAGGAGGAATATGAAAGTTGGCACTAATATTTCTTTCTCTCTAATCCATTTCAAAAATAGTGATTCTGTCACATAGGTGACATATAGAGAGTACATGATGGTGTGGTATGCTATAAAGGGTTAATAAGCACTCATCTGGAATGACCTGTAAAGTTCATTTATAGCTTTACTGTTTGCGTATAAGCACTAACTCATGCCAATCATTCTTGTGTACTATACCATCCTGTATGATCTTTCTTCTCTCTCTGTCACATACATAAGAACATAGTGTACATATAGGTTTCTATTTAAGAAATAATTCACACAGCTTCCAAAAATTCAGTGTTCAAAACAGGTATGCATGGGCACAGACACACACGCTGGCATGCAAAATTAGTATCTGAGTTCCATGTGCAAATTGGTACTTGTGCACACACTCATGCTAGAACAGTAAAATGCTGATTTGTGTGGGTGTGCAATCATGCACCTGTTTTCTTCTTTGAAAATTGAGCTCCCAGTGCCATAAAATCATGTCCTTTAAATACCATGCCAATGCATACGCCTGACTCATAATAAAAATCAATCCATTTTGTATGTCATCTATATGTTGTATACATGTAGATTCCCTCTGAGAAAACATGCAGGAACATTTTGTCTCAGCCACTATGCCTCAAAGCAGCCAAAGGACTTTCCATGTGAAGAAAGAACTTTGGGATCCTTGGATAAGATAAATAATAGAGGTGTAAACTATTATTTGTGACGATTATGTATTATGAATACTAATTATAGATCAAATTCTAAACACATTACTTGTTTGTTACTCAGCCAAAATTCATTCCCTCAAAACTCCTCTTGAGCTTAATAGATATATCTTTGGATTTTATACCCTGGGCTTTCCTTTGGTTTCAGAAACGGCATCCCACTTTTTACTATAATTCATAAATAAACAATACAAGACCACCAGACTGCACACCTTGATGAGCAGTTATTCGCATGAGTTCTCCCATTACTTTTAATAGAACAGTTCATATGGATAACTGTTCTTCAGCATCAGTAAGATATTCATATTCTGATCATGAAATAAGTCAGCAAAAACTGCACAGGCTGGCTTGTATCTGGAATCGCTCCTCCCCCATGACCCCTAAAATCTCCACTGCTTATAGTTTCACTTACCACGTCAATGAGTTGCGCGATGGACAATCCGAAATGGACGAGGACCACATCCGAAATGTTGGCTACAGGTCGGGACCACTTGTTATAGCCCGAGAAGAGTTTCTTCAGGAGTCTCTCCTCTGCATGGGCTCGGGTTTCCACATGGCTGCACACTGCAGGGAAAGTGTGAGACATGAAAGTGTGAAATGTCTGTAAGTTAGGAAGACCAGAGCAGAGATATTTGGGGAGGAGAGAGGGGGGGGGGGAAGTGCTTCAACTTCTTCTCTCCTTGAATAGGCCCCAGTCCTTCTGTCCTTTGGCAGACAGACTATGATGCAAGTCTTACTTATATATGTACAGCACCTAGATACCATGGTGATGGACACATTAAAAATGCAGACAGGTAGAGGAGGAAAGGAATATAGGTGGGCATGACATGGCAATGACATACCAGTGACAGGACACCACCTTTCAGCATATACAATGGCATGGTTAGTTCATAATGTAGCATGGAACAGCATCTAGGAACTGTCTTGTGGGAGGTGGAGATTGTTAAAAAGCATTTGAAATAGACTGCCTGGCCTGTCCTCCTGTTAAATTGTTTCTGCCTCTTTGAGGATGCCAAGCAGCCCCCTGCTTGAACAGCTGGGAGAATATTAGCAAGCTTCAGGCTTTGAACCATGGAGTGAAAGGGCCACTTGCTCTGGACAGGGCAAGAAGAGGTTTTCAGGGGGGAAATAGGACCAGGACATCAGATCGGGGGTGTGTGTGTGTGTGTGAAAGAGAGAGTCTGTGATTATGGAGATTAAACATCAAAAATGACCACCATCAGACCAAATGTCAACCCCCTGAGCAAAGCAAGAATTTCCTGGTCCAGTAACTGCGGGGTCACTCTTGGCTACAACAGCTGTGCAGAGACAAAAGGCGAACAGGGTCTGGGGCGGGGAATTAGCTCAAGAGCACAGTCCCCCTCACGCATGACGGGAAAGGCTGGAGGCTGCAGAGAGTAGTTCCCCGTTCACTCGGGAGTCGCTGTTGGTTATTAAAAATTAAAGCCCAGCATCGCGGGGGGCAGCTGCCAGGAAACGTCTCTGCTCCCTGCTGAATGCGCACAAAGGCGCGGGACGCAGGGGGGGGATCTGGGGAGAAGTGGGGGGGGGGAGGAGAGCAGGACTCGGGCGTTTAAATCCCTAGTGGGGGTTAACCCTTTCCCACCCAAGAAGCAGAAAATCAACACAAAGCAAGACAGGATCATGCAAGTGTGTGTGTGTGTGTGTGTGAGGGCCGGGGGTGGGTCCTCGAGGGATCTAATGGAAAGGAGCAGGTGGTTCTTTTGGGGGGGGGGGGGTGTATTCCTTGCTTGCAATAGGACAATCTCCAGCCAGAGCTGGGGATGCTGGCTGGGGTGAGGAAATTGACCAAGGTCGCAGGGAAACCTGCTCTGAAACTTACCAGGGAAGACGTTCGCCCAAAGGAAGAGGAGAAGGTTTTCTTTAGAAACTAGGAAGCCCATCGCGGAGCGGAGCTCAGTTTCTAGACTGCAAAGTCTCCCTTGGCATCAACTTTTCTTCTCTGAGTCTCTGGATCTTCCAGCGTCATTCCCTCAGACTCCTTCCCCCCCCCCCCCCCACACCAGTTTCTTGGAGGGGGTGGTCGGTTTATTTGCCTCCTTTTGCTCACAGCAATTTCCAGCACTTTCGTTTGTGAGTCTGTCTCTTTCCTAGGACACAAATCCGCGCAGATACTTGAAGGGGTTCACAGGTGCTGCTGCGAGCTCTATTTTTAACGAGACAGCCGCCTTTGGTTTTCTCCTCCTCCCTTTCTCTGGAGGACAGGGGTTGGTTTGCTTGCTTCGTTTGTTTGCTGCCCGATTTTCATAGCAGAGCTCCTGCAGTTTCCCCCCCTTTGTTTTTTCTTTGCTCAGATTGGTCGCTGCTGATGGTCCATGCAAGCCAGTGAAAGCCCTTGGCAGAACAGAGGGGGATAGTACAGTATGTTTGCATATTTAATCCACTTGGACCTGCCCACCTCCTGTCTAAAGAAGGGGGAGGAGAGAATCCGTGTACTTCAGCAAACAGGCTGCAGGAAAGGAAGACTTTTAGAATGGGGGGTGAGTCTCAAAGGCCAGGGCTCCAGACTGGAAGGGAATTTGGTTCAACTGCAGTCTTTATGGTGCCTGAACCCCAATACAGATCTGAATGGAGCAGGCCCCAGATCTCCAGTTAATTATTATTCATTATCCCATTAAAATTAAATTTTCATCAGAAGTTCTTTACACTCTATTTATTTTGAAAGCAATAGGGAAAGTAAAGTGACTGTGGACATTTTTGGCCTGGACTTTTATTCCTTGCATATTTATATTATTATCATTGTTGAGCAAGAGACCCATTGTGCTAGATGCTGCACAAACATTCAGTTAAAAAAGACAGTCCCTATCCCAGACAACATCCTAATCAAGACTGTGTGTAAGGGGCTCACTTGAATACAACTTTATGCTGCAAACTGTCCTGCTGAAGTCAATGGTGCTACTTATGGAGTAATGGATTATCTGCTGTGAGTAAAGGAGTTGCAATCTTGCCCTAAACCAACTCACGACTTCTAATGATTTCAGTGGTGTACACCAGAATGCAGAACTGCGTCCTTTCTATTTCACTTTAAAGCTTGCCCCTGCTAGGATGTTATGATTACTTCCACAAGGATAGGAAATGGATTGTACTTGCAAGCGTAGGTAATTACTTCCACGCTGTAAAGTTAATCAAAGTCTGTTCTAATCATAAATCCATAGTTTATATATATATATCTATAATATAGTTTCCTTTCTCCCAAAGCATCTCAGGTGCTTTTTAATGAAATACATAACAAAAATAAGACCTAGGTCTTTTATAGCATTGGATTATGTGACTGACAACAGGTAGGTTTAAAGCAACCCAAGATGTTAAATCTACTCTAAAAGCATGAGTAAAATCAATGTGCAGTGCCAAACTTCTCTTCTCTTCTCTTTTATACTTCACCCATCACACTGGGGCATCCGAACACTATGTGTTTCTTCAGACGGGGGCTAATTCCATGGGCCTCCTCTGGCAATAATATATGCAAAGAAAGAAGTGAGAGAAAATTACAGAATGGAATGTTCCAACACTGCATTGTACATTACTTATTATTACTTCTCCAGGATCAGGTTAATACTCAAAGAACCTGGCCAAAGATTCTGGCTTGCTACGCATGATACTTCCTGAATGTCCAGTGCTTTGGAGCACTAAGCACCAGTCTTCCCCATTGGCAGCCACAGAAATGAATGACCACACCCCCACAGGATCAGGCCTTGATCAAGCCAAGAAAACTCTGTGACATGCGCCCTTAGCCAGCCGGTGCCCTCCTTAATGGAAATGCAGTCATTAGTCTATGAAGCAGCCGTAATTCCCCAACATCTCCTTCTGGACTAAGTTGCCCACATAAGAGAAAGTCAACAAGTGTCTATAATATTGACACCTGATTCTGAGCACTCCACTGTTTCCTTGTAAATTCCTCCAGACAATCAGACACAGTCATTTATCCCTTTGGAGAAATTCAAAACTCCTTTATTTTACCTGGAAATCGCATCATGCTTTCCTCTAGTGTCTACGGGAAAGGGTGGGTAGATCTTAATCCCATACCTCGGTAAAAGTTTATTTTCTTTCTATCACCTAGATACCTATCTGGGCCCCATTCCCATATTATCTGAGCAGCTTAGAAACATTATTGAATTTATCTCCACAACACATTTGTGAGACAAGGAAATATTATCTCCATTTCATAGATGGGGAGTGGAGGCACAAAGAAATGTCAGTGATTTGTCCAGGGTCACGTAGAAGTTTGTGGTAGAGGCAGGCACTGATCTCAGGTCTCCTGAGTCCCAGTTCTGTGCATTAACCAGGAGACCAGACTTCCTTGTATCACATAAGTCTTTTGAATCTGAAGAGATCTGTGCAGGTTTCACTGCAATTTCCTTTCACATGTGGCTTTAAATTGAAATTCTTGTTGCGTCTGGGTGTGCAAGGTTCATACACACAAGTAAACAGGGAAGTCATTGATTTCAATAGGTTTAGAGTTTCAACCAGCAGATACCAAATACTACAGGTCTCTTCAAATTCCCATGTGAGGGAAAAATGGGACACTAGAGGTGTAGGCCAAGATTTTTAAAAGAGGCCAGATTTTTAGAAGTTGGGTACTTACCACTATCAGAAAATCATGCTGTTTAAGTTGTTGGTGGTATTATTAATATGAATATTTATTATGTATTTATTTGTATTACTGCAGTGCGGGTGAGCCCAAATCATTGACCAAGTCCCCATTGTGCTAGCTGCTATATAAGAGCAGAACAAAAAGATGGTCCCTGCCCCAAGGAGCTTACAATCTAAGTATGAGACAAGAGACCACAGATGAAGACAGAGAGGAGGTACAAGGAAGCAATGAGACTATATTGGTGAGAGGCAGGAGTTGGACACTGAGAACTCGAGGCATCTAAATTCACAAGTCACTTCTGAAAATCTTGTCCATAAGTGATAGTCTCCTTGGCGACAGGACTTTGAAGCTGATTCAAACTACTGTAGAAATACTCCATCCATCTCCAACATGTCACAGTCCACGCTGCTTAGCTATGGAGCAAGCTAGCAAGTACAGTCTTTGGGTTAACCCTATAAATAATTTTGATTAAAAATGGATTTCCGTCTTGCAGAGATCAATCACACCTCATCATTTCCTATAAGTGAAGGGTTTATTCCCCTTCTCTCCCGCCCTGTTTTTATATGATGTGGGGGAGGGAGTATATTTTACAAATATTTCTGCACCTTGAAGTGACCTTATTTAATCTCACCGCCAATTTTTCTGCCTCATTGGGCCATAACAAAATTTCCATAAGCTCCGGTATGTATTTGAAAGACAAAGTTTTCTGCTGGAACATGTACAAGAAACTCAGCATACCTGGGACAAACTATGCACCTTTAAAATAATGGTTTTAAATGAATTTCAATTGAAAAATGGTAAAGATCCCACCTACGGCCTGATTCTAGTCTAATCCAAGGATGTGAGACTGAGACTGATGTTATTAATATCTTTATTTGTTTGAAAAGAATTTAGACCATCATGCAGATCATCTGGGCCTCCCACATGTACGGCCAGCTGGACTGACACTGAAGCTATTTGGGGTTAGGAGCCTTGCCAAAGGTAATTGAAACAGCATTTTCCCCCTAGATTTTAATAATCTCAGACTTGAGCTGTGAGCTGGGTGGCACAAGTGATATACAAGCAGCCAAACCGTAATGTCTTTGTTGATTTACTAGAATGTATTGAATAACAAGGATGTATTTAATCTTTAGGACTCATTAATTTCAAAAACGGAATGTATCTACTCTGAACATGCCTGTTCTTTGCGTGGGCAGATCCTATTATAAGAACATGGGATGTGCCATACTTCATTAGACCACTGATCTGGTCGAAATTAGTCTGGTACCTTGCCCCACTCAATAGTGGCCAAACATTAGCACTTAGCAAATTGTATAACGCTACGTGGGGAGAAAAAACATATTTCCTGCTCTCTGCAGCTGATCATTTCACTCTGAAGCATGAGATTTGATTTACTCTCATCGCTTGGCCTTCAAAAAAGTATCTATGATGCGGGGGGACGGGGGGAGAAATCTTAGCAAATACAAGCATCCTGGCTACCCAGATTTCTCAGGGAGTTAGAAGAACATTGACACTTGGCCTTGTAAAAAGAAAAGGAGGACTTGTGGCACCTTAGGGACTAACAAATTTATTTGAGCATAAACTTTCGTGAGCTACAGCTCACTTCATCTGAAGCTCAGGCATGTGGGTACCTACTGCTGCTGGATTCCTGGCTGTGAGTGATTGCTCATTCATCTTCAACTTCTCCCTCCCTCTTTCTCCTTCTCCTTCCATGTCCAGGGTCTCATCTTGCCCAGTTTTTCCTATACAATGTTTCTGAAACATGTCCCTTCTTCAGCAGCCAGCTGCCACAATACTAGGTGTTACCCTGGTTATTTCCTACCTCTTTTACTGAAAACTCGCCCTTCCTGCCCTCCTGTTCTTCACTCCACCCAAAATGCAACTGCCAATGTAATTTTCTTCTCCCATCAGTTTGACTAGGATCCCTTTTCCTGAACTATTACTCTTCCAAATCACTATTACACATTTGAACAGAGCTGGCTGGAAAAAGTGAATTACTTTTCATGGGACATTTTGAAAAAAAAATAGTATTTTTCTTGAAATTCCCCATAAAAATATAATATCAGGTTGTCATCAAATATCAGAGACCAAAAGTGAAAAATGTCCAGTTTCTCTAAAATGCTTTCTTATTTAAAAACTGGTTGTCTGTAAAAATGTTCCATTTTCAGAAAATAAAAACCCTCAGGTTTCAGAGTAGCAGCCGTGTTAGTCTGTATTCGCAAAAAGAACAGGAGGACCTGTGGCACCTTAGAGACTAACAAATTATTTGAGCATAAGCTTTCGTGAGCTACAGCTCAATGCATCCGATGAAGTGAGCTGCAGCTCACGAAAGCTTATGCTCAAATAAATTTGTTAGTCTGTGAGGTGCCATAGGTCCTCCTGTTCTTTTTTAAAAACCCTCAGAAATTTACTGAAAATGAAACTGGAAAATGAAAATTTCCTCAGAAAAAAAAATTTCACAGAAAAAGAAAAAAAAATTCCCCTAATTTTCTGGGGTTTGTTTTCTGGCTTTTCATTGAAACACTAGAAAATAGCAATCAAAATAGAAAATGTTTATGAAAATTTTCATTTGGGTCAAAAATGCCATTTTTTTAAAAAACAGTTTTGATGGCAATTTTTGACCTGGTCTACATTCCCGTCTTCAGCCCCCCACTGTCATTGATACAGTCTGTATGAATCTATATGGAGAACAAATATTTACTCTTCAACCTAGCAGAGAAAGGAATAACACGATCCAATGGCTAGAAGTTGAAGCTAGACAAATTCTAGCTGGAAATAAGGTATTAATTTTAATCGTGAGAGTAATTAACCATTGGAACAATTTACCAAGGGTCATGGTGGATTCTCCATCACTGACAATTTTTAAATGAAGATTGGATGTTTTTTCTAAAAGATCTGCTCTCAGAATTATTTTGGGGCAGTTCTGTGGTCTGTTATATGGGAGGTCAGACTAGAGGATCATAACTGACCTGGCCTTGGAATCTATGGATCTCTGCCCTCTGTCTCCACTAAACACCCTCTCATTGAGGGAGCCCCTGTGTCTCTCTTGCTCTCTCTTGCCTTTGTGCCATGCTCCATACCCTTCATCATATCCTGGAGCAATGTTAGCATGGGCAAGGCTCCCTCACACTTCTCCTTCAGAAAGCCCCTTTCAGCCCACCCTGTTCTATGATGAAGATGAAGTCTAGTTATAAAGACCACTTGTCACTCCATTTCTGCACTGTGTTGCCCTGCAATCGTTGTTCTCCTTCGGTACAGCTTTCCTCTTGGAAAGCACCATGTGAGCGCTCTACAAAGAGCTCCTACAAGAACAATGAGCACTGTAGCTGTGGCTACTTAGGGAGAGATCCTACAGGCCTGGAGGGGCAGAAGACACCAAACAAAAAGGAAGAGCTGCAGTTCTGTTTCAGAGAGTTGGCAGGGGGAATTCTCCCAGGCCAAGCTGCTAGCTGCTCCCCATTTCTCTCAGAGGCATATCCCCATGCCACACAACCACTTGCGCTTAGAACCCAGAATACTCCTGCTCAGGTTCCTTCTTCTAATCCCTTCTCCAAGCCTCCTTTTTGAAGGTAGTTTCTCAGCTATGGGGTGGATTTTCAAAGCCACCAAGGGCAGAGGCTCCCCACTCCCACTGAAAGTCTAGGAGGGTCGGGTGCTTAACCCCCTGCCCCAATAATCTCATGTAGTAACAAAACACATGCACACAGGCTTCCGATGTAACCCTCAAGGGACTGCACAATTTGATTGTGTCTGCTTTTCTGTTCCCTGCTTTGCTGTTGTTTCCTGCTCTCATCTCAGCCTGCATTGTGAGCTCTCCAGGGCAAGGCCTCCATCTGTATCTATTTAGTAAAGCATTGTGCATATCTTTGGTGTTACACAAGTAATAATATTCCCTCTATGCAAAGTCTGTTTACTTGGACTTCGCACAAGGGAAGTTTGGAAAACATTCTCCTGGAGTTCAAAGCCTTTTTCCCTAAAGAGCCGGTTTTCTTTCTTTTGCTCCCTTCATTCTTTCCTGACAAAGAAGATTTATCTTCCACAGCAACTGACTGCTTTGTCATCAGCAAAGGATTCTGATTTCAGGTGAGGAATAAGCAGCAGGAAACAAAACCAACACTTAAGGGATGGAGATCCTCGTTCAATGCAAATGTGCGGAGACATAAGTGATGAGGGGAGTGGACTGTGGGTGCAGAATGGTTTTTAAGCAGAGTGGGTGCCATTCCTCATCTGGTGACAATCAGAAGAGTACTGTTGACCTCACTAGAGTGCCGTTGATTTACACCAGCTGAGAATCTGGCCCAGTATTTCTCTGTGTGGCCACAAGGTATTGGTGGATCTTGAAGGATATTCCCAATAGAATCAAACATCGTCCCAGGGTGATGGGCTCCCAGCAGAAGAGGCTTTTGTACAGAAATAAAAATAGCTGTGTTGAAATGACTTGGCTTTATTTCTATTACTCCAGAACAACTGGGTATTTGTCCCCAGTGGAAGGTGAAACACCAGTGTGGAGCCCAGAGCCTAACTGTCTTCCTCAGTTTTCACTCCGCCCTTACCCAGAAGAACTGCCATTGACTTCAGAGAGGGCTCCCTGACCCAGAACTGAGAACAATCAAAGAGCCAGATCACCTTGGCCTGTGGAAATACCCAGGGGAGGGGATCTGGGAGGAGCAGAAGACCTCTTGGAGGAGTCCCTTGTGGCGCATCCCCCACATCATTCTGTAAGGGATGGGGGAGTGGGGCTGGGGGTCAGCCCTGAACCCTGTGAGTCCCAGTAGGTAGGAGCCCTAGGGCTCCCTGACAGTTCCGTGCCAATGGCATCACATTACCAGTGCCTTCCCTGGCTGTGCTGGTCCATAGATGGGGGTGTTTTCCTGCAGCAAAGGTCACGGAGCACGTTCATGGCAGTCCCTGGTGTGCAGGGGTGGGTGAGGAAGAAAGGGATCATGTGGGTCCTTCCAGCTCCACCCCCAACCTACCCTGACCTGACTCAGCCTGAGGCCCATGACTACCCATGCAGCACAACCCCGAAGAGAGTTGGTCCACGGGTTCCCAGGAAGGGGGCAGATGTAGCTAACCCCCAGTGGAAACTGACCTCATGTGGGAGGGATGAGGAGATTATGGCTGTGCCCTAAGCAAATATTAACAATTGGGGGAGGATGCTGTGGGTTTGAGCAAGTGTCTTCTTATCATATAGCCTTGCATCAGTAATGTGTTGTCTGTAGTTCTGGCTTAGAACAGTGGTTTTCAACCTTTGGTCCACGGAGCCCTAGGGTTCACAGACGACGTCTAAGATTTCCAAGGGGTCTGCACCGCCATTCAAACTTGTTAGAGGTCTGCAAATGAAAAAAAGTTTGAAAACCACTGGCTTAGAAAACTCACATGACATGTGATTAAGCCACTCAGAATGCATAATATTCATGAGGAATGGTGATTTTTTAAGGAATGGTGATTTTTTTTTCCCTGAGTGGCTGGAATTTCATCCATTTCATTTTTATCCTTTATTATATACTGAAACATTTTCATTACAAGGATCAGTGTCTAAGGCCAATGACAGCAACACAGCTGTAAAACAACAGATTTCAGTGTCTGCTTTGAGAAACCAAGTTTTCATTGGTGAATAATAGTCAGCGATCCAGCAATAGGATGGCCTGGCACCAATTCCATCTGATATCATTCATAGGATGCCACTGCACACGCACCGAAGCTTTTTATATATATCGTCGTCATATTCTCATCATGCCCATCGAGCTCCATCGTATTATTTCCCTTTAATAATTGCTGTAATTATGCCCATCTCATTCTTGGCTTCCAGAAGAAGCTGCCAGTGCCCTTTGAGATCACAAAGAGTGTGAACTGAATTTCTTCCAAAGCTGCGTTCGCTCCAGCATCATGCCAGCTATGAAAGATGCAGGGAGAATTTTCAGCTGATCCAGCAGCAGCAGTCAAGATAAAGATCATTTATCCTCCGGCTAAAGGTCTAGTTTTCACTGCCCTTTCCCGCTTGTTGAAGTAAGATTGAAATATTTTGTACCTTGCTCTCTTTTTAGGGACAAACACCAGGGAGGATGTTTGCAGCTAAGTGACTGGGGTAGCGGGACAGCACTCAGCCGTCAAGCAAGAGATTGACACCTGTTGCAGCAAGAAAGGGAAGGGCTGATAGTTCGGGGAAAGGAACAAAAGGATTGACATGGGTCTTAAAATGTAGAGGAGTTAATCTCTGTGCTTGTGTTTGTGTGAGTGCTTGTGACAAGGTTATAGCCACACTAAATTATTTGCCCCTCTCTTTATTTCTTATCAGTACAGTTTTCATTGCAAGGATCATGTGATTAACATAATGCTTTCAGCGCTTGTGAAACTGACCATCTCTTAGTGAAGGCTCTCAGCCATGCCCAGTGCAAGCGGATGTCCTCGCCGGCTTCTTCCAGGCAGCTCTGCCACTGCGCCACAGTCCTGACCTACAGCAGCCCGTGCAGTCCCAGTCCTGGGAGCATGTGAACGATTATGAAATATGTGACAGATGTGTGGAGAGAATAAATATACAGGCCACACTAGGGCAAGATCACTAACTCTCCCTCTGTCCGCGAGCTGATTAGGATTCGAATCTAAGTGTGGGGGCCCTAGTGCATTCGCCTATTGTTCTGCCTTACAATCTGGTAAATTATTAAGGGTGCTCAGCACCTTGCAGGATTAGGCCCTGTAATAAAGTTCTGAGATCGGCACATTGTATTTACAGCTCTCCAGGGGTCAAGTGCCACCAGGAAGTGGGAGGAGACGGAATGCCTCCCGGCACTGCAGCCACTTTACACAACACGGCACAAACCATCTTTAAGGCTACGAGAAGCTTAATATAACAAATGAGACAAACCTCAAAGTCTTATTTGTAAATGCCGGATATTATTATAAAAGGGGGGGGGGAGAGAACAAGGGAGGCAGCTTTATCTTCCCCTGGGATCTAAGCTGACGGATTTTAAATTAGAGAACAGAAACTCTCTAGACAAGTTTGTTCTCCAAGGATATCTTTGGTTTCATTGCTCGGCTTTGTAGATCTAAATTGCGTGTCCTTCCCAACCGAAGGGCAAATGCTGCCCAATTTATTCACTGATGAAATCTGGAGTTGATTGATTGACACAGTCCATCATCTTCACTCCCTGGTAATCAGTACTTAGCCACAGGCTCCATCTACACTACAAATACAATCTTGCCAGGGAGCATGACGGCACATTGTAGTGTAGGCAGTTCTTTAACGATATTGCATAACTAAGTTAAAGCCCAAGTCTTAAGCACGTTTATGAAACATTATTTGTATTCCAGTAGGCCCAAAGGGCCCAGCCACCATCGTGCTGGGTGCTATTAGGGTGACAAGATAGCAAGGGGGAAAATCAGGATGGGGGTAAGGAATAATAGGGCCCCATAGAAGATAAACCCCCTAATATTGGACATCTGGTCACGCTCGGTTCTATACTTTCTAGAGCTGGTCTGAACATTTTGTTGTTTTTGAAATCTGTCAATTAGTTGAAATTGCAGCGTTCCACAGAGACACGTCAATTGCAGTGAAATTCCACTGGAAACAAGGCAGGGCGTGAGTCCGGGCCTGCAGCGCCTCAACAGCTGGAGCTCCCAGGGTTCCCAGCTCCTGGGTCCATTTTGCCGAGGCTATCACAATGGTCATTTTCATTCCAAATCAGAACAAAAAACCAAATTTCCAAATCTTCCGTGGGATGCACTGAGAGTTCCCTGCCCAGCTCGTCTATTTACACATAGTGAGAGGGAGTCCCTGATCTGATGAGCTCACCGTCTCAACGGGGGGGGAACTGGGGGGGGAACAGCAGCACGAGGAGGAAGAGTGGCCTGCCCATGGGCACGTAGCAGGTCAATGGCCGAGCCAGGAGTAGAACAGAGGACCCCTGACTCCCATTTCAAATGCCCTAACCACTAGTCTTCACTATCGCCCATCAACATGGTTAAGTTATGATTTATGCTACAATGTAGTCTTTTATAACCAGGATAGGGGACAAGTATGATGCAAACCAGCTCTCTGATATGGTTTTACTGCCTTATCAAACCCGGTCAAAAAGAACCACGGCCAGTGGGAGCTGCAATCGGCCGAAGCTGCGGACGCTGCAGGTAAACAAACCATCCCGGCCCACCAGCAGCTTTCCCTGATGGGCCACATGCCAAAGGTTGCCGATCCCTGGTCTACACCGTCCGTGGTAGCAAACCTCCCAGCCCAGCTTGACTCCCCTCCCTAAGCTTCAGAGCTGGAGCTCCAGCCCGAGCCGCAACATCAAAGCAGTGTCTACACAGCTATTTTGAGAGCACTGATGTGAGCCCTGCAAGCCCGAGTCTGTTGACCAGAGCAGGGAGGCTTGCTGCTGCGGGCTGTGTCGACGTACCCTAAACACCTCCATTTCACATGGGCTTTAGAGGGTGCAATCAGTGCAAACATCAACTAAAAAAGAATTAGAGGCCAGGGCTCAAAATATGACCAGAAGTACTTTGCTTGGCTAAACAGCCAGAAACTTCTGAGTGTCAAACCTTTACTGCAGTAGGGTGGCAAGTGGCTGGCCGTCTTTGACACTGGGTTCCTATATTACTGGAGCAACAAACAATGATACTTTTTAGCAGCTCATTTGCCTCTGGCAGTCAATTCCAAAATGCGGGATTCAGTGGCTTGGTCTAAATAAACACCTGAAAGTCTGATTTTCCCAAAGCTTTTCTGCAGCTCTCCAGACACAAATGTGGGGCAGAAATGGTAGGAGAACAAAGCCTGGTGATGGCTGACAAGTCTTGTTTCGAGTGAGTGGGAAATACCAGAAGAAGAGACTTTCTCACAGGATTTTAGAACGTTGGTCCCTGTTCCATGCAGCAGTTTAGAAGGGCTCATGTGCATGACCATGAAAAAGATGTGATCGACTTATCTGAGCTGTCACAAGCCGGAAATAAACTTAGGCATGGGTTAAAGTTTTGAGTTTGGCTCCGTTCGTATTGTGAATTGATGTGCCCATTGCTAATAATGGAACTAAAAATAAATAAATAAATAGAAAGCTTCATTTTTCTGTAGACTTGACAAGTTTATATATGGAAAGTAGAAATTCTTCTCACCCTCTGAATCCTCAGAAATCTTACCCACAATGGGGCAAAAGTTCTTCTGCAGACACCTGTGGCTTTCATTTGCCAATACCAAACAGCTTACTGCCTTGATTTTATAGCTAGTAGATGCTATGATCTTTGCTTCGCAAATCCCAGTGCAGAAATCTCAAGATCACCTTCTTATTTGATTCCAATGCACTATTTTCCCTCACTCCCAATTTTCAAGCAGTGGAGAAGAAATTCTATTGACAGAAAAGAAGGCTGGCAGCTGGTTCCCCTTTGTGTGTTTGTCTGTATCCATAACTTGTGTTATTAACACCTTTGATCTTAAATCAGCTTCCTGTTGATTCATACATATGCTTCTGTTATTTCAGTGCCCCATAGGAAGAACCATCTCCCATCTGTTCCTCCCACAGCATTCTGAATCTCAAGGTCTTTGATTAAGGGGGAGAATTTCAAAAATACAAATGATTAAGTACCTAATTCCCACTGGCTTCTGAAACTGCCCTTTCTGCTTTGAAAATCTCCCCCTAAAAATCCCAACTTTCCTCATGCCTTCAGAGGAAAATTTCTCCACATTCTGAATACATAGGTCCATACTCAGGACCAGATTCCGGAACGTATACTTGCATTGTTTTCAATGAGGTTTCTCACAGATTAAGGTACTATTCAATGTGAGTCAGCGTCATCAGAACCTGGCTCCTAAATTGTACTACTCAGTTATCATTTGTTCAGAACCAAAGGCAATTGTGTGTGTGTGTGTATGCACGTGCGCCCACAAGCCACTATAAAGGGAGGAGAAATGGCTCAGGTAGTTCTGTGCCCCTGTAATTCTGCACTGTTGAAATGGTCCATAGGGGACGGACATTGCAACAGGACTGCAAGTTAGAGCAACTCTATTTGGCCCCTGACACAGGCTGGGCCACCCAGTGCCCCTACAGCTGAGACAGAAAAGAAGGTGGCCCAGAGCTGTTAAATGAACAATAATGAATAGAAATAGCGTGTAGACACATTGATGTATTTCACTTTGATTCAAGTTTTCTTTCTTTCTTTGGCATAAGAGAGGGTCCCAACTCACCCCAGTGTTAGATCAGGCACTGGTTGAAAGAAAGGTGTCTTTGATTGACTGATATCATAAGGTGTTCCACAAGGTGATGATGTTCCCCAAGGCAGCCTCTCTACACCATTTTCCCCTGCTTAGTTTTAGCTCCAAACCCACAAGGCCTTTTGGGCTTGGACCATGCTCCCCTTAGGAGTGTGGGGTTTTCCGTTTAGAGCCTGACACTATTGCCCCATTAATCAAGAAGAATGATCACTACTGAGCCATGCTGTGATATTTTGGGGATCACCCAGACCAGTCAAGGGTTCTGTCACCACCTGCCCTGTAGCCTTGGGGTGCCTTAATGTGGTGCTGCTATGGCTCGGATCCCTCACCCTCACACAAGCAGCCAGCCCACAAACACAAGGTCTCATCCTAGCTTCCAGCAACCTAGTTATTTCTTGCAGGGTGACATTAGCAGCCCTTTCAGGCCCAAGTCGCCTCATATCCGTCCTCCCTGAGTTCAGCCACTCGGACTTTTCCCCTCTGGTTCATAACCCCGTAACATGTGAAACGAGCCCTCCAGCTCTCAACTCACTTTGGCCCTCATATGCGACACAGTTTGCACGACAGAGCCCGGCTCGGGGTAAAAATAAACCAAAGGCTTATTTCGCAGAAAAAGCACAGCCTCAAAGATAAAGCAGTATGGGAGAGCAAACACACACAACTTACACAGTAAATTAACATAAAGTCACCAGCTCAGGCTTTACACTTCCATATTAGATAAAAATCTCTTTTCTCAGCCAAGTCACCTCTTGGCTTTGAACAGCTTCCCAGCACACCCCCTAACTGTAGGTGATTCAGGGTGTCACAGACAGCTTTCTCCCAAAAGGACGCTGTGACAGGATTCCTGCAGTGCAGCCTGGGACTGTGGGACCGCAGTGCCCCCCTTAACTCTCCAGCCTGGGCTGTCTCTTGCAATGCTTTGCCAGAGACCAGCTGTAAACCCCTCCAGGTGCTGTTATCACTCAGTACAACTGCATGTGGAGCCCCATACCCAGCTAGAGTGCATGAATGCTCCCAGAGCCACTCATGAATCACACAGAGAAAGACACCAGCTGAATCCCCCCAGCTCCCAGCACTGTACCTCAGGAATATACTGTTTTGCAGTGCTCAAGATGAGCCATGCAAATTTATTAATTGGTTCACCACTTCATCAATGGAAAGTGGACATACACCAGCCTTTGCAAACCTGAGCAAGCACCCTTACCAAACACTTTAGGCAAACTCACTGGTAAAGATAAACAGTTAAACAAATTTATTGACTACAAAAGATAGATTTTAAATGATTATAAGTGATAGGCAAAAAGTCAGAGTTAAGTTACCAAAATTAAAGAAAATATAAGCATGCAGTCTAAACTCTCAACCCTATTAGACTGGACAACATCTAGATTAAGCAGTTTTTCTCACCACACTGGATATTGCAGTTCATAGTACGCAGATTTTACTCTTGAAATCTGGGCCAGTCTCCTCTGTTGGAGTCTTAAGTCTTCTCAGTGTCCTTGTTGCTTGCAGCATAGGTGGGGGCAGGAGAAGGGGGCCAATGCTTGACCTGTGTCCGGTTTTATACCCTTAGTCCATTTATACACAAGTCCAGGCATGTCTGCTAGACATTGCTGAGTCCCCAGGCAAGGTTGAGCAATTCCCCTGGTGTGGCCTTATGCAGGTGAGTCATTGAATTGTAACTCCCTTGCTGGACAATGGCTGTTGATGGTTGTTTGACACCCCACCTGGGTTTTGGTTACTTTCCTTGCTGTTGTCTCTGGGGAGCTAATATCTGGCTGATTCCCCAATTTACAGCATGTTTTAGTGACAACCATACAACACAATTCTCATAACTTCATGTGCATTCATGATACACATATATGGATAAAAAATGACTTTCAGCAGATCATAACCTTTTCCCTGAAACCTCGCATGGCATGCTTTATATGCAATATCACAGTTATATAGGGATGAGGAATATGGGGGTTACAAGACACTCCCCCAAGGTACAGTATGTCACAGATGCCCCTTAGTTTCTGGATGAAAAGCCGGAGACACGAGCCTGCTTTTAAAAGTCTTTTCTCTCTCTCTCTCTTTCCTTTTCTTCTCTCAGTTCATGGCGACTCATGTTGGCATAGGTAGTGTCTACACTGAAGCACTACAGCTGTAGAGTTTCAAGTGTAGACAAGCCCTTAGAACAGTGGTGGACAACCTGCAGCCTGTCAGGGTAATCCACTGGCGGGCCGCAAGATAGTTTCTTTACATTGACTGTCGGCAGGCATGGCCGCCCACAGCTCCCAGTGGCTGCGGTTCACCATTCCTGGCCAATGGGAGCTGTGGGAAGCAGCACGGGCCTCAGGGATGTGCTGGCCGCCACTTCCCGCAGCTCCCATGGGCTGGAAATGGTGAACTGCTGTCACTGGGAGCTGCGGGCGGCCGTGCCCGTGCATGGTCAATGTAAACAAACTGTCTCACTCCCCGCCAGCGGATTACCCTGATGGGCCACAGGTTGCCCACCACTGCCTTAGAACATAATGCCATTTGTATACTCTATTTTGTATACTGTCCCCAAAGGCTGGAGGCCAACAAATGCACTATACTGTACCCTTTACCGCCTCTATTTCTTGTTTTAAAACCACCATCACCACCATGAGCATCAGCAATTGAACTCCACACAACCTGCAAAGTGCAGGCGTCATGCACCAGGAGAGAAAGGAAAAGTGACTCCCTGAGCTGTCTCCACAAAGAATTACAAGCAGACAAGCGAGCTGTACAAAAAGACCATTGTTGGCAGCAGGGCTTACGCGACCTTTAATTATTTCTCGTGGAGGCCCAGCGGAAGCAGTTCAGCACAGTCATAGGGTAGCTGATTAATTTATGTGCTGCAGCAAACTGTACAGTTTATGTTGAGCAAGATCAATAATCCCTGCTGTCTATTTGGAAACTGCTCACCATCGAGAATTTGCAAGTCGAAAATCTTCTTGGTCAAGGTTGTATTACAGGAGGAAAGAAAAAAATAAATCAGCCAGCTAGAGAAGATGTAGCTATATCCGTTCCTGCAATTGATATATGTGGATACAAGTTCTGTGGATGTAAAACTCTTCCCGTGCAGGGGTAGCAAGCTAAAACAGCCAAACAATAAATAAATGATGGCATAATGAAAACACGTAAAATATCATCATCATAAAAAGTTGATTAACAGAGTTGCCTGAAAGCAGAGAAATTGATTATAATTTTGTGCAGGATAAAAAGGCAACAATAAAGGCTACAACAGAGCCTAGCAATGCTGTGGGCTGTGCTTCCAGGCCCCCATTCAGCAACGCATTCAAGCATTGACTGTGAGGTCACGGAGATCTTAGTGCATGATTAAAGTTAAGCAAGAGATTAAATGATTTGCTGAATAGAGCCATGATTGTGCAAAGATTTACGCACGTGCCTAACTTTACATACTGTGAGTAACGCTACTGATCTCAATGGAGCTACTCAAATGGTCAAATCCCAGTGCCCTTGAAATCAATGGCAAAACTCCCATTGGCTCAATGGACCCACAGTGCATAAAGTGAAGCACATGAATAAGTCTTCACAGGATCTGGGCCCAGGGATGGAGTGAAGCATGTGCCTAAATCCATTGCTAAAACAGGCCCTACAATATCTGGGCACACCTGTTTGTATACACAACCATGTTTTTATACAGACCAATGGATATATGCACATGAGAGTTGGGTAATTATTCATCTAACAATCCAATGTTCATGCACAGAACTTTTTGCATTGTCAAATAGGTGCAGGGGTGCAAAACTTAACCAGCCACACATTTTGTAGATGCAGCAGTGGAGGTTAGCTGAACATCTGAAGCTAACTTGTGCTGCATAGCATAGATAGAATGCTTGGCTCATACTTCTATACTTTTCTCTTTATTTATCCATTTAAATGACCCTGAGGCCTCACACTGCAAAGGGGCTGGAGTCCTTTTGAAATAAAGGAATATACGGCAAGTGAGAATAGGGAAGGTGAGTTTCCTGGTTAAAGGTTTCAGAGTAGCAGCCGTGTTAGTCTGTATTCGCAAAAAGAAAAGGGGTACTAGTGGCACCTTGGAGACCAACCAATTTATTTGAGCATGAGCTTTCGTGAGCTACAGCTCACTTCATCAGACCCTGATGACATTAAGCCTCTTTTATCTGTGCTATCAGCACAGCAGCCTGTTTCATATTTTCTCTCTCACACTCTGATCAGCGTGAAGGGGAAAAAGCAAGCCGGGAAGGGAAGAGTTGAAAATGGTATGTACCAAGATCAAGTCACCGTTTACAGGAGGGAGTCCATGGGTACAGGAAGATGAACCAGTGCTTACGAGTACACCATACAACAAGGAAAAAGCCAGCACCACCCTGCACGGGACAGACTGGTTTGTGCCATCTCAGCAACAAGAGCAGCTAATTCGGATGGCAATGGAATCAGTCTGAGTGCCAGCAACTCAGTCCACAACAGCGACCTTGAGAGAGAACCATCTTATCCAGAGTTGGTCAGTGAATATATGAAGGGGTGTGATGGTCTTTAAATGCTCCACTTCCTTTAGGGATATGAGTTGATCAGTGAGATATACAAATACATTTTTGCCAAAAGGAGGGCAGTTAATGATTGGGTGGCGCAGTGGGAGGAGCTTAATCCTGAGCTTCTGGTGTTGAGTGTTCCTGTTCCTTTCCCCCCAAAATCTGCTTAATTGTGTGTCTATTTGTCCCTTGATTGTGTAGAAAGGCTCCTCCTTCTTGAGTGTTCGGAAAGCACCTGGCCCATAAGGGGTGCTACCACAAATAAACAGTTACAACAATGTATGGCCACATGAGGGTTAACTGAAGGCAGGAGGCAGCCAGAGATGACACACAGCAGCACCTACCTCCCATACAGCTCTTCACAACCAACCCTAAAAGACACTTTGTTTAACTTTCCAGCCTACCTCAAATCGCACCCATCTGCTACACAGCCAATGAGGGTAGGGAATGCCTTTTACAATCTATTGCACCCACCGGGTGTTCATAGATTCTAATGCCAGAAGGGACCATTGTGGTCATCTGGTCTGACCTCCTGTATAACACAGCCCATAAATCTGCCCCAAAATAATTCCTAGGACAGAGCTTTTAGAAAAACATCCAATCTCGTTTTAAAAACTGTCAGTGATGGAGAATCTACCATGCCTCTTTGTAAACTGCTCCACTGGTTCATTACTCCCACTGTTACAAATTTATACCTTCTTTCCTGTCTGAATTTGTCCAGTTTCAACTTCCACCCATTGGATCGTGTTAGATCTTTCTGTGCTAGACTGAAGAACCTGTTCTTAAATATTTGTCCCTTGTATAGATACTTAGACTCCAATCAAGTCATCCCTTCACCTGCTTTTTGTTAAGCTATGTAGCCTCACTTAAACATCTCCTAAGGGAGCCATCCTATAGCAAAAGGCTGGTTTTACTGGACACACACAGCCACTTGGTCTCATTTCAGAACTTTGGCCTAATCTGTTGCAAAGCAGCCACTTGTCTATGTGTGGGAGAGACAGAACTGAGCTCTCCTGGCATTTTCCTCCTGCCACATCTTGCCTCAGACATTTCATGCCAGGGCCATGGAGGCTCAAGGCCTCCAGTGGCACTGAAGTTTTGTCACCCTCAGATATTTTTTTCAGATGATTAAATATTTCGAAATAAATGAAGTGTTAATTTAATGTGGCACAGCGAGCCAGTGGCCTGAGAGGGGAGCTGTGGCCCTGGGGCGGGAGGGGTGCGTGTGCACCTGTCAGAAAAATGCCTGCCACTTTAAAATGGATCGCCCGTTTCCCTGCACAGAATCACTGGCTAAGACGTGAGGGACCCAGGTCTCAGTCCCTGCTCTGAATCTGTCATTTTTTTTGTGAAAAATTTCAAAAGGTCTTTGTTTTTGTCCCAGTGTGGAACAGGAAACATTTTGACATCTCAAACATTTTCAAAGGGTTCCCACCCAGCTCTAGGAAGGGATTGCTTTTCACAAGCATAACCAGCAGAGGGATCACTGAACTGAAAACAAGCAACACCAGAAAAGAGCAATCATCACATTTTTATTCAGGGTCAACACTGAGCCAAAATCAGACTGGAAAATATACAAACTGATTTATACATTTATTATGTTTTTGCTGTGCAGATTTGTGTCTGGCATGTGGGTTTCCTAGCAGACAGAGAAAAATCAAGTCAACCTTTTAAAAAATGTTACTAATTATTTTTATTTGTAACTCCTGTGTTTCATTTAAATATGAAGCTGTGATGCCTTTAAATAGCTATGAAAGCTGGCTGCACAAAGAAATAGATGCCATTTTGCTCTCAGCATTACTGTGGCTTCTTGTAAATGAGACACACACACACACACCCCATACTCTAAGGCAGAGGGGTTTTTTTTTAAATTCTTTCTTTTGTTGTCCCTAATACAGAATCAAATCATTCAGACTGAATGTATAGTGTATGGAAAAACATAACTTGTTTGGTCAAAGGTTTACAGTATTACCACTACTAAGCCTTTAAACACCCCCGCCCCCTAAATCATGGGATATTTTAAAAATATATATATATTTGAGGTTCTTTTTATTCAACTTCTGAGCCTTTAGGATACATTTTCTTCATTGTTTCAAGCTTTCCTCTGCAACCCTGAGGCCTAGAAACTTACTTTAAAAAAAATTAAATAGAACTTTTCACACTCACTTGAGCAGCTGGGACTTTAAGAATAGCACCAAATATTGCACGACTCAGGGCATAATCAGAAGAGTTGGCAACACTGGGTTCATCTCTTTCACTCAAAGTGAGTGCAGGACCCCCTGCTAATGCTGGCTGAATAGAAAATGATTCACGAATAAACAGAACGTGTTTGCTCTGCTGTTATCCATGAGGCTGTATTTGTTATTCATGAGTATTCAGAAGGTCACAGTCTCATTTGTAAAAATGTTTGCAGATCCCCAAAATGTACCACATTCCAGCCTGGATTGCTATATTTAGAAGAACATTATTTGCTAGAGCTGGTCAAAAATTTTCAGAAGCACAAAACTTTTCTGGTGTTTTTCAACCAGTTATTCTTTATCTCCGGTTTTAAAGGTATCAGTATAAATTAAATAATATTTCATTAATCTTTCCTTAAATGAGTTGTTCTGTGAGCATTTGTGTCAAATCACTGATCATTATTTGTGGAACACAAACATGAAAGGGATGTAAACATGGCCAAAGTGAATTCAATCTTTTATTCAAATGAGGGTTCATTGATACTCAGCTGTGATACAACCAGTGACTCTCAAATACCTACCATACCACCGCTGCAGTTTATTAAAAATCAAATCAGGTCCTATGCAGAAATGATGTTATTCTAATATCCCAAGCATTTCACCAAGGTGTAAATTGCTGAGCTGCATGAAATGATGTTCCCTGAGGCAACTCTCAGCTATGGGGGTAGAGGAGGGGAGAGTTCATTTGGTGAAAGATACCATTTGAGCAGGCATAGCGCTGACAGACTGAATATTTCCATCAGGAGCCCAATTACGGTTCAACTCAAAGACAATCATCACTAGGAAACAAGAAAATCTGTCCTGGAACCATAGCAACACCTAGTGATGAACAAATCCCAAAACATTCCAGTGTTCAGTTCAGTCTACATAAACACCTCAAAATTTCTGTGCTAATCCAACCGTCTTTATCCTCGGAATCTAGCTGGCGACTATGAGAAACCACTTACTGGTTAAAGCAGGTGATTGTAAAAAAAAGAAAGAAAAGAAAAAAAAAAGCACTGTGAAGATATATGGTTAGTATGTCTCATCCATTCTAGATCAACGGGGTTCACAGTTTATGCATGTACATAAGGGAGGATCTGAGAGCTAAATACAGGTTTTTCCTTCTCATGCATGAATCGTGCACTGTAACCTTAAGGAAGTCCTCATGAACATTTGTGTAGCACCATTGTCTTTGAACATTACCCTGAGACCTCGTCGATTTTCATAGAACAATTCTGCCAATTTAAGCAAGTAATCTAAGGTCCTGTCTACACACAGAAGTAGCACCAGTTGAACTAAAATCAGTTTAAACTTAAAATTAGTTAAACCGGTACAAACCATGGTGCAGAAACACTTGTATCAGTTTAAGATAGGGTTATATTGGTTTGGTTTGTGCTTGGAAATTTACTCATGCAATTTAAATCAACATAAACCAGGTTTAAACTGATATGAGTGTGCTCAGAGAGTGTTTTACAGTAAATTGGTTTAAAAACACACCTGAAGTTAAACTGGTTCAACCTGCTGAGTAGATCAGCCTAAATGGATTTTCGCTTTTCTTAAATCAGTGTGTTTCAACACAAGAAAGTGATACTGATTTTACTAATTCGGTCTGGAAACCCATTTAGTTAAATTGGTGCCATTTCTGTGAAGGGATCAGCCACAAATTGAACTGGTTTAACATTAAATTGGCTTATAATCGCACCTTTTGTTAAACCTTAGTAACTTTGAATGTAGACAAGGCAAGTCTGTTCTTGGGTGGAAATGGGGTAAGCTAAAGGGGGCTAACACAGATGAAAGCAGGGACATGTGTGGCCTAGAAAGTCTTTCTTTATGGTGATGGTTTATGAGGAATTAAACAACTCTGCTTAACTGCCAGGGCCCAGAGTGAGATTGCAGCATTGGCAGGTAGTAAAAAATAAATCACATTCCATTTATAAACTGAACACATTTCATCAGGGAACAGAGAAGGATAAGACACTGCAGCCCCATAGTGCTAGTTACATGGAGGGAATTTTCACAGAAAATCCACACTTTAATGCCCTGGAGTCAGAAACTAGCTCAAACCAACCTAGTCGTCAAATCCCTCTTTGATCGCCTCTCATTAATATTTCTGCATTGCATCTGTAAACAGTGAACTTCAAGGGCAGCTGCAGGTTAAATATTGGTAGCACTCAGCTGTATAATATTCTTTTTTATAATTATAATGAAGTTCCTATAACTAAAAAAAAAACCACCTCACCAATCATGATCAGTGTTGTGCTGCTTCCTAGACTTCTTTGTAGCAAACTCACTTCCCAGGTGCATATGATCTTGTTACCCCCTAGCATTTTTTTTAACTGTAATTACACATTCACAAGACTGAGAGCCCCTGTCTTGGGAACTGGGTGGCTCTTGGAGGGCCTATATGTGCCCTGGTGCTGGGTGACCCCAGGATCCTTCAGCATGGAGGAGGGGCTCTAAGATCTGTTTTCTCTGGGGGCAAGGAGGGGAGGTGGAAAAGCAGATGGATGGAGGACCCCAGTCCTGGTGGGTGGTGGAGAGAGCAGCATTGTGGGACCCCAGGTCCTGTTCTATGGGGCAGGAGACCTCAAGGCTGGAGAGCTGATAGGCAAGGAGGACCCTGAGGCAGGGGAGTGATAAGGGCTGGCCCTGGCCTGAAGGTGGCATTGGAGGGCCCCACCCAGTGCTAGGAGAGGGCAGAGTAAAGGGGAGGTGTGGGGCACTGAGGGGACACCAGTGCTGGGCGATGGGTGCGGGATGATGGAGACTACGAGCTGGCACTCACCTGACCTGTGCTAGGGGTGAGGGGGCCCCCTGTGCTGGTGGAGGGTCCTGCCGGAAAAGGAAAAGGTCTGCCCAAGGCAGAAGGGCAGGGGCAGGCTGCCCTGGTACTAGTGGCTGTGGGGGGGGCAAGGGGGTGCTAGGACCCTGGGGCAGCAGGTGACACCAGGAGCCAGCTGGGCCTGGGTTGCTCGCTGCTGCAGAGACTGAGCCTGAACCCAGGGGGTGGCGGGCAAGAAAAAGAAATAAACACCTGGGCTGGTGAGTGCGGGGTGCAGGCCTGACCGCTACTGCTGCTAGCCCCCCAGGCCACATTGACCCACCACGTCCTCCTGAAGTGTGGGGCCTCCCAAAGCATGGGGCCCAGGCCGGTTGCCCCAATCTGCCCTATGGATGGGCCGGCTCTGGGTAAGGGTGAAGATGGTGCAGGGCTGTGGCCCTGGGAATTAGAGAAGCCATGTGACATAGTTCAAGGGACACAGCAAACAGCTGAGATCTACAGGGTCCCTGGGCTGGGACCCAGAGTCATGGGAGAGCCCGGGTCCCCCAATCTCCCCCCTTATTAGCCACTGGGGGGAAGTGGCCTGGACAGTGAGGCCCCCAGAGGGGGAAGTGAACTATAGTGACCCAGCTGGAGAGCTAAAGCCAGGAAGCCCAAGAAGGCGAAGACATTATCTCCGGGGAGGAGCCCTGGGGCACTGCCCTATCCCAGGAGCAGGGACAACCTAAAAGAGAGCATGCAAGCACACACACTTGGCCAAGGGGGTGCTCACAAGAGGCAAGTACACCCCATTACAGCACCTCTTTTGAGCGGCTCCAGCATTTCAGTCCATGATGGCAACTCCAGGGCTTCTTACCAACAATTATGCAAAATGGTGCTTCATTATTTAGAGTCAGGGTAGGGTAGGGGGGAGAGTCACTCTCAGGTGCAATATCTGCAAACTCAAAACACTATTAAAAACTCACGGCTTAACTCAATGCAAAGAGACCTAAATGCAGGGGATGCCTGGCCTGGTTCTCATGAAACTGAGGTTTTTCTGATGGAAGTCAATGGGGGAAAAAAACAAACAAAACCCCCCACATATAGCTAGAGACAATACCCACAGGGCAAACTTTCTTTGCATTCAGCAGAAATTGGTGCATTTAATCTTTTGATGCCTATTGGAGTGTGAGAAGGCAAAAGCTTATCCAAGACCATGGCTCTTGGGGTAGCATGCTGCTACTGGGAACCTGCAGGGCAATAAAGGTGTCGTCTCCATATGACATAAATGCACTTACTGTACAAACACTGTCCCCTACCCTGAGAAGCAGTTGATTCGGTTTGACACAGCTTGCCATTCATAGAGTGGTCCTCCCTCTATTTCAAGATTATAGAGCTGAAGCCACAGAGTTAAGGGTTTTTTTTTTTTAACCAAGTGCCAGAGCAGTTTGAGAATGAACAGAAGGGCCACAATCCCATCCTGAAGCTGTGGAGGTTGCTGGGGGCCCACTGGCAGATATTATGGGGGTCACGTTTCTCCCGAAGAATCACACTCTGAAATGTATTCAGATTAAATATATTGAGCAACACACTGCTCTCGCCTACACCTGTTGCACCCCGCTGAAAAGCAGGCCCTCACTGCTTCCTCCAACTCAACACCAATAGTGCTCCAGGGTCAGTATTCTGTAGCAGCAGAATCTGCCCTTGGATTTTGCTGGTGGATCAGATTAGATTTCAGCATGGAGATTATTTAAACCTCTCTCCCCACTCCTGCCTCTTAGGGCAATGGGACCAGGTAGGACTTTGAGCTCCTGAGAGTCAGGGAATAAGAAATACACTCCAATCCCATTCACTGCCTGAAAGCTCACTGTTTTCCAACTGCACCCACAGAGATGCATACCCCTCTCCCCCATTCTGCGTGGGCTGAATCAACAAGGGAAGACATTCATTGCCCCAGCTGTGGCCTTTGCAATCTTTGCTACAGGCCAAAAGGAGGAAGCATCTGCCAGGACCATAGTGTGGCTGCGGATCCTGTATTTAAACAGTCAGCACTGACCTAATGGGAGGCCAAAAGGAAATCATTTGTGTAAGGAGTCCACTGGGGGTAATGGAAATGTGCTTTCCAAAGATCTTTGTCACAAAGGCTGCTGAACTACTGGCTCTGAGCACTGGCCGCTAGAATAGATAGTGTTCTTCAGGATCAGGTCTATAGGATACGGGGAGGTGTGTATGTGCTTGCAAGTAGCAGTTCTCACAGGCTTATTTTGTTCTCAAAAACGTTCGCTAAGGAAGTCTCCTTGAGGAGCAGCACAGTCCATGTGTTCTCTGTAGAACTCTGAAACTCCTTTGAAACGACAGCCATAGTCCTTCAAGACAGCTTTTGAAGTCAAACTCAGTAGTGAGGAAAGAGCAACCATGAACCTCGTACATCGTTCCTGGCTCAGATAGGAGGTGAGTGGTCACAGGGACAGGAGAACTGTCAAACTTGATCAGACCCAAGGTCCTTGTAAACCAGGATTCAGAAGAAGAACCCTGCAACCGACAGATGTGAGATAATCTGTCCTTTCATAGATCTCATCCTGGCCATTAATAATCAGATGTTGGTCAAATAAGTGACCCACCCATTTCTGCATGTTGACATTTATTAGTCATAATAATCATTAATCAAGGTCACACAGTGAGTTAGCAGCAGAGCAGGGAATAGATCACTCCTTTTCCAAAAGCAGGGTAGCCCATTTTCTACTTTAACAAGAAAACTGACTGAGATTCTTCCCCGGGAATAAATGAAGGGGATAGGATGCCTACATTGCTTCATAAACAAGCACACTACCTGGGAAAATAAGTTGGTCTAATGAAAGATATTACCTCCCCGTCTTGTCTCTCTAGCATCTCTCCAGTACGTCAGATGTCGTCCACGTCAACCCTCCAGCCAAGAAATGCAAAACTTCTTTTCTCTCTCTCTCTCTCTCCCTCTCTCTCTGAACTGAGCTAGAGGAGGAAGCTGAATAATGGATTAGTAATCAGGCAAGCATTCCCGTGCTTGCTTTCTCTCTTCCTTCTAAAAGACAGTGTAACCTCAGGGTTCCCCACCCTTCCCCCAACCTTCACAGCGATGCTGGCCGGTGCATTAGCAATCATTATTGTTAGCATAAGGAACAACCCAAGCTGCGATGATGTTACACGAAGAAAACCGTCCTTGATTTGTCAGGCATGGACTGTTTTAACAAATTTGCCATTTAATGGCAGTTACAGAAAACACTTGCTCCTCTGTAGGGTTAGGATCCGGGTCTCTTAGCATCCTGGGCTGCCAATAAAAGCCGAGAGACACCTCGAACTGTCGGCGCAGAAGCAATCTGAAGGCTGTTCTGGGGTGAAGCACCGCCTCTTCCCCTGCAAGTACTATCCCAGATTTGCAAGGACCAATTAATGTGCAACATTATTCGTGTGCTTTAAAAATCATACTCCCAAAGAGCACATTACCCCACCGTGTAGACAAGCCCTAAGTCTCACTGCAAATCAACAGGATTTAGGCTCCTAAGTCACTCAGGCGATTCTGAAAGTTTTACCCAATGTTCAGTTCTAAATAGCTCAAGCCCTGGGGCTGCCCCTACTTCTCATTATTTATATTAAGGTAGCAGCTCGAGGCCCTACCGTGCTAGGTGCTGTACAAACGCATTGCAATAGACAGCTCCCACCTCAGAGTTTATAGTCTAGATTGACAAAGGGTGTAAGGGGAAATAGAGGCACAGAGAGAAGTGACTTGACAAGGCTAATCAACAGATCAGTGGTAAAGATGGGAACTGAACGCAGGTTTACTGGATCAGAGTCCAGGGCCCTGTCCACTAACCACATTCCTCTCATGTACTAGGAGACTCTTCTACACTCTCATAGATGTCACGGTCAGGATATTTTTCTTGCTCTTCAGCCTAATCTTTCTTTCTTTCTTAATTTCATCCCATTAATTCCAATTATTCTCCCCATGTAACACCTTAGTCAATTCCTTTCCTTCTTTGGTATTTGCACCCTTCAAATATCTGTAGATAGTCCTCTAGATTTAAAATATATGAAGCTGCTCTCACCTATAGGTTATTGGTTCAAATCTACCTTGTGTGACAGCTGGGTGGGATTTAAACACAACTGCAATTGGTAGCCTCCGCAAAGGAGCCTAGGATTTCCTTTAACCCGGAGGCCTTGTCTATATTAGGTGGGTTTAGCTGGTACGGTTATACTGTTATTGTTACAGTGACAAAACCCGCTAGTGTGGACAAAGTTGTAGCAGTATAAAAGTGCTTATTTTTGGTTCCCTCACCTGGCGTAAGGCTACACTGGTATCACTGCCAGGCTTTTACTGGCATAGCTATGTTAGTAAAAACTCACATCCCTCACTTTTAAGTGTTGACCAGGCCAGAATTCAATCAATATGGCATCATTGGCATGACAAGCCCTACAAGTGATAGCAAAGTATCAGAAAAAGACAGATTCCTTGAGTAGGTCATAATGGGGCTCCATGCTGCGTTTGGGGATTGGTCCACCGTGTCTATTCACCTGCCTGGCACACCCATCCCATGTCTACACTAGGAGTGCTCTACCAGTGTAGGTAGATCACTGGCAAATCACTCCTAGTAAAGATGCAGCTATAGGCAAAGCTGCATTTTGGACCACTATAATAAAACCACCAGTACCACCCTGGCAGATATCTGTAATGTAGACATAGCCACAGGCTCTGCAGGCCCAGAGTTGGGTGGGCAGTGAATGTGTAGACTGAGGCCTTATCCCCTAGTTCCCTTTCACAGATGGAAGCAGAATAAAAACCAGCAGGAGTCTTGAGTCTGTGTCTTTAAGCCTTGGCTCTCTCCAGCTGGTGAGCCATATTGCAGAGAGATAATAAAGGTCTTATCTGCAAATAGCACGTAGCAATAATTTTATCAATATGGCAGAGTGCCTCTCACTTTCCAATATTACAACTTGCTAGACTTGCTTGGATACTGAGGTGTGGGGAAATGTGAAAGCCAGAACTGCGAGGAGCTGGTACGGAATCACTGGAGTTGGTCTAGTCGACTTTACTGCAATCAGTGCAGAGAAACGTTTGGCTTTGTTGAGAATGAAGACATAGGACCTGGATGAATACATGCCATAGCTATGGCTAGGAGTCTTGTGCGTCCAGGCCCACTAGAATGAAATCAGGGAATGGAAGCAACATAATGTGCCAAACCACAGCTAAGCAGTACAGCCTAGTTTATGAATACCTCTTTGATCATTATTTGTATTTCAGAAGTGCCTAGAGGGTCCAGCTGAGAATGGCGCCCCACTGTGCTGGGAACTGCACATATACAGAGTGATAAACAACTCCAACCTCAGAAAGCTCACATTCTAAATAAACAAGCCAGACATAGGATGGGAGTGGAACAAGAGGTCCAAAAGAGGTGAAGTGAACTTGCCCAAGGTCACATGACAGGTCAGTGGCAGAGAAAAAACCTAGGTCTCCTAATTCCCAGGCAAGTGTCCTATTCACTAGACCATGCCAGTTCAACTGAGCATTGAATATGCCCAGTGAGCTATTCCTTATAGATCCATAAAGTGAAAACAAATTGTGTTCGCTCAATTTGCATCAGGAATAAATTGTGATAAGTGAGCAGATGTTACACATGTAGAAAAAGAGGCCAATTTGTCTAATAAATTATCTGTTGTCAATTATTCACTTAGCTCCTCAGGAAAGCTATTTCCTTTTGTCCTAGAACAGGTAAAAAAAAAATCTATAAATAGCACAACATTCTCAAATTCAAACCTGGCAAAATGTTGGAGTTTAAAAAATAAATTCAGGACATCCAAAAATAAGCCCACAAAAACCACAATTCATCTTGGAGGATACCCGTGAATGGGCCCTGGAAGGATGATGAATACCCAGCGAGGCTTTGATGGATTGCTTCTGAGTATTTCTAATTACCTCTCATTAGACTTACAAAGCTCCTTTGTATACTCTTCACTAATTCAGTTTTCAGAGTAGCAGCCATGTTAGTCTGTATTCGCAAAAAGAACAGGAGGACTTGTGGCACCTTAGAGACTAACAAATGTATTTGAGCATTAAGTTTTTGTGAGCTACAGCATCCAATGAAGTGAGCTCACGAAAGTTTATGCTCAAATAAATTTGTTAGTCTCTAAAGTGCCACAAGTCCTCCTTTTCTTTTCACTAATTCAGACTTTCTGGTTGTCTTTTTATTTTCCCCCTCCTAAGGACAGTTCCCAAGATTTCACTCACACATGACTTCCTGTGCCAGCGAGAGAGAATGAGCCTGGCGAAGAGACAAGATAAATTAAAACCAAGGCCAAAAGAAGGAGGATTTGCCAGTGTCTTGTTCTCATTATTCACTAAGGGCCAAACACCTAGGCAAATGTTTGGCCTGACTATCTCCACAACCAGATGAGTTGAAAGAAATCTTCCCTGTTATGCTACTGAGCTTGTCTGGAGTTGTCTAACAGAGGGACTCTACATGGGGCTTAAGTCAACCTGCGACTTGAGATGAGTGCACGATGGGGTGGCCTGCTTGGCAGATGGTCAGATGCTCTTCGCCAAGAGCACGTGGCATCTATGCTCTGAGATCTGCACTGGTTGCCTCTTATTCCCAAGTGGACTTTAAGGCATCAATTTTTAACCTATAAAACCCTGATTGGATTAGGTTCTGCTTTGTTAAAAATCTGACTCTCTCCCCTGTGCAAGACTGCCTCAGGCATGGTTAGCAGGCAAGCCGGGGCTGCACCCCCCTTTCTATAATCAAGAGAGCGCGTCCGGCCAGACATTCTCTGCAAGAGGCCCTCAGCTTTGGAACTGACTCCCCTACCCAGTTAACCTGAAAGCTGTTGGCTTTCAGAGCTCTCCCCAGGCCTCTCTCTTCTCCCATGTTTCTGGGGAGGGAGGCCTTGTGATGAGGGCTGGTGTTTGTGATAATGGGGGGGACTGGATGGGTTTTGATTCTCTCTTTGGTTTAATATTTTCTGGTTTGGGGAAAGGAGCAGGCTGCTGCTTCAGCCTCTTTAATGGGATTTGTTTTAGTGTATGGCAAAGATGCCTAGAGCCCAGGATCACTGCCCTTGGAGCGGTGGGGCAGGGGGGAAGAACAAAGTGGAATAGTGTACCAACCTAAGTTATGTGATGTGGGCCTTGGAAATTAACAACAGAAGGTCTTCACAATACTGAATGCCTAGTTCCTGCCCATCCCTGGAGCACTGCTGCAGAGTGGTGGTACACACCATGTCAGTGGCTGCACACACACACCCCATCGCCCCTCCTCCCCCCTTCAATTCTGGTTCCTTGCACAACCAAGCTACACAGATTCTACTGCCAGCAATGCAGGAATGCAGCCAATGGCCAGGGCCTTCTGAGCTGTGCATGCATGCAATTGCGTGTGTGTGTGTGTGTACATTTTAACATGTGCAGTTCTGAAAATCTTGACCCTAACCTATTCCTAACTGGGAAAGTCTTCAGGTATGCAGCCTGGATGCCATTGCCAGTTGCACTACTTTGAACTTCAGCAAGCTCAGTGAATACAAAGACAAAACTATAAACTGATCTTCATGGAAGAATGTATCCACTGCAACCAAAGACACCGGCCTAATAATGGGCTATTGATTTCTTGCTCTGCAGAGTTCTTGTGAACAGAAGCTCACTCCAAGGATTTGTGTTTCTACCTCCAAGAAGTCAGCAATAGGGTGAGGGTGTGAAATAGAAACATAGATATGATTTGTGCCTGTCCCTGGCCCAACACTCACACACCTCTGTATTGTAATCTGTGACCCACACTCCTAAATGAGACAAATTAACATTTCAGACAAATCCATGAGAGAACTGCACTCATGGCTGATTTTGTGGTATGTAGAAGAATGAGTTCTAGTTACTTTTGCCTTTCTAATGCAGCTGATGAGGATTGAAATAAAGAGCATTTATCACACTTGTTTACACTCCAGAGCTAAAATCCAGCAAAAATGAGTGACATAGAAGCAGAATAGAGGAAACGCAAACACAGTTACATCACACCCTTCCTTTAGGTTTTTAAAGTATACGGTGCATTAGCTGAGTGACTCCCATTAAAATCAGAGGTTGGGCATCTAAAACCTTGCAGATTTTGTGCATATTTAACCACTTATGAAAAGAAAACCAACAAACCCTTGCTCTTTGAATGCATCCACATAGATGGGCATGAACGATTTTGCTCCCTCTGAATTTCATAACACGTAAATCCAACTCTTTGGAAGATATGCGTAAGATAAATATAGAGAAGAGAGCATCTCAGCTAATTAAACTCTTGGCAAGGTGAACTGCTGAAAGTTTAATTAGCTGACTTCTGTGCATCTCTCTGGATGTGCCTGCTACAAGGGGATTTAATAGAAAATCAGCTTGAACTGGATCTAATTTTTTGATATGTAGAAATCCAATGAAATTACCCGTCTTCCCCCTTTTACTAAGAAAGGCACATGGGCACAAGCAGCGAAAGAGATAATGTGGTTGTTCTCTCAGGACTCGGGGTGGAGGGAAGAATTCTGAGTGTGCGTGATTTTACATAACAGATACCAGGTTAAACCCTGGAGCTGGTTTCATAGGTCATCCAGGAATGTTCAGCCGAGCAATCCAAGTGCTCAATTAGCTCCAGATTCCAATGCCAGTTTAACGGAGAGCTTGGCTTGTGTGGCGATAATAATGGACGGGTCCATTAGTAGTGACCCTAAATAAAACAAATACACATGAATAAAATAAAACAAAACCCAAACAGATTTTGCTTGGGGCACGTTGAACTTCTCTGGCTCGTGTTATGAAGGAGGTCAGACTAGATGAGGTAAGGGTCCTTTCTTTGCTTAAAAGCTGCGAATCCATGAACAGGAGCGCCAAAGGTTGACTTATAATAAGAAGTTGAGCAGGATACAATTTTCAGCACTGGATTCTAATTGTGCGTGCTCACTTTTCAGCAAGCACAGGCATTGCTGTGCTAATTTTGAGGGAATAAACGGGCCCAAACAGTCAAAGTATTAATATGGCTCTCACTGTACATTAAACAGTTCTAAAAGTACAGTTTAACACCATTCAGCCTGCTAATACCACAGCAAACACTATTAAAAATCCTTTGTAAACCCTTTATTAATGATTCAGAAAAAGAAGGAAAAACAGTTAAAGCATTTGAAATACAAAGTAGTAAACAAGGCTTTCATTTTAACAATCTCTCTTTAGCTGGAGAGATTCTATAGAAGAACAATGCCCCTGCCTGACAGTCTTGGAGGTGGAATTAAAGATGGTAATAACTGTCCTTTGGAGAAAAAGAGAAGAAGTTAGTTGAGAGTGGCTGAAGCTGTTGTTACAGTCCAATCCCATTTCCTGAAAGACAAAACATGACACACACACACGCAAGAGGGAAGAGAAAAGAACAAAATGCAGCTTCTGTCTCTGGTGTTGACTCTCACTTGCAGCCTCAGTGCTGGAGAAATACTGGCACGGTACATGGTCTTACCAGCCACTCCAAGACCTGGCAAACATGTGCCAGCGTGGGGCTGTTTAGGGTATTACCTTTAGCTGCCTCTTTGGTCACAGGCTCCTGGCACTATTGCAAAATATATAGTCCTGGCTAGCTAAGCCAGACTCTTATTAGACAGAAGGCAAAAGGAAATGGGTAGGAAAAAGAAGGAATAAGGTGGGGAAGGCAAAGGGCACATGGTGGCAGAGGCAGGTGACAGCAGGAACCAAAGGCTCACATCCCAGATGGTGTTCAGGATTTAGCCAGAGCTGATGGAGATGAGGTCCTCTTTTTGGCCCGGAGCAGTCAGGATGTCCCTTGGGATCAAGATGACAAAGGCCCAGTGGTGTCCTGCTGAATCCTGGAGTCCCAGGAGGTGGTGGGAGCAGCAGCAGCCAGGATGGTGAAGCTCGCTCTTTCCAATCCACCTGTCTCCCCGCCAGGAGTTGTTCTCAGACAGCTCCATTCTCCCCATAGAGTCTGTTCTTTTAAGGCCTCCAAAAGGGAGTGATGGGTGGAATAGCCCATCCCCTCATATTTTGTTCACCAATTAGGCCTAATTTCCAACACACTGATTTTGGCTCATTGATTTCCAAACCCACACGTCTCCTGTTTACCAAATATGATTTTAGCACAGTCCTTGAGTTATATCAGCAGGCCCAGTTATCACGGTGGCATGGGGGTCAGGCACTGGACTGGGCCTCAGGAGACCAGGATTCTCTTCTCAGCTCTCACGCAGACCCACTGTGTCACATAACTGGTCTGTGCCTCAGTTCCACCTCTGTGAAATGAGTATAATACTACTTCCCTACAACACAGAATGAGTCGTGAGCACAGATTCACTAACGTTTGCAAGGTGCTCAGGTGCTGTGATGTGGGGCCATCTAAGTACCTAGACAGACATGCATGTGCAAATGCTTGTGTCTACAAAACTGGGGACTACATGCATTTGGCACACACCACACTAATGGCCCTTCTCCCTGTGCACCTAAGGCAGTTGGGCATTCATGTCCCCAGTATGCATGTGCTTGGCTACCTCTGCAGGTACACTTTGTTTGCATATGCAAAGGTGAGCACACAGCAGCAGGAGATCTGCTCGACTGTGGCTGGAAATAGAATTCTCCCAGGGCAAAGACTGGATTTTTTTTATTTATTTGTTTATTTTAAGATCTACTCTAGTTCAAAAGGAATTATTTGGGGGAAGCTCTCTGGCCTGTGTTAAACACAAGGTCAGAGCAGATGAGCACAATGGTCCTTTCTAGACTTGGAACCTACGGCTCAAAGAGGGAACGTGTTGGCTTCAGGGCTGTTTGGTTCCCCCAGGAATACGGTTGAGATTTTTTTCCTTGGAAAACCAGTTATGTGAAAAGGATGAAAAGGAAAGCAGCTTGTTTTCCCCCAGTGATGGCCATGCATTGTGTATTTCAGCCCAGTCGGCAGGGGAGATGTACCCATGAGGGGGATGAGTTCAAAAGCACCACGCATTAGAGGTTCAATCCTACAAAGGTGCTAAGCCTGCTCAACTCCCACTGGCTTCCCTGGACCCGGGAGGGTGCTCAGCAATACGCAGGATCAGGCCATTTCTGCACAAAAGCGCATTTAGGGAGGTGATGCAGAAAGGGAAAATGTGTGAAGAGGGAGCAACACAGAAGGAGGGGCCTGTGTGACACTGACATCACAGTTATTGGCCTGTAACAAGAGGGGACTGCTGCTGAAGCTTAAGGGACAGAAAATTGCAAACTCATTCCAAACACACACAAAAAGGTTTGCTTTCCATCCAGCAGGAACTTCCCCTAATGAAATTTTAAACAGGAGACAGATTAGAGTTTAGCCAGCAGAGAGAAATCTGAGGCAGACATGAAGGACCTTCAGTGGCCCTCTGCCCTTCCTCGGCACATTCAACCTGGCTGGCATTAAGCGTGCTCTGTACATTGACCAAGCATGGGGCCTCCCTCTGAGTGCTGGAATGGCAAAGTGTACTGTATAGCAAGGTTCATGGGGTGGGAATTTAGTCGAGACAAAACGAAAAGACCTTTTCTTAAGCATTCATTTCCCAAGCACTAATCTTAATCCTTCTCAGGGTTTGGGTTTTTTTTTTTATTAGTAGTATTATTCTTAAATCTTGAAACTGACAGATATTTTAATGAGGTGGAAAGAAACGCTTATGAGAATCAATTGAAGAATGTCTAGAGCTTCAGAGAATGGGAGTAATCGAATGTATTAACAAATATTAAGACTATAAATACTTGCCAGTTAGGTTCTTCCCTTGCTGTGCAATGAACCTCCCCTTTTATAGGTTTAAATCTTTCTTTCAGAGTGGGATATAAATTTAAGCCAACATTTTCAAAGTTGGGTGTAGGCTCCTAAATCCAGATTTAAGGCTGCTAAATAAAAAGGATGTGATTTTTTTTTAAAGTGGAGAAATGCACCAGAAGCTCCTACCAACATCTTTGGCTTCCAGTGACTTCTTGCCCTGGGGGCGGGGGGGGGAAGGGGGAGTCCACATTTAGGCACTCACCTGCAAAAAGTTTGGCCTAGATTTCCAAGCAGGTGAGACTCAATCTCCCTGGCTGTAGACACAATTTGGTCCAGATTTACAACAGTACATAGGTGCCTAAAGAAGCAGGTAGGTGTCTACAGACCTTTGTGAATCTGGCCCTTTGGGCCTATTCAAAATGCCCCTGTGTTTATGCTAAACTGGGTGCAAGCACAAATGTTCACATACTTGCCCGGCTACCTGCTGGATCTTCTCCAGCGAGTTCAGGTGTATGTGAAATTGGTAAGCTTGATTTACCCCTGCAGGTTCTGGCGGGTGAAAAAAAGTATGTAGTTATGTGCATTGTGTGCAGCTCAGATTATACCTTGTTTCATCCGCAAAGTCCATCTGGGGCTCACCCAGGTAGAGAGAAGGGTGTTGGCACAAGGTGAAGGTGTGGAATGGACATTAACAGCTGATTCTAGATATGGTAGAAATGAGGTGGTGAAGCCACATCTTGCATGTGGAATGTCTCCCTGCCCTGTGAAACCACTGGAAAGGAGAAGTCCTAGGTCAAAGCATCTCCCTTTCCCGTTCCGGTGTCTAGAGTAGGCAATATGGTCCAGATCCTCAAAGGTATTTAGGGGCCTAATTCTCATTGCTTTAAATGGGAGTTAAGCACCTAATTACCTTTCAGGATCTGGTGTCTGTGAGCTCCCAAGAGAGATCTGAGGTTGGGCATGGGGGGAAGGGTTGGGGGGAAATTAAGGGGAAGGAAACTTGAGCAGAGGCTTTTGGGAAGAAGAAAGGGAGGGCAGAGACATCCTGTAGGTGGGAGACATGTAGGGGTAGACAAGTCAATTGGACTGGAAAATCAAGGTGGCTAGAGATCTGACTTGTTAGCCTTGCACTCTAATGAATGGACTAAAGAAGCAAAACTGACATCTCTTTGATGAAGTAATCACCATGTAATCCATTACACTGCTTCAGCACAGAACTGCTAAACTGAAGCTTTTCCGGATCAGTGTTTGCACCATAGGCTGAAGGAACCCAAATTCTCTTTCCATCGGTCCTTCACATTAGAGGCTCGCAAGCCCATACCCCCATGTCCCCAAGCACCACCAGATTCTTCAACTATGGACAGGCTTTGGCTGCATGCATTGGTTTATCAGCATCATGAAATCAAATGATGAGAATATTGTATTTTACTACAACCCCTTACTTCCAGTTACCACAGTTACATCCCCTCAGTATCAGAAACTGTTGCAAAATCTTATCAGTAAGATATCCTATTCTTTTTTTTTCATCATTTTCTTTATAATTTAGCAGAATGTGGGATGCTCTTAAAAATGACAGACGAGTAGAACATGTCACATTTTGAAGAACTGTATGGTCCTTTGGAGATATGGATAAATATCCTCAATGAACAAGGATGAGAAACCACAAAACAGAGTTCATTTGTGATGTAATAGGGTAAAGTGTAAACAGAACAGGATGTACATGGAATATAGTCATTAAAAAAAATCCCCATACCATTTAGAATCATAGAATCATAGAATATCAGGGTTGGAAGGGACCCCAGAAGGTCATCTAGTCCAACCCCCTGCTCGAAGCAGGACCAATTCCCAGTTAAATCATCCCAGCCAGGGCTTTGTCAAGCCTGACCTTAAAAACCTCTAAGGAAGGAGATTCTACCACCTCCCTAGGTAACGCATTCCAGTGTTTCACCACCGTCTTAGTGAAAAAGTTTTTCCTAATATCCAATCTAAACCTCCCCCACTGCAACTTGAAATTTCCTCGTGGGGAGAAGAAACGAGAAAGAAAGAATGACGTGACAGGCACAGGTCAGGTGACTTAAAGCACTTCTGGAAGATGCTCAGATCCTACAGTGATAACGGCTGTATAAGCATTTGAACAAAACATCAAGTCGTTTCAGTTTATGTAATTTACACAGTTGCTCAGCTAGTGCTTTACTGTTACTGTGGTGAAGGGGGGGGGGAAGCAATTTACAGTTTATGCAGAATGCAAATAGAAAAATAGCTCCAGGATTATCGTTTTCTTAAAAGTCCAAGTTGTGAATAAATAAAAATTACATCAGCATAACGTTTTCTCCAGGATGAGACATGAAAGCTAGCACAGGACACAGGTTAAATAAACATAACTTAGTGTAGTTCGAAATATTATGCTTTCATTCCTCAAGATTTTCTCACAGGCTGTCGGAAATCTTTGGAGCACGTCTCTAAAAAATGACACAGGCTGTTTTTGCTCATTTAGTAGATCTCACAGTGCCCATGCAATGGGGAACAGCGAGAGGAAACTTCAAAGGGAGCAGAGTGGGAGAGGAGAAGGCAATTATGGAACCACAGTTCCAAAATCCAATGAAAATAACAATCTAAACTCACAAGCCTCCTGCAATTGCTCATGCATATCAGGTAACTGTACGCCCAGATATTTGTACATGCACCTTGATTTGTGCTGGGATTTTAAATTTGGCCTCATTAATCTGGCCGCTGATCCAGGATACTGACAAAGAGACACACCAAATCTAACAGTGTAATCCAGGGGTTCTCAAACTGGAGGTCGGGACCGCTCAGGGGGTCGCAAGGTTATTACATGGGGGGGTCACGAGCTGTTAGCCTCCACCCCAAACCCCACTTTGCCTCCAGCATTTATAATGGTCTTAAATATATAAAAAAGTGTTTTTAATGTATAAGGGGGGGGTCGCACTCAGAGGTTTGCTGTGTGAAAGGGGTCACCAGTACAAAAGTCTGAGAACCCCTGGTGTAATCCTACATCTAGGTGGCTGACGCTCAGCTTTAGCCAATTGGTTATGATCTCAACCAGGCAAACCTGTGGGGCTTAGAAGTTACTTTTTACGTGAGGAGGGGAACATGGAGATACACAGTGAATTCGCTCAGAATCAGGGGCCAAAATTTTAAGCAAGTTCAGCATTCCATCACAGGGGCGCATGCCATGCACCATGTATGTGTAAAGAGCTAAGTAGGTGCATTTTCCTGAGCCGCCATGCAGTTTACAGTTTATGTTCATAGTAATTGATTTCCAGGAGCAAATTAAGTGGGTTGCAGATTTCTGTGGGGAGGCTGTTGTGTATGAAACTCAGTCAAACAAGGCAGTTTCTATATCATAGATACACCCTAGGTATACTGGCAATGCACTATATAAGAAGAGCGCAGATACATTAGTGCCAAAGGCTTACTCATTGTAATAATTCAATAGTTTTATTAGGTGCCAACGGGGCTCTTTCTTGTATTTTTATATTCCTCAAAGTGAAGCAGAAAATGACACTGAGGTTCAGTTTGCCCTCGGCCATATTGATTAAAAAAAATCACTTGCCCAGATCTCCTGGTTTCTAGTTCCAGTTTGTGGCTACCAATTCGACCTTTGGTAGCACAGTCAGCCTGTGTTTTAAATATCTGCATGTTGGAAGGCACAGTAGCTTGCTAGTGAGACACTTCTCTATCTGGATCTATAACAATCTATAGCTCGCTCTGCTTTTTTATTTGGTTTTCTGAGTAAGCAGCAGACTCTCTTTTGGGCTTTGGTCTAGTATTTTGAGATAACGTTCATCTACAAACAAGGCTGTTTGTAGTTTAGGTCTAGATATTAATGCTGGTGAGATTATAGGCCAAACTCAGCATCATTTATCTTAATGTAATGCCACACCTTAGGGACTGTGTGGAACAGCACTGTCTGGTGACTCCTACTGCCTCTCTATTTGCAACCTGGAAGAGATGCCATGTAGAAATGGAGTGGAGCTTCAAGGCCAAAATCTGCTTTCAGTCACATTGGTGTCTATCTGGTAACTCTGTTAAAATGCGTGGCATTACTTTGGATTGACACTGGTGTAACTGAGCAGAATTTGGCACTCACTGCCCTTGGACCTACAAAGTCTTGTGCCTATAAATCCTTATTTAAAAAAAAACCAAAAACTTAAATTGAGACTTCTGCTTGCTAGTAATTGGAAGTTAGAGACTGATTCTGTATTAATTACAAAGCAAGCAATCATTATATGCTCAGAAATAGCTCAATCAGAGGGTTTTTTTCCTCCCATAGATTCTAAAGCTAGAAGAGACCATTATAATAATTTAGCCTGACCTTCTGTAAAACACAGGCCATAGTAATTCATTCAAAGCGTTCAAAATACATGGCAGCATTTTCATCCAAGAGCTCCCCACTTATGTATGCACAAAATACTGCACACATTCTTTAAACTCTCATACTTCCACTTACTGCAGTGAATTTAGCAGCCGCTAGCGTGACTGGGTATTGGCTTAGGGTCCTCCAGAGTTAAAATCATGAGTCTCTACAGCTTGAGCTAAAGAGCCAGACTCTAGCTGGGAACTGTAACACACTCACATCTTCTGTGGATCAGGCACAGAGGGGGACCGGTTCCACAAGCACTTGCATCCACACAGGTGTCAGATTATTTAAAGATGCAGGTGCAATTGTTAGACCATATGTGTGCTGAGCAGAGGCTATGAAGAGGCTTGGCTGAAAACTGATCCCACCACCTTATTTTTTAAAGAGGGTTTATTTTTTCCTTATTACAGGTTATTTTGCATTATGTTGGCACCTACTGGCAAACTGAAATCATGGCCACTTGGTGCTAGGTGCTGCACATATAGTAACAGTTTAGATTCATAGATTATAAAGCCAGAAGGGACCAATGTGATCATCTAGTTTGACCTTCTGCAGAACACGGGCTGCCATAGGACTTCTGTGAATTAATTATGTTTGAAGTAGAGCAGATCTTTTAGAAAAACATCCAGTCTTGGATTAAAAATGGTCAATGATGGAGAATCCACCAACACCCTCGATAAATTGTTCCAGTGATTAATTACCCTCACTATTAAAAATGTACACCTTATTTCCAAGCTGAATTTGTTGAGCTTGAGTTTACAGTAATTGGATCTTGTTAAACCTTTATCAGCTAGAGTGAAGAACCCTCTCTTCTCACATTTCTGTTCTCTCAGACTGTGAAATAAGTATTATTAGCCCCACTTTTCAGGTGGAATAACAGACACAGAGTGGTTAATGACTTGTCCAAGGCCACAAAGAGAATCAGTGGCAGAGTCAGAATAAGACTTCAGGGGTTCCTGGCTTCCAGTCACTCTCAACCGAGCCTTGGAAGAGACTTCAGTCTAACATCTCATTTGAAGAAATGGATCCCAAAACAAGTTAAAAGTGGTGTGGGGGGGGGGGGGGAGAGGAAAGAGAGAGACTATACTGTTATTTGAAACCCTTCCCAAAGATCTGTGCTTAATTGATAGATTTAAGTGAAAGGTCTGATGGCTTCTTGATGGCTCTGTGTTACGTTTATCTGAAAAGCTGGGAAGGCTGTGCTTGCCAGGTGGATGGCGTTTGTCAGCCAGCATCCCGGGTGCAGGTGTGGCATGAAGATAACCACCATCTTTTGCTTCGCTCCTTTTCTCCCAAACAAAAGTCTCGACAAATGATGTAGATAAAATAAAACCATGTAACGTGCACTGTCCCTCTGTGCTAGGGTAGATTTTGGAACATCCCCACGGAAATATACATAGCCGAGTACAAAGGCATCATCCATCAGCATCATGCTCTTCAGAGCTATTGTTGCTACAGTCTGGGCATTAAACTGTGTTACCATTGTCTAGCTGTTTGCTGTGAATTAGGAAGCAATAAGATCGGTAGTACAGCCAGAAATCTCAAAAAGGTTCAGGAACCCACCATAGGGGCGATATCCTCAAACTTGCTCAGCATATTAGGTGCTGAAGTCTTTGGAAAATCTGGTCCCAATCTCTGGTACTAAGCACCTGAAAATTTGGCCCTGAGTTCCTCAGAAATTCTAGCCCCTGAATTTCAGTCAATAACCAATGCAAGATTCGGGTGGATCAGTTGATCTTCTCTGAAGGGGACTTCCAATACTGGAAACACCGGGGGTTAGTGCAGGATGGAAAGGACACCTCCTCCCACACAATAAATAATATAAACAGGCTCGAACCCTTCTCCCCTCAGGTTTGGGTGGACATAGGCTTCATGTCCCTGGTGATTGTCCACCACCAATATTACACTGTTGTGAGCTTTTGTGCATTATCCGCAAAATAAATGTTTATTAAATACGACTTCTTTTGAGGACTAAGAGCTGTGCAATACTGAGATGAACAGCGGACTCTAAATGGAATGTGACCCACCTCTCAGCAGATGACATCTGCCCTCTCAGAATTCTAAGGCCACGGAGGGGGTTGTGGTCCACAGGTGGTTAAAGGAGGTGGGTTGCGGTCCACAGGTGCTCAGATGTGACAGTGATGCAGGCCCTATGCACATATAGGGTACATCTACACTGCAGCTGGGAGGTGATATTCCCAGCTCAGGTAGACATGCATGCGGCTGGCTTTGATTGAGCTAGCACACAAAGTATAGCAGTGTAGTCACAGCAGCTCGGGCTAGCCGCCTGACTCTATTCCCAGGGTCCTCCTGAGCAGGTTTATACTCTGGCAGCTAGGCTGAGCCACTACTTGTGTGGCCACAATTACGCTGCTATTTTTAGCATGCTCACTCAATCAAAGCTAGCGCTTGTATGTCTGTCTGAGCTGGGAACCACACCTCCCAGCTGCACTGTGGACATACCCAGAGAGAGCGAGAAAGGGGCCAGCCGTGGAGGGTTTACAAATGTCATAGCTGGGTGACCCACCTCAACTCATTTTCACAGCGTGACGTACATCTCAAACCCAGGCTGTGTCTGAATGAATAATAATTAAAATGCTTGGTACAGCATTTAGACTAAACCAGATGCAGTCCCAGCAAAGGGAATCCTACCTCCAAATGGAAATAGGGAGTGCTGTTTAAGGTGTTGATATTGCCCATAAAGCTCTAAGTGACTTAGGTTCTTCCTATCTAGAGATCGCTTCTCCCAGTGACCCATTGCCACGGCGGAAATCACCAGGACCCCTTTGGTATCAAGCAGATGAGGAAGCTGGCAGGGCATTCTCTGCTAAGGGCCACTTTCCTCTAGAATGTGCTCCCCTGCACCATTGGTCCCAAACATCCTACATCTGCCAACCTTCTGGGCAAGCTGCGAGGCCCATCTTCTTACAAGGGTTGCAAATATTATCAGGGATGATGTGCAGTGGGAGACGGGCATTTGTGGTTTCCTTTCCATGCTGCCAGGTGATTGACTATTATTGTATGTTATGGAGCTGCGATTTCTCTTTCGGTTTATTGTGTTTGTTGGTTAACTGGCACATTCGGAGAGCCACCTGTTGCTTTATAAATCGAAATTATAAAATAATAATCTGTGTTCAGATTCAATCAGGTAAATATTCATCCACACTCAGCAGAAAGCATATAAAAGGGTCTCTATACTGCCCAGTGTCATGTCTTAATCTCGCTGGCAGCAGGGCCTAGTGATCAGCCTTTGGCAGCCTCACATGGGAGGTCTGGGTCTGATTCCTTTTCATCTCCTGCTCCTTAAGGTAGACATGGCTACAGACATTTGAGAAGGGGGAGGAATACCTTATTCTCTTCAGCAACCAGTCACCCCTCTGTGTGTAAATACAGGACTTCTTTATCCTCTGTTCTTTGTTTAAAATCCCATATTTTTCCCTTCTTGACAACTGACTCGTGTTAAACATCTCACTTGAAAGGGAAAAATGCTCAAGATCATTCAGTAAAGCAGCTTGCCAAGGTTCGTTTAGCACTGTCACCTGCAATTGGGACCAGCCTCTCTGGTTAATCACCTGTAATTCTCTGAGAGTCTCTCCTACCGATCAATGCAAACAGGGCTGTGCTGCTGTTTGACAGTTTTGAGGAGTCTTGTGCCAGACGCCTTCTAGGACCTCATTGGTTTCCAGTCTGGAGTTAAAATGATTTTTTAAATAAGTAGCACTAAATGGTCGGCAGGTCTTTTCTTGTGAGTGGGTGGGGTGGATCGTGACAAGCTGATGCTTGGGGGGAGGGATAGCTCAGTGGTTTGAGCATTGGCCTACTAAACCCAGGGTTGTGAGTTCAATCCTTGAGGGGGCCACTTAGGGATGTGGGGCAAAAATTGGGGATTGGTCCTGCTTTGAGCAAGGGGTTGGACTAGATGACCTCCTCAGGTCCCTTCCAACCCTGATATTCTATGATGCATCAGAGAGTTTGTCATTTTACTTATATGATGCATTGCCTGCCTCAGAAAAATCACCTAGAGATTCCCTGAATGTTCACAGGAGCCTTTCTTAGAGCAAGAGGATTCCTCAGGAAGGGTGAACAACAGGGATCTTTGAAAAGGGTGAGAAAAAGCCAAGTGTCATATTCTTGCACAGGATACACACATATATGGGGGGGCGGGGGGGAGGGGAAGCTTGCTCAATAGGATTTTATTATTTCTGGTGTGGGGTTTAGAAGTGGAACAAATCAGTGTGTTGTTAAAGCAAATACTAACATATGCATGGGAGGGGAAATCAATTAGACCGTATCTCCACCTAGCTCTGTTGGTACACACGCCGTTATTGTGTTGCAGCTGTGCAGTCCCAACAGTAGACGCACTAGCATAGCCTGACTTCCGGGGGTTTTACTGCCGTGACATCCAGTGTTGCTCAGAGGAGGCCTAGAGAGGGCAGTGGTATCAAAGGCTTGTGGGCAGCCTGCACTGACATACCTTACTAACTGCACAGAGCAGTGGGAGGCACATTTCCTCAAACAGCCCAATATACACAAGCCTCCAGTGCCTGTCTGTGTGGCATTGTCTGCTAATTTCTTAAAGGGTGTAGCACAATGTGTGACTACCTTCCTCATGAGCAGTAAAGGAAGAACATGATAGAAGCTGATACTTACCAGCTGGAAAAGAGGAAGATCCAGCAGCTAGCTGCAAAATGGCTACTTTAGGGCTGAAGGAGCCTAAGAGCTGCTAAATTTAAAGGGCTAGTCACAGAGAGGCATGCTGGGAAAGAAGGTTATATAAATAGGCAGCCTTGCAGTAGAGTGTAATAATATAGGCTAGGTATTCACAAAGCGAGGGGGTTTCTCCATAAAGGACTGCTTGTGTGTGTTTTAGGGCATTGCTACCTTATAAGTCAAACACAGGTATCTTAGGGCTGGGTGTACTTGCTTTTCCTACATTCTAATTCTACTGGACATCAGGAGCTTAGAAATTTAAACTGAACTTTCCAAGATGTTTTGTTTTGATTATGAGATTGGGAGAGAGAAGAGAGCAAAGCAAAAATGGAGGGAGACAAAAAATCTTGCTACCCTGAAAAAGGTGATTAGTGAGAGTAAGAAGGGAGGGTGTAAAAAAGAAGTAGACATTCTGTACGTTAGTCCTCTGCTTGTGCTAGTCTGGCTTAGGAGGAACCCTTATGTCCACTATACAGCCCCCTTAGCTCAAACACTAATTTTATTCCCCCTAAAGAAATATGGTGAGTTTAGACACACAGATAGGGGTTGGAATGAACCGTAGGGATCATCTAATCTGACCTCCTTTGTAACACAGGTTATAGACTTTTTCACCCCAGTCCCTGCTTCAAATCCCCTAATGTGGGCTTTAACTAGAGCACATCTTTTAAAAAGTTTAACCGATAGAAAGAACAGTTTGCAAAACCTCAGATTCCACAAACTTCAGTCTGAATTAGCTTAATTATCCAGCAGATTATCCATCCCAGGGAGTTGAACAGTGGCTCTCCCACTGGTCATGCCTCAGTGGATCTTCAGAATTAATGAATATGTCTGACCTTGAACTGGGATCCCTACAAATAAGAGGTTGCATCAGTATAGGCTAGAGCAGAGTGGCCAATTGAAAATGAATGATTTATTCATTGACTCAGATGATAGCTCTTTCTCTGTTTACCCCTTGTCCACAAACAGAATGGGATATTCTAGACTTTATCTGTTCTTTGAAATTATTTCCTGGATAACTTTTATGAATGATTCTTGGTGTGTAGGATACAGTTTATTGAGAGTATCCATTGCTTTAAATGAACTGTTTCAACTGGAGACATAGATCGCATGATCTTTCTCTTCCCAGATTGGATGTGTCACTCATTAATAAGTTTCCTATGTGAAAAATCACAATGAAGAATTTGAGAATTGTTTTTTATGTGACTATTGTGCAATAATTACTTGAAATTCACTGTTTGGGAAAATAGTGCTCCCAGTAAATTAATTCACTAGAATATTTGAGGAAAGGGAATACAAAAGAGATGTGAAGTCAGTCCGAGTAAATTCATTTAAATATCTGAACTCACGTTCATGGACACTTTTTCTATTTTATTCGCCAGCTTTTGCAGAGATTGGGGAATGAGGGACATTCTGATGCACAGAAGTGTTTTTTCCTCCACCCTTGGTCTCCCAACTGTCATTTTTAAGATCAATACAAAGCTCGCTTTCAGGGTAGAAATTTATGTATCAGAATCTCATCATCCCAGTCTCCAATGACAATGTAACCGAGCCCTTTTGCGAGAGTTCAACTCCCTCCTCAAGCAGTGTTGACTTTGTTCACTTGCTCACATATATTATTTTCCCTAAAAGATATGCTCTAGTTCAAACAAATTTAATTCGGAGAAGTCACATGGCCTGTGTCATGTAGGAGGTCAGACTGGGTGACCACGATGATCCCTTCTGGCTTTATAAGCTATGAATCTATTATAATAAAGAGAGGCATTTGCATTTTCAGGACATTAGGACAGCAAGAGATTCCTGGTGTCGCACCAGAGGTGGGATTATTCCACTGTAAATTGGAGAGTGGTTTATTAATTATTATTTATTTAAAGAAAAAAGGCAAATCATCTGTGTGATATGGTTTCTAGAGCTAGGTCCACCCAGCCAAGAATCTAGATCTGAATTCCAGCCAAATTTGGGAGATTTTGGATCCAGAGTTTTGGCCTGAGCCCATTTCAAGCCATTTGAAATGGGCTCAAGTAAGCACATAACAAAAGTGTGGGGAAAACTGAAAAATCTACTAGTTTGAAGGGGCTGGTTTGTACGGACGACGTTCTTGATAAGACACGAAGCACACTATATGTAGATTGATCCATTCACTGCTGTTGCAAAGAGATTGTGCTCAGAAACAACACTGCTGATTTTACAAAACCAGTCGGACAAAGAAAAAATGATGGTTTGCTCCAGTTCATGCTGAATAGATTTGAAATGAATATGTTTTTATGCAGCAAAAATAAAATCACAAGTGACTAACATTTTCAGCGCCAGGGGATCTTCTGGTACCACCCCAAAATTCTACAGAACTCAGGCATGTAGGGACTGCAACAACAGGGGACTACAGACACTCCTTTAATGGTCACTGTGCAGCATGCCAGATACCCACAGAGAAGGGATGAATTAAATTAAAGTGATTCCATACATAGTAGGATAATCAGCTAGAGAAACCAGCTGAATATTGCAGAAATAATGATCACACAGCTCCCAAATATGAAATCGCTCATGTCCAGGATCAGCCACTTAAGAAATCTGTGCTTTTTCAATGCATGGGGCTTTACGCATACAATTCTCTTCCTGTCACAATGAGACTAATTAGTCCTTTTGATCAGACCCTACAAAAGTGAGAAGTTCTTGCTTGGCAGTTACTTCCTCTCTACATTTTGCATATATTTATTTTGGTTCTTGGCACTCAAGAAGTATGCGTTTCCTAGCACTGGCTGCATGTGTTTCCACTGCGGGACGGCGTTATACAAGACCCATTGCACTGTTCTGTCATTACATCTTAATTGTGACCTACACCACCCCCTGATTGATTCACTCCTGGGCAGACACTTCCAATCAGTCTAAGGCAATCATGTCAATTTCCAAAGTGATTTGGTGCAAGGGACAAACATCTGTGAGAGACTTGATCGAAGGAGGCGTCATGCTCATTTCACCTGGCACTTTATCAATATTTGGGTCCAAAGGTCAGCTTTATCAGAGGAGGTAATGAGCATGTCTCTTGGGTTCCTAGAGTTGCTACTCACTGTGCCACTTATTGATGGAGCAATTAAGCTTTGTAAACAGAGAACAAGGAATCACTTACGCATGTGTTCATTCTTCTCAATTTAAAAACTGTTCCCCACCCCTTCTTATAAATTTGTGGTGAATTTTTTGAATTAATTCATGCAGCAAGGACTGATTTGCCATATAGAAATTCCGATTCCTATTCAAGTCATGCTGGCCGAATGAAGAAGGATGCCCAGGTACCTCCCACTTCTGATTTCCTGAGCCCAGGCTCTGCCTTGAAACTGTATGTGGCATTTTCACAAGATACAGAGTCATGGTAATTCTAGTGGTTCTTCTAGCCACCACCTTCCACACACCCCCAGTGTTGTTTGTTGTTTGTTTCTACACTTTCTACATTTGTTGTTTATTTCTATACTTCAACATTAGTCAGTGGATTGGTGTCAGGAGATAATGTAGCACTGAGGCAGTGTTTTTCCCCATGCATTGTCTTTTCAGAACAATTGCAAACATCTGTAGAGCACTCAGCAAGAGCTTCCCCAAATGCCAATCTGTACAACTTGCCTGCCCTTGTCCTGGGATAGATAGGGTCAGGTTTTTGGAGGAGATGAAGTCAGTTGGAGTTGTAACTACTCAGCAACTCTGGAAATCAGGTCCTTACACTGCTGGCTGCCAGATTACCATGATAGATCTATTACACGACACCTCATCTGCATGGATGCTCCACCATGCTAAACTGGAGACAACATGTATAGTCAGCCTAGCGTATTGGCTCATGTGAGCAGAGTACTCAGCAATGTGAATCCCCAAGAGGTAGGAGAAGGCTCTGAAGAGAGCTCACAGAGACACAGGCCTGTGAAGGAGGAGTTGAGAAGGAGGAGTTGCCTGGAGGAGGGAAAGTGAGTTGACACCTAGTAATAGTCGAAATAGAGAGCAGCTGTTTCTCACCTGTTGCCATACAGTGTGGAAATTTCTTGTCTGATGATTCTGGAACAAGGAGAGAGAGTCCGGAGTCAGAGGCTAAAGCAGGGTCCTACCAAATAACATGCTAGTAAAACCTAGCAGAGATTTGAAAAGATAGAATAGACTCCTAGACTCAGCCATTGTCAGGACCATTCCCATTGTTGCCTTGACTCTCAAATGTCAGGACTGAGACATCTTAATACTGACATCCATCAAAACCAGTGGATACCGAAGAGATGAATCCAAAGAGATCCAACAAGATGAATCTCTGGTGAAATCACTCATTTTCCATTTTTCTCTCCTTTCTTCCCTGTTTCCCCATCACATCACCAGGAGTATTTGCCAGCAGCCGTTAAGACAAATTTTACAGGATTATTGAAATAGTCCATCCCCTGTACCACAGGATGTTGTACAAGTGATAGAACCAAACTTCCTGCACAGAAGAAGAGGCAATCTCATGGTGTGGATGGCACTTACCCCTCCTCCTCCCCTCCCCACCCCGCATTCTCTCCCTCCAGCTTTTGAAAGGAAAATAAAGTGACCCTTGCAAATGTCGTTAGTACTGACTCCAGACATTAATATCATCACAGCTTTGCTGTGTAGAGTCTAAGAGATCCTCACTCAGCCGATGGGTTGGCTGCAGACGATCATTGAATGGAGCTATGGCAGCAGAGGATGTGCTCCTAAGATCCACCATCATAAATCCTCATTTTCAGAGATTTACAGTAGGACTCGAAAAATCCAAAATCATTAGTTTCCTCTTCCTCCTTTTCTTTCTCTTCATGTATTAATTTCAATTTCTGAAAGGAGACGGCACCTAATCCAAAGCTCTAGGAGCCCTGTTGTTGCTAAAAATCACGCACAGAATTGTACATATTTTGTTGCTTCTTTCTCAAGAAGCTAAATTAATCTTCTAATTAAATTAACTACTTATGGGGGAACTTCAACTGAAAAATCAGGGCCCTAATTGAATGTGTTCCTACATCACTGCCTGAGGGGCCAGCTTTATTGAAAAACCTCGTTCTATTTATCATCACTTGTCTGATTTTTTGGTAAGTTCCCCCCCCCACCTTTTGACCATGTTTCTATTCCACTGCTCCCTTTCACCTCTCAGGCTTGGATACATTTCCTTTCCCATTGGCGTGTTTATCTCTGTTCCCTTTCCTGCAGCCTGCATTATCGTCAATTCACATCTACGTATGCCTATCTCTTATCTGATCTCTTAAAGGCCTGGTTTACCTTCTGGTTCTCTGCAACTCTGTGTCTCTCAGCTCCCTCCCCTTACTATTCACAACTACCCCTTATATAACAGTTCCCCGGGTTCTCTTCTCCCTATACATTTATATTTCTGTAGCAAAAATAAGGCTTTGCAGACAACGAATCTTGCTTTCTATACCCAGTGTGCATTTTGTTTACCTTTTTCGACATGCACACTCAAAGGCACCCATCATCTGGTTCTGCAAACCGAATGTGCTGGAGTGAGGTTTAAATGCCATTGTGCACACTCCAACACTTAAATGGCCTCCATGAGCTTTGCTGTGTGTATGGAGTTGGAATTTTCCCCTAGAGGCGGAGGTTGGTGTGGTGTATTGAGGTGTGTGTTGGAATTACAAGGTGGGGAAGGTTTCCTGATTGCAGGCTAGGGGGCTCTATAGGGAAGTGTACTGTCAGTCTGGTATTGTATGTTTTTGTCTAACTTCTTTGTGTGTATCCTGTGAACACAACAGCTGGGAACATAACGACTGGTGGTGGACAAATAGCATGGCCTCTTGAACTCCGAACGTATTGGTGCCATTGTATTATCCGTATGATGACGTTTTCTTGTAAGGTCCACAGAAGTAACAACTAACCGGTAGGGGGAAAAGATAAAGAAGGCAAGCTGGCACTGCAATCTCTTTCCGCTTTACAGTGTTACAATTGGAGCCGGGTGATGAAATGTGTTAGAAGGGTCGGAGAAGGGAAGAATAGGAGAGAGGGACCGAGGAGGTCCAGGCATCACGGGGTCCAAGAAAGGGATGGGATGCGACAAGGAAAGTAGGTAACATTTCGACAATGTGTTTCCAGGCAGGCGAAGAATAACCTCAGAATCCTGTGTCTGCAAGGCAGCACAGTGCTTGGATGGGGGCAGAAGGCTGGCTTAGCACAAACTGAAAATTAATATTGTTGTTACATCTCTTCAAAGTGACAAATACCAGCCCACAGTTGAGTGGCATCATCAAAAGGATCGAGTCAAGTATGCTGATTGCCCTGACAGTCCTCTCCACATTTTGGTTGTGTTTACTTAAGGGATAATAACTCCTTGTCAGGACTAATTTTTTAAACGGTGTGACAACCATTTATCAGATGATTGGTGTCATCTGCTGTTGCTCACATCCACACCGTGCTCCTTTGTATACAAAATTACTTCAAATTATGCTATGTTTTCTTGGAAGATTTGGAGGAAGGCATGTGGTGGAAATACGGCAGGTCATGTATTTCTAAACCTTCCTGAGATAACTTGGATAAGTGGCAAGTTACTAGAAAAAGATTAAAATAAAATCCAATATTGTGTGTGGGGAAATAAAAGAGGTTGACCATATGTTCTATGGATGGGCAAAGAAGCAATTTATGGTCCAAATTCTGCCCTTAGCTAAAATGTGTAATACCAATGCAATCAGTGAAGTTATTCTGAATTTACCCTAGTGTAACTGAGTGCAGAATATGTCTAGATCTCTGTTTACCTGGCCATTCCCCATTCTTGGAGTCCCACCTATCCATAAAACATCTGTCCTGTGTAAAATGGGGGAAGTAGGTTAAGTCTATTTCTCTACAGTTCTTGTGTTTTTCTCTTTCTTTTCCTTTTTGGGAGACAGAAAGCAGTGAAATGCCCACGGGTATTTACAATTTGTCCAGATTTCCCCACGTAATGATCACTTGCATGAAAAGGCACCTTGAACTGTGGGTCTCAAATCCCTAGACGATACCCCCTTTACATTTACAAGGGCCCTACGACATCTTCAATGAGCTGCCAATCTGTGGGACCCAATACCAGTTCAGTTGTAAATTTTCTTGCAAAGCTAGTATGGATTCCCCCTTCCAACTCATTTTATGCTCAAATGGCCTTGCCTGTCCTTGGAGGATGTGATTCATTATGCAGGCAGAACGTCATTGAATTCACTGCCTACGATGGATCAGTCTGATTGGGATTAGCTGAGTAATCTTTAATATATAGTTCTTTATATGTGGCGTAATTAGGTCTCATGCAAGGAAGCACCCTCTCCATTAATGAAGGGGGGTGGAAGACCGTTGTGGTTAAGCCCACTTCAAACACACTTCTCTACTGACAGCTAAAAAGTTGATGCTGTGAAATGACTTGCCCCTTTGGTCAAATATTCATTACTTATCATTATTCATCGTGCAAAATAAAGACTCTCATAACTCTATTGCATTGGTGTCGGAATGGCCAGCAAGGTTTTGCCATAACAAGACCTTGACCTTGATCAAGGACAAATCAAATAGAGTGGCATAGCAAGTTAGACAGGTTGCTATTCTACTAGAGAATACGTATTTGCTTTTCATCTATCTAAAGTTCAGTGGACTAGATGCTCAGCTGGTGTACATCAGCCTTGCTGCTTTTACTTTGAAGGAGTGACTCTGATTTGATCTAAACTGGACCTGTGTATGCTCTTTCATAGCTCATGTTGTCAGCATGTTAGCAAGATTTACTTTCCTCTGGACAGAATGAAACCATTGTGGGGGGCAAAGCAAACTGCCAGACTGCAGTATGCCTACTAGACCAAGCGTGGAATCATGTCACTCTAATTACAGGAAACACTTACAGTATGTTGTCATCTCATTCATATCTGATTGTTGGATGCCAAGTTAAAATGCAGCAGAATGAGGGAATTTGATTGTTTTCTGACCTTGGGTGTCGAATGGTATTAATAATGTGTGCCTGTGTCATTTGTCAAGCAGCTCATTTGCTCTGACAACTTTTCAGGATTTCTTTTCCTGAGTTAGATGGGTCCTTAAAATAACTGATTTCAACATCTACCCTGCAATATGCTTGAAACAGAGAAGAGTGAAACTGGGGGAAAATGATTAATCATATTTAATGGTATAAAATCTGTGCGCATAGGAGCAATTATATTGACCTGCCAAAACAAGTCCTGAGAGTATGTGAGGGGATCTCATTACCTCCATAAAGTTGTGGACATTTTATTCTGTAAATTGTCTATGGTACACCTGGCCTGATCTTCAGACACTTGAGGATAGGGCTTCCATGATGTATGTTTGACTCATTTGCATACACAATTAGTGCAAATGGTTTCTACTGCAGTTCTCCTCATGGAGGGCTTGCAAGGTTAGATTTAACGTGTATAGACACATGTTAGAGGAACACATTTCAAAACCAAATATATGAACTCTGGGCTTGGCAGGTAAGAAAAGAAGGAATGGCTTTTTCAGTTGTCAGATGAAAGTTAATGTGAACTTGTGAAGCACTGAGTATAAACCATTGAAGAAGGAACATGAGCTACTATCCAGGGTTCTAGTTGTCATTTAGCAATAATAATTTATGGGGCTAACATGCCAGGGATGACAATCAAAAAAGTGCATGGATAAAGACTTCAGGGCAAATCTTTCTTGAGATTGGAAAGAAAAGTCCTAAGGATGCTAAATGTGAGGTCTGAGTCACTGTGAATGTTGAAATACCTGACAGACAGGCAGGAAGTTCATGAAAGTGTAATGATGGATTATTAAAGCTGTCTCCACTGTTGAGAGAAGAGCTGTCCATGTGCTGAAAAGAGAAATGTCCAGGTGCCAGAGGGAATTAGGCCTCTGATTTGTGACCATGGAGCCATGCTGGAGACTGCATTTAGGTCAGAGATAGCAGGGGGTGGGGGGGGAAGGCAAACTGGACTATACAATCTCCTGGATGGAAATTGAGTCTCACCTTGGAGGCAGTGAATTAGCCTGTGGGAAGCACAGAGCTTTCACTGACCCTTGTCCCTTAATAAATAAGTTAATAATAATAAAAAATCTTACCTTTGAAATGTATTTTGTTAGATGATCTGAGAAAAGGTATCTAACAACACTTTTGATGTTATTTTCCCTAATTTGCATTACAGTGTAACACAAACTCCGAGGCAGAAATAAATTCTACTACATGTATTTAGACATGCATAATGAAGCCCGCAGAGACAGTCATTTTTTATTTGTATCATGGTAGCACCAAGAAGACAGGGCCTCATTGTGCCAAGAACAGTACAAACAGATCAGAAAAATATCTCCCCTGACCAAAAGAATTTCCAGTCCAAACTAATCTCATCTCATTGATCTTTGAAAGGAAGAAGTTTCATTTAATCAAAAACTGTGGTCTTCTAATCCCCCACCCAACTGCTGGAAAGCAGATGTTGATTCAGAGATATAGTCTGACAGATTTTAACTGAGGGGACAATCTGTTTTTAATGCCCATTTTGATCTTCAAACGTAGCATCCCACACATGGATAGAGAGAGCTTCTTCTACAGCTTCATATGACATCACTATTAACGTCCCTAAAGATCTTGCCCCAAGGCCCTCCAGCAAAAAGAGGGATGGGTGGGAAAATTATTTCTAATCTTTTTAAAGTAGAAAAAGTGTGTGCTTTTTTTTTTTTTGGAATACTGAGGCTACCTTTATTCACAAGAGAGAAGAAATCATAAAAAGGGAGGGGGGTAATTTTCCCTTCACAGGTCACTTGGCGCTTCTACAGAACTATGTGTCTTAAAAACAGAATCCACATCACCTGAATCCCAGCACTGTGCCTATTCAAGAAGTGCAAGTGGGCAGGGAACGAATGGGTGGAGACTGTTTCACCTCCTGCCCAGTGCAAAATATTTCCCTGTTTGTGCAGGGGGGGGGGCAAAAAGCACATAACTGTGTGCCCAGAACCTCACTAAACTCAAGGGGCCCATGCCTGCAGTCAGTGTCAGCTCTTCTGGTGCAGTGACTGTTAGGTGCAGCATATCTCTGTAACAACCTCAGAATGACACATTCCTTTGCCTGATTGGTCTTCTGTCTGTCTTTCCTCTGCCACCTTCGTCCTCTCCCACTTCTCTTCCTTCCTCTCTCTCACTCTCTCATCCTTCCTCCTGCTCCCTTCTTCTTTTCATCCCCCCTTTTCTCTTTTCCCTGACTTCCTTCCCACATCCTCTCTCTCCCTCCCCTCTGTCCTTTCTCTGCCCCTCTTTCTCCCCCTCCCACTTCTTCCACTTCCAGATCATCGTAAATCCTTTTTGACATCTGAGTTTTTGTCTCCCTCCTTTCCGCCCCTGCTGGGACTTTACGCTACCTTTCTGTTTACACTCATGTCTATACAAATTCCGCATCTGCTAAACCCAAGAAAAATGCCCCGCTGAGACCAGTTTGCTTTTTGCGGAGCAGACTGTCCTTTTTGACACAACAATGAGTCAGCACCGCCAGGGGAGAAGGACCAGATTTATTCAGAGGGATGGCTTACGGGTTTCCAGAGCAGATGAGTGGCACCGGCTTTTGAATGACACCCTCTTGTAGAAATTAGCTGATGCCAGTCAAGGAAAAGTATAATTAGGCTTCCCTGGGAATAGGAGTGGGATAAGGAAAAGGACCGAACATTTAGTGCAAAATGAATTTTGCTTTGCTTCTGCTCTGCAGTAAGGAACCATATCTCCCCCAACCCCAATGCACTACTTAGAGACTGGCCTGAGGACAGGTTGAGTGTGGCCTTGGACTTCTCAGTTCTCCAGAATCGGGTCCAGAATGACTTTGGGGTCAGAGCAAGGCTTTTATTGTACCATTGGGCACCTCAGAGGGACCTGGGATCTCACCCCGGTGCAAATGAGTCACGGTTCCATTGAAGGCAATGGAGCTATACTGGTGTGTGTGAGATCAAAACGGGGCCCCTGTAATGTCACTCATTCTTTATGAGGCCTTCACTCTGACACCAGAGGTCAGTGCCTTTATTAAAGATATTGGGCCAGACCCTAGCCTCTGATCCAGGAGGAACAGCAGGTAGAAGCCCAGCTTCACTGGCCAGTCAGGGACTTCCCACGCTATTCGGATCCCGACGTGTCATCAACCTAGTTACTGTGCATTATCCCACTGTTGGGGCTCTGATGTAGGGGGCAGAACCAAATGGAGCACCACGGCAATCTTGAGGGATTGCTTCTGGGTACAAGTTAGAGCAGCCCTGATCCCTTATAGCCACATTTGACCCCTCCTTTGGATTATGCAGCACATGGATCCAGGTTATGAACTATTGCAAGTGTCCATAAATAACAGATGAAAAGGCTACATCTCCCATGATAAAACTGTTACTATGGAATGTTCCATTACTATATAGGATCCTGTCCCTATATAAATAAATGGGAATCTTAAGTCAATCACATGGAATTTTGGTGTCATTTGTGGGTCTGTTCATCTTTTTGGCATGTGCCAACCTATATTTTTCTTATTCTGCCTATCTCTGCCGCTTACCTGTGTCTATGCATTTCAGTATTACCCACTTTGTAATCCACCATCAATTTCTCTCTGACTCACTGCATCTCATCTTAAGCAAAAGAAGAAAAATTTAGCAGATCCTTTTTCCCCCCTCTTTGCACAGAGCTAATAAAATTCCTCTTTGCATTTTTTCCACAAGTCACCAAATTGTCCCCTTCACGTCCCACCTAGAGCAAGGAGAGAAATTTTAATGAGTTACCAGCTTCCTAGTCCCAGTTACTTTTTATTATTTAGCTGCATTGTCACCCACTCTGTAGGGGCTGGGGGGGTGGGAGTTTGCAATTGCATCTTTTGTCAGTTGGCTTCTTATTTTACTTCTGCTAACATTCATTCTAGCCCAGCTCTTGTTGTCGTCAGTCTGGTTTAATTTTATTCCTGTGGTATCTTCTCTGCTCTTAGTACCTTTGGAAGATGGGTTTGCCCTAATCCCTTTTTGTCCTGGTGGTATAAGTGGAAAGGCTAAGCTAGGATTTCCCAGTAATGTAGCATGAGGACACTACTGTGAAAATAGTGATTTCACTAATACAAGATAAGTATGCGGTAGAGGTGATTAGTAGAACAGATTCATAATGAATCCTCCTGAGTCTATAATTTTGTCCATTGTCATACTAGCAGCACTGAAATGCCTAAGCACAAGAGAGAGAGACTTGAGTGAAGGGAGCTATGGAAGCCATACCTCAAAATTTCCATGTTTTCTGGGTTTATCGCAATCTTACTGACCCTTTCATTTTAATATCATGGGTTCAGATTTAATGTATAGTACTGGGTTTGGAAATGGCTTTGGAAATGGATAATCTCTGCTTATGGTATTTTGATTCAGTTTCTATAGAGATTAAAATAAGTTGTCCCCGAGACTCTCCGACCATGTCTGAGGATGATTATCTCCCCACCTCCCCCAGGACCCCATAAGCTCACCTTGCTTCCACAAAGCCACCTCTCCAGATTTTAATACAGGCTGGATATCAGGCAAGGCACAGGGGAGGCGGGATATTCTCCTGTGGAACGCAATGTGGGACAGCAGCACAATAACAGAAGGAGTAGTTTAAAAAAAAAAAAAAGCAAAAGCACAGAGCCATATCTCTGAGTCCGGCTGACTAGCTCTAAGCCACCTTTCCACTCCCAGGACCCTCAGCCCTCAAAGGCTGAACCAGCTCCTGACATAACTAAGGGCAGCCTTAGAGCTGCTCTAAGTTACACTGGCTAGACCTCTAGTGATCATTCTGCCAACCTGAGAATCAGAGGGGGCTCTGCCCCCTCACATCTTCAGCTTCCCCAGAAGTATCCTCTGTGCTGGGGAGGTGGGGTTGGAGGGGTGGGTACAATAGAACAAGGGGAGGTTGCCGGTGCAGAGAGGTACCACTGAGTATACTGAGGGAATTAATAGTGAACTCTGTCTGTCTAATCGCACATATATATATATATATAATAGTTGCTCCCAAAAGACAACTAAGCTTTACCTCCATAAACTGCTACTGCAGCTGGGCATGTCACAGCTGAATTTCATGCCTACATATTAATTTTCAGGTGCCTTTCTGTCTGTTTTTTCAAATACACAATATAAAGGTCATTCAGGTGTTTCCTCACGGGTAATGTTTTGAGTGCCCAGAATTCCTGCATTACCCTAACTTCGTATGCAAACTGAATCCGCAAACAAGGTCTAACAGTGTAGCTGGTAAGGTTTTCACAGCACTGGGAACACTAGGAAAACAAAAGATCATATTTAAATGCAAATCTCCTGAGTGCCCCAAAATATCAGTCAGAGCTATTGTCTTCAGAGTTACAAACCCATGTGCCAGAGAGATGCTTCAGTTTGAAACATGGGTTGTTGGATATAGAGAATGTCATAAAATGTCGGCCAAATGGAACCAGAAAGTTTGAACAGGCTGATGAAGGCAATGGGAAATTTCCCACCAAACTTCAAAATATTTCCTTTTCCCTATTTTCTTTCATCTTTGGTTCTCCCTCCCCTATCCCCACATATGAGGTCCTGGAGGGTAATTGTACATTTCATGGTTCATGGGGGCTACTTAAAAGTCTTAATTATACAAGAAAGGTCCTGGCCCTGAATTTGCAGAGCAGCCCTTTTTCAGTTTTGCTAAACCTCTGTCTTCACAGAGATTGCGCACTAATATTAATTAGCATGTGGAAGAGGAGCTTTTAGCCTTCATTATTCATCTTTGATCTGACTCACTTCCTTTCATTCTGGAAGAAAAACAATTCAAAGACTACCAGGATGCTTGGTCTAATGGGATTGACCAGAGGCACTGTCAGTCTTACACAAGAGGAGAAAATGCTGTGTTATTGGCAGTTATTCAGAAAGTCTATAATGCCCTTCTTAGTCAGCTAGCACTGATTAGTCCCATTTTCAAATGAGGTTGTATGAGCTTTTCTCTAGGTGATTCCCATTTAGGATACCACAATGCCTTTCATCCCTGCAATATTGTTTAGCTTTTTAATCACTGAAAGACTTAAGGTTCACAGACTCTTAAATTAGGTTTAACAAGGCAGTCATCTGTATACATTTTAATAGAATAATAGATATTTTAAAATAGCCATTATTTAATAAATGCACCCAGGATAAGCACGTCAATTTTAGCCTATGAATGGGGAATGAATTCTCCCTCCAAACCCACACATTTTGGAGGAGTAACTGACACAGTGAATAATGTTGGGAACCATTAGGAAACGGATAGATAATAAGACAGAAAATATCATAATGCCACTGTATAAATCCATGGTAAGCCCACATCTTGACTACTGCATGCAGATGTTGTTGCCCCATCTAAAAAAGATATATTGGAATTGGAAAAGGTTCAGAAAAGGGCAACAAAAATTATTAGGAGTATGAAACAGCTTCCCTCTGAGGAGAGAGTAATAAGACTGGGACTTTTCAGCTTGGAAAATAGGTGACTAAGGGGGGATATGATAGAGGACTATAAAATCATGACTGGTGTGGAGAAAGTAAATAAGGAAGTGTTATTTACTCCTTCTGGTAATATAAAAACAAGGGGTCCCCAAATAAAATTAATAGGCAGCAGGTTTAAAACAAACAAAAGGAAGTATTTCTTCACACAACACACAGTCAACCTGTGGAACTCCTTGCCAGAGGATGTTGTGAAGGCCAATACTATCACAGGGTTCAAAAAAGAACTAGATAAGTTCATGGAGGATAGGTTAATTGATGGCTGTTAGCCAGGATGGGCTGGGATGGTGTCCATAGCCTCTGTTTGACAGAAGCTGGGAATGGGCGACAGGGATGGATCACTTGACGATCACCTGGTTCTGTTCATTCCCTCTGAAGCACCTGGCATTCGCCACTGTCGGAAGACAGGATACTGGGCTTGATGGATGTTTGATCCGACCCCGTATGGCCATTCTTATATTATGACCTGGCTTTATGGCTTAGGTCACAAGTGGGGCTGAGTTTGATGGTCTCATCCCAGTCTCTGGTAAATGTCTGTCCACAGCACAATCACAAAACTACCATACAGTACAACTTGCATGGGATGGCCTTCCACTGACATTACTAGCAGGTTATGTTTGAATCAAAAGTATACATGCATTAGCCAACCAGTATGGGGGAAGACTGCACATTCCCTAGTGCCATCAGGTTGTCACTTTCCACAAAGGGAATTGCTCGGAACAAAAGGGTCATCAGCTTTGCATCAAGCTAAGCAATGCTGGAGACTTTCATAGTCACTAACTATAGTATTTTGTTCTTTAGTTTGACGTGTATGATGGAAACTTAACAGGCTTGTGTTTCTGTTTCTTGGTGTTCATGTTTCATGCATCACTGCTTTAGTCATTCTGATGTCCTCCTATCCAGACTGGGTATATAATACGTTATTAACCTCCTCTTTCTGGGCACAAGCAATCAAAAATTAACAAACTCACAGCAAGTATTTCAGTTCAGCTAACTCATTTTGTCCTCTTTTTCCCAACCAGCATTGTCAATACAATGCATTTGTGGAGCTGCCAGAACCTCATTGCAGTGGAAGTGAAATTTTGCCATTAAGTAAAAGGAGGGAATTTTCAGTACAGAGGCTTTATCAAAGTTATTACTCAATACTAAAAATACTTCTTTACCAGGAGGATGTCAAATCCTATCTGTCTAGTCAGGAAAATATGGACCTACATCTGAAGTTTTTATGGATTTTTTTTTTAAAAAATCATCCGAGTATTAGATTCTTGCGTCCCTTTGTGTTCCATATTCTAAGCAGCCAGCTATGGTTCTCCATTCGACTCTCACAAGAGAAGATTAAATTTAAACTCTGCACCTCATCAGTAAATCTTACTCACCTAATTTTTTTCGGGACAATGTCTTGGCAAAAGACCATGTGTGGGATTTGCAAAAGCAGCATTGGCCTAGCTGTGCTCCTGTTCCATGCTAAAACTTGCACTGACTTGCCTGGGCGATGGATTGGGCTAATGCAGAGTGTTTGTGAAAATCTCACCCTGTGAGTGTCCTGGAAAGAAAATGGTCTGACAATTTATAAAACTTTCCCAGTCCTGCTTATCTCCTACCTTTCTCTGACCGTCAAAGCTCCTCTGAACAGAGGAGTTACACTCTCCCGATCAGGGAACAGAAACAATAACACATGGCATACATGACCAGTGATGACTAACCATCACAGCTTGAAGTGTGTGCCCTGGATACTTGCTGATCCATTCATACTGGCCAAAAAAACCCACCATCAAGTGCATTTGAAGAACAAGTAAATTGGGAATAGCTCCCACAGTCTGTGGGCAAGAAAAGACTACATGCTTCATTGTGACTAATTTATTCAACTCTAATTGCAGGGCACAAAAACAGAGACTGGGTTAAGGCCACATTAGAAATCTGGCCATGGATGTGCCAGCCAAATGCTGAACAGTTGTTCATTGCTAAATAACCTGATCCCTGATGGCAATAAAATCCATCTGCTGATGAGATTTAAAACCCGAAGGACAATTGTAAACTGGGCAGGATAAAAGAAGAATGATTTTGATGAATAAGTCACTGTGGAGATCCAGCTGTGCTGCAGCTGAATTACTGGTGGCTTATTTTTTTAAATGTTATAAAATTAACAACACATAACAGGGCTGGATTAAGGCAAGCCTGGGCCCCAGGCCACATCGCAATATGGAGTCCCTTGTGGCTCCATCCCCATGACTCTGCCCCTGCAACATGGTCCCCACTTTCCAATTTGGAGTGCCAGGGGAACCCCTATTCCTGTCCCAGAGATGCAGGGGCAGAAGCACTGAGGACCCTTCTCCTCCAGGAGCACCACTACAGGGCCACCTTCCCTTTGAGAATAGCAAAGGGAGCAGCAAAGATGATCTGCTCTCTGCCTGCTCCGTATGTCCACTTGAGTTAGTAGGCTGAGCCCTCTGCGGTCTCTTCCACATCCTCTGCTGGGGTGGAGTTGGCAGAGCCCCTCCCGCTCCCCCAAAAGCAGTGAACCTTGGAGTTAACCCCTGGAGGCATGTATAGGGCAGGTCACACCTCTCAACTCAATTGTCTCAGGCTCTCTGCAGTCTCAAGCAGAGGCTCTGCAGACTCAGTTACATGCAGGTCACATTTTCAAGCTTTTCTTCATAACCATGAGGGCTTGAAACTCACTTTTTTTAATAAAAAAAGGAGCTTGAAATTTTGATGCAGTCATGTGAGTCCAGGAGCTGGGCCCCTAGGCATGGACCTATAATGTCTATGCCATGAGGTGCTGCATAATAAAAACAATCAAAGAGGGACGTGATAAAGGAATACCCATAATTCCTGTGTGTTTGAAGGCACTATGATTCTCCTGTCATGCCTTAATATCTGTGCATGAAAGTATACTGGCATAACCTCGCCAGGTTGTTTTATTACTCAGAGGTGACACAGAACAGAACTGCAGAGGGACTAGGATTCTGTCAATCAACTGATAGATAAGCCATAGCAGATGTGGTGATGTAACCAGAGAAAAAGGTTTAAACCAGCTAGTTAAGTCTCCTGTCCAGCAAAGCCCTCAAGCATGTGTTTAACTGAAGTAAATGGCTACTCATATGCTTAAAGTAACATATGCTTAATGGCCTTGCTAAATGAATATAATTCCACATTGTAATTCTTCACTGTTTAACGCCAAAGAGCAGCTTCACCAATGACCCGCAGGTTGAGGGCTGGCCTTTAACATTTCTACCTCAAATGCCAGTTGAGGTCAGCAGCATTTCTGAGTTACTGTGACACGAGCGAGGGTGGAATTTCACAAGGCCGACTGAAATGGAGACTCCCGAAAGTAGAGCTGCGGGAGGAACAAGTAGAAGACATCCAAGGAAGGCAAATCAGGACAGGTCAGAACAAAGGATGGTGGGAGATTTCCGCTTGGCCTGAAGAATCCTATGCACAAACTATTATCCTGTGAGGGAATAAACCATTAGGCCTGCTCCTGCTCCCACTGCAATCAATCAGGACCGGCTCTAGGCACCGGCAAAGCAAGCACCTGCTTGGGGCGGCACAATTCCAGGGGGGACATTTCGCCGCCCCCCCCCCTTTTTTTTTGCTTGGGCTGTTGTGCTCTCGGAGTTCGGGGCAGCAAAAAACTAGAGCCAGCCCTGCAATCAACGGTAACTTCCCCATGATCATCATGCGCTTTTCCAAGAGCTCATTGAATCCTATTTATAGGACTGCTCGGTTTGGAAGTGATATTTGAACACCATCTTAAGGACAGCTCAGGGCAAAATCTGCCTAGCACAGTGTACAAAAGCTAGAACATTTGAGAGGGTTTTCAGTAGAAGAACTCAACTTGTGTCTTCTGTTCCCTCTGATTCCTTCAATATCTGGCTGACAGATGCCATATTATAAAGCACGTATGAATAAGATATCATCTGAATATATTCATTCAACCGTTTAGGCCAGATTTCAGTTGTCTGACATTCTGAAGAATCATTAAACTGCATATCATGAAGAGATTGTACTGACCATCCAAAGGCCAATGTTACATGAATCAATTATCAATTTCAACAATAGCCTAATATTTGATTCACTCCCTGTTAATATGACCTAACATGTGGATAGATAGGGAAAGTAGCTGGAGAGTGTGGAAACTTAGAATAGCTCCAGTAGCAACAGACATTTTTCAACATGATATAAACAGATAATGAACAAGGAATTCTTGGGATTTTCTAACAGAGACATAAGAAAATTTGTATATAGAAATTAATAAATTGGGGTGAGTTTCTGTTAGCAGGGCTGACAGCTACAATTTAGTGGCAGATAGATCTCTGGGTTTGTAATAAGGAGATAATTGGTAAAGGGAAATATTTATCCTTGAAGAGTTGCCTCAAGAAAGGGGAACTTCATCTTCTGAAATTGACATGTTGACATACGCAGCACTTTCACATCGGTGCACAGCAAAGGCAAAATTTTGTAACTCAAATTGACTGGCAAACAGGGGACAAGAGAATTCCCAACCATTATGGAGGGGGAAGCTATAGGGGATAAAAGAGGGGACAAATTATTCATGAAAATAGGTGGGGAAGAAATACAAATACTGATTTCCTTCAGTTTGTTTTCCCACCTAAAGAAGGTTTCTGGTTGTGGGATTTTTTTGGTAGGTCATTCCAGAGGGAGTGCGATCTGGTGGCTGAATGGACCAAGGACTGCTGAATTTAACCAAAATGATACTTCTCTGTCTAAATTCTATGGTTGTCTCCCTTTGGAATGAATCCTGCTCACCTGAATCATGTAATTCGTCCTATTGAAGTCAATGGGGCTACTCACTGGAGTAAGACCAGCAGGTTTGTACCCCTTACCTTATTGCAGCAACTCTTCTGCATATTGAGCTTTGTCCCAGTCCTGCACCTGACTCTCTGAAGTTCAACAGTTCTCTCTTCATCAGAACATGCCCCTCTCACCTTCCTGTACCTCACTAATTCTCATTTCAGCATGAGCTCACCTCTGTTATTTTTGGTTTCTCCAAATTCCTTGAATGGTTGTTTTGATCACACCATGAACTCGGATTCATTCCTTAACACGCTGGGGAAAATAGGGGGCTGGATCTTCCAGGTGGCGTAAATCAGCATAGCTCCATGAAAGACGATGAAACAATGCTGATTTATACTAGCTGGAGCATCTGGCCCAGTATGTCTTGCTGGAACCAAATAAGGTTTTGATACACCTTACACTGTCAGTGTCATGATGACTCAGGATACATGGAGGTGGAAATAACAGTTTGGTTGTAGAAAGAACAATTATTATTATTATTTTAGAAGAAAAGAAAATGATGGGAAAACATTATTCAATGATTTTTCTTTGCATCCCCTCTCACAGTCCATGAAAAGGTGTTTTTCTGGAGGCGGAGAAGCTAAGCCTTGTTTGTCTTTAAAATGCCAATCAAGCCAATTTCATCTAATTGTCATGAAAACCTCTATCCTCTGAAAAAAGAAAAGGAGGACTTGTGGCACCTTAGAGACTAACAAATTTATTTGAGCATAAGCTTTTGTGAGCTACAGCTCACTTCATCAGATGCTCACGAAAGCTTATGCTCAAATAAATTTGTTAGACTCTAAGGTGCCACAAGTCTTCCTTTTCTTTTTGCGGATACAGACTAACATGGCTGCTACTCTGAAATCTATCCTCTGAGTCGATCTAGCAATCTTCCCTCCCCCTTTGTCTTTTTGTACAGTTTGGTCAGTAATACAAATTAAATGGGAGTTTAGGACTCTCATCATCTGCCGTTCATGATGAAAATGAAATGGCAAGAAGAAAGTGAGGAAGCATATTTAAAATTCATAAAGGAGGAAGCAGGGTTAGTAGATGGACCATGTCTTCAGGGGAAAAGCTGGTCCAGTAGCTCAGGATTTGGCAGTACAAAGAGGTATTGGATAAGCAGTAAAGGCTGAATTAATCCCTGGTGTAACCTCACTGACTTCACAGGAGTTACTCAAGGGTTGTAATTGGACCTTGATGTTTGTTTCAGTCAAGGCAGAATCTCAATTCCACTTTAAATAGGATTTAGAATCACTCAGTGCTGGCTTGGAGTGCAGAAACAGCAAAGCCAGTTTGACTGCACTAATCCAGTGCCACTTACCTTTTAAGTGTTCTGTGAATATAATCTTGTTTTTCCAGACTCTTATCTACCTCCTTATAAACTAAGGATTGGTAAACATTTCAACTCAGCCCAGGAAGTAGGAGGAGTGAGGGGAAGAATAATACATTTATCTTTCAGTTCTAGGATCAATCCCACCTGCATTATGTGTTTTCAGTGACCAAGTTTGGAGCTTTGTAGGAGAACTACTTTACCAGTTCATTGAGTGAATATCACGGCATGGTTTTTCAGAGCACTGTGCAAATATTATCGCATGTAATTAATGCTCACAACACTCCAATGAGGGGTTGCACATAGGCATTGTTTTCCCTAGATTTATAGATGGGGAAACTGAGGTAGACAGGTTAGGTGAATTGGATTTTCATGGAGGGCTTGTAGGATAAATGGGTCAAAAAGTGACTTGTCCAAAATCAATCAATAGAAGAGATGGGGTTATAACCCATTAGCTAGGAGCATGGGAATTTCCAGACTGGATCAGACCCAAGGTCCAGTTAGTTCAGCATCCTGTCTTCATCAGTGGCCTGCACCAGATGTTTCCGGGGAAGGTGAAAGGGCTCTCCCCTGAGAACGTCCTGCTCTCAGCCGCCTCCAAGTTCCACTTGGGACATCTCCATCTTCTCTGTCCCCATTGCTTGTAGCTCCCCTGATGGAAGCAGAAACCTTGACTGTCTAATTTGGGATTTGGATGATACCTTCATCAGAACACTGTCTTTTTGGGGGTGCAGTCTGGGCTTTCTGAAGTTAACCTGGTTAAACTGAAGCTCTCTATAATGGAATGCAGCTCAAGGTACAGTACCCCTATGATAAGGAACAGGAGACTTCTATAGTATGGGTGGACTGTTCTTTTCTGACAAGATGTTAGCAGCTCCAAACCTGAGCACTGGGCAAGCTGATGCTCAAGAGCTTAGCAAATGCAAAAGAAAGCTGACGTATTTCTCCCAGCAGGATTCACACAGCTAATAAAAGCCAGCCCTTAGTGGCTGTTTTTGTTTTAAAGGAAAAGGGTAAATCCTCTGATGTCAGCTGTATGTCCCTGGGCAGTAAATGCCCCTACACCTCAGCCCAGGCAAAGAACTTGCTGCAATGTCTGTTTCCCAGGGCTCAGCCAATTGTTCTTTCCTTTAATGGCATTGGATGTGCCAAGGGCTCTGAAAAAGCAATTGTAAATTCAAATCAGCCATTTCCATCAAGTTGCTAAAAAAAAAAGACATCTGCACCAGGGTGTAAACATGCAGGTGTCTGAAAGAGTGGAGGTGGGTGGGGATAGAAAGACAGAAGTGGCTGACTGTAGACAGGGCCTGGAGTCTTGAGATAATGGAACCCCATTTGGGGAGGCATTATTGATGATAATTTGTCAATGGCCTGAGCCTCGATCAGAGAGATCAAGAGCTCTCTCTCCAAATAGAGGGAGAAATATGCACAAAGACCCAGGCCTAGTCAGGAGCAGCCTGCCTGCAATAGATAACTGTTCTGCTAGATTGCTTTGCGTGACCAGCCACGGCTTAAAGGATAAATGTAGAGGCCCTGTATCCATGTAACTTAATGCACTTTTAGAAACAGAGGCAGCAGTGATGTCAACCAGCGACTTTCTCTGAGTTTGCACTGCAGACATTTCTGCATGGGGTTGTTATTTTTTCTTTAGCAAAATAAAATTTGGTGCAGGTGCAGAAGGGAGAAGATTCTGTTTCTTGCTACAGAAAGTAACTGGTCCCTGCACAGACAATCTATCTAAGGCCACGTCTACACTACCCGCTGGACTGGCGGGTAGTGATCGCTCTATCGGGGATCGATTTATCGTGTGTAGTGTAAACGCGATAAATCGATCCCTGATCACTCTGCTGTCGACTCCAGAACTCCACCAGGGCGAGAGGCGGAAGCGGAGTCGACGGAGGAGCAGCGACTGTCGATCCCGCGCTGCGAGGACGCGAAGTAAGTGATTCTAAGTTGATCTAAGATACATCGACTTCAGCTACACTATTCTCGTAGCTGAAGTTGCGTATCTTAAATCGATCCCCCATCCCCCCGCCAGTGTAGACCAGGCCTGAGGTACTTACATTGCCCATACTACTGTAGTAGCTGAGCATCAACACCCCTGGAGGCAGGGCCTTGTTGTTATCCCCATTTTACAGATGGGGAACCGAGGTGCAGAAAAGCTATGTGATTTGCTCAAGAACACACAGGAAGTCTTTGAGAGTGGGGACTTAATCAGGTGTCCCAGGTCCCAAACTGGCAACCCTTCACCATCCTTCATCTTAATGCCTTCTTGGGTCTAGAAATCAGATTAATTCATGTTCAATACAGTATTAAGCCCTTTAGTATATTCTATTTCTGGACAGTTTGGGGTGTTTCGGATCTAAGGTTTTGCTTCCAATTTTGGATCCTGATTTGAATTTCCCATAGTTGGAGAGAGTTTGGATCTGGGGTTTGGTTTGACCTCGTTCAACTGATAATTCAAAAAAATCATCCCTCAAAAAAACCCCTAAAGAACTGATAGGTCAGACTGCAACAAGCTAAGCATTGTAGGCCAGGTCCTCAGCTAGGGGAAATTGATGCGACTCCATTCACTTTAGTGGCAAATTAACTCAAAAAATATAGAGACTATAATAGCCGTTATCTTCAGGCAGTTTTGAGCACTTCTTGTTTTTGTTACATTCAAATGGGATCCGCATTCCCTATGCCCTTTTATATCTCTAGACCAACAGTCTGTCAAGAAAGCAGCTATTTGATTGCTAACTGTTGTTTATTTTACTTGAATCAAGACACTTGGAATCTTTTAGTGATTTAAGACCTTTAAAGCCAATGGAACAATTCCCCTTGACTGGAATGAAGGTTGGATCAGGACCCATGTCGATATGTTAATTCAACCTGGCATGGGTTATTATTTACGGAGCACCTTGGATGTACGTAGTGGTTTACAGAACAAAGGAGGACACAATAGTTCATGGAATAAGGACCTCATCCTGCAGCCATTTGCTACCGTGTGTATTCGATGGTACACACAGTGGGGCAGACCCTCAGCTGGTATCGATTGTCACAGCTCCACTGAAATGCAGTGAGTGGCGTGCCAGACAGTAAGTGGTTCTAGGAGTAAGCCTTAAATTAGCATGAGAACAATAGCCTTTCCTCTAATTGTTTAGGAGTGAAAGGACAGTCTTGTGGTTAAGGTGCTTCTCTAGGAATCAGGAGATCTAGTTTCAAGTCCCGGTTTTGTCACTCAGCCCCAGTCTGACTTGGACAAGTCATTTATTGCTCTGTGCTTCAGTTTCTCCATCTGTAAAATGGGAATAATGCTGCTTTCTTTCTCCAATCCTATGTCTCTCTTGCCTATTTGGATGGTGTTCAGATCAGGGACTGTGTCTTATATGTATGTACAGCCTCTAGCACAATGGGGCCTGATATTGGTTGAGACCTCTAGGCACTAATATCTAAAGGAGATGATAATAAAGGGAGGGAATGGGAAAGGCTAGGACGAGGAGCTGAACAATAAGATGATCTGGTTACTGGGGATGTTAGTGCATGCCAGTTTTACTGCATTAAGCCGTTGACACTTTTAAGTGTTCTTTGAATATTAGGTTTTTCCTGACTCTTATCTATTATTACTATTATTGACAAAGATAATTTGTATTGTCGTATCCCCTAGAAGCACCAGTCATGGATGGACCCAATCGTGCTACAGTGCTGTACACCCAGAGAGCAAAAAGATGGTCCCTGCCGCAGAGATCTTACAATCTAAGAATAACACAAGAGACAACAAATGGATACCAACAGACAGACAGGGAAGCACAAAGAAACCATGAGACAATATTGATTAGTGCATCTAATGCATTAGTTGCAGTGGGGGAGGTTTAGATTGGATATTAGGAAAAACTTTTTCACTAAGAGGGTGGTGAAACACTGGAATGCGTTACCTAGGGAGGTGGTAGAATCTCCTTCCTTAGAGGTTTTTAAGGTCAGGCTTGACAAAGCCCTGGCTGGGATGATTTAACTGGGAATTGGTCCTGCTTTGAGCAGGGGGTTGGACTAGATGACCTTCTGGGGTCCCTTCCAACCCTGATATTCTATGATTCTATGATCTATTAAAAACAAAGGCTTGACAAACACTTTAACTCAATCCAGGTCTTGGTGGTCTCAGTTCTTTTCTGTTTTCGTTTATGATTAGAAAATATGTTATGTTTTGATGCAATTTTCCTTTACAGGAGGTTTAAGCCAGCACTTGGTATCAGCATGTTAATGTAGGTGGAGATTTTAGGATTAAAGTTCATTTCGATTGAATTGTTTACAGAAGTTTTTCTCCAAGTGGCATTTGGGATGAGTACACAAGACTGGGTTGTGTGAAAGCCTTGCTGGCTTCTGGGGTGCTGGGAAGCATGATGGACAGCCACTGATGGCTCTATGCTCCTTAGATGTTCCAGACAAGTGTTTGGCTCATTGTTCCGGACCAGCAAATCTCGCTTGTCCATGTGATTTCCAGCTGCATGAAAGGACGGGGAAGGGACTGACAGGTTTCATTAGCTGTGGCTTTCTGAACACTCAGTTCCTCCCAGGAAGCCTCATTGATCCCAGCAGCCAGTGTAGGCAAGGCTGTGATGCTAATACACTGGTGACCCTAGGAACTTTTAGGAAAAGACTTTTCAAGCTAAGCTTCTAGTCTGTCAACTTGCTTCCCAGATCACTCATTGTATTTGCACATCTTGTCTGGTCTCTGTCCCCTGGGCTTCCCACAGAGACCATATCTGTCAGACAGAGCGCCAGAAAGCTTTGAATTCTGTCACTTAGGGTGTGAGAAAATAACTGCACACATCAGCAGAGTTTGAAGTCACACCACATTATGTTGCTGGGGACAGTTAAAAATATTTTTCTACTAGCTGTATGGCTACATTATATGACTTGTGGCCAACCTACTCTCATACTGTGTCAGATTGCACTGCCCCTTACCAGAAATCCTTGCACTAAGCATATACACGTGCTCTTTACTGTACTCAGAATATCTATTGCCCATGTTTCTGTAAACAGGCTAGCAATTATTTTCAAGATTACACTTATAAGTCTGGGGAATTTTGGATCAAATATCTCTTGTCCTTTAGAGTAGACACAGAGGAGGAAATGGATGAAAGCTTTGACTTGTTGTGGTAATCATAACTGCAGACAACACCTGGCGTGAAGTTGGTCCAGTGTTCCAAAATCAAAGGAACTGAACTGTCTGTGACAATATACCTGAGGCCTCTGAACATATGCCCTCTTGGTCTGATGAGACCAGCCATTGTGTGGCTGAATGGCTAGCTCAACTTTGAGACAATCAATATATATCTCAGTTGCATACGGTCCCTGGATGTTATGTTCTGTGTTGAGAGAAGAAAGTGGGGTGTGTGTTCTTCCAGACCAATGTTCATTTCAGCACTGGAATGGTCCACTTTTATAAAGAAGGGCGTTTGTAAATTACAGTGCCAGGAAAGTTACCAAAGCATGAAATTCCTTCTTCACTGTAAGTATATTCAAACTGATTCATTGTCATGGGAAATGTGTTCACTCTTGCTCCTATGTCCTTTTTCTTCTGTTTCAATCAGCACCAAACACCTACATGTAAGAATTGTTTTTCTCTGAGTAAATTGAAACTTTGGCATCCGTTCCTACTGCAGCACTGTAGTGACACAGGAATTTCACAGGAAACAGGAGATCCTGCAAGAACACTTCCTTATGAAATGGAGCCACAAAATACTCCTTAGAATTTTGACTCCTTGATTTGCATAACACTGGGACACATTTTGCAAAGTGTCTCCCACTTTGTACTTGCAAACTTGTGCGCACAACCTTTTGTCCACCCCCAAAAACACAGACTTTGCACAATCACATCTCATTTTCCCTCGCAGATCATATTACCTGTGTGAGCAAATGATGGTTTGAACAAATGTAGAGCTGGATTGCTCTTTAAAAAATTGTCCCTAAGGGCTTTCCTATCCCTTATTGCGTCACATGGTAGTTATTATTAGTGTTTATTTGTATTTCCATAGCACCTAGTCAGGGACCAGAATCCCATTGTGCTTGGTGCTATACGAAGACAAAACCAAAAGGCCATCCCTGCCCCAGAGCATCCTGTCTCTTTGTTTTGTCTGGTTTGATTTGAGCAAAAATCCCAGTGGGAATCATGCTGTCATGCAGAAACAAATTTAGGAATATTGGCTGTTAGTAGCATCCTCCATAGCTAATAGTCTGGATTTTATTATAATCTTGAATTCTTTTTTAATATGAACCTGAGTCAGAGAAAACACAAAATCTCTTTGTTTATCCTTGTTGTGTCTTATTTCACAGCTCTGGAGACTGAATAGGGTTGATCTCTTATGACACACCGTGCCCTGCCAGTAGCAGCCTATGCTGGATGGGAATTGGGCCAATCTCATTGCACATACACCTTTCAGAATTGGAGCCAGATGCCATAAGTGTTTGGGTGCTTCAGACAACCAGAAAACTAAGGATGAACCTGCCCCCAAACCCCAGGCCCAAATACCCCTGAATCTGGGGGCTATTTAGAGTGTGGAACCAGATGGATGCACAAGGGGTGCAAAGAACACTTTGGAGGGTGCCACTTCCATAATGGGGGCAATGCAGAGCTTCCCTCTTCCTCAAGGAGTTCAAGAAGCACGTTCCCTCCCTGAGTTAACGGCATGCAGAGGTGGTGTCGAGCCTTCACCATCCGTTGGTCCTATATGCACTCTACCCATTCCTGCCTTCTTTGGAAAGCGCTGCCCCCTGGAGGAGAATGGGGGAGCTGCTTCTTTGCTTCCCTCAGCTCAGGACCCTCAAATGGTGCTGGCTGTTATTTTAGGGTTGCCCCCTAGCCAGTTTTTGACTAACCTGGCCAGTTTTTCTAGTGCCTTGCTAGTTGCCGGTCAGAAGAAGTAATTTGCCGGGGCGGGGGGGAGGGGTTGCTGCACACGCAGTGTCTTAACTACCAGATGCACACATCATGGCTGGTAACATGCTGCAGCCACCTAGTCAGCACTCAGGTCCCACTCTGCATGCATGCAGCTTGCCGGGGCAGACACCAGCCAATGGGGAAGTGGCACCCGAGTCCCGCCCCCAACCCTCTCCTAGTCTTGCATAACTTTGAGAGCTGAGCCCCCTCCCCATGGTTCCCCCCAGGCCCGGGACCTGGCTCTGCCCACAGACTGGCCCCCCACCCCTGGAACTTGACCAGCCCGCCCCCAGAAAGGCCAGTTTTCCAGTGCCTTGGAGATGGTAGGCCCTACTTGTTATGAGGTGTAGAAGGTTTTTCCTGCAACTTTCCACTCTATGCATCGATGAGAGGGCCAGCGACAACCTGGCTCTGAGGGTGACCCTGAAACGTTCCAGATCCGGTGTATTGCAGACAGGATGGAGTTAATGGAAATAATTTCAAATGCAAATGTCAAGACAACAGTTTGCACTGAAAATCATCAGCAGCTGAATGTCAACGAATGAGTTCTATAAACGGCATCAGCCTCCACACGTGTCCACATGTGGGCAGAGCTGCTATTTCTGGAGCCCTGTGCTGGAAAGACACAGGTTGGCCACAGCTCAGGAACAATCGGAGAAAGGAGCTCAGCCAGTTTGCACTGGGGGGGCCCAGAATTGGGAAGTTCTCAGACCTCTCGAAAGTGGCGTGGACGAGCAGCCCAGAAGACTGTCAAATGATGAGACTGCGAGGGACAGGGTTACCTGGGAGACGGCTCCCAATGAGAAAGAAGCTATCACAAGCTTATTGACGTCTTCCCCCTCCAAACCCTAGTGCTGGCCCTTGGGGCATCAGCCCTACGAAAAACCAAGAAAACAGTCAGTCACCAAGTCCCAGGATCATAGGATTATAGCAACCGGATGGCCTATTGGGATAGATGTGGCTGCACAGGGGACATCTCAATCTGTGACCCCCTGTCAGGCTGAGTCAAGAACTGTGCTACAGACTCCCGGGAGAACTGGTTGCCTGTGATGAAATCCTGGAAGACTCTGGGGAAGGAGAGAAGGATTGAATCAAAGGAATGAAAGAGGCACTGGATAAAAATGAAAACTGGCCCAAGCACAATAGAGCTGGAAGCTTGGTGAATTTCTCAAAGTGGGGAAGTTTCAAAAATCTTGTTCAAGTTTGCAATCCAACCAACCCTCGCACCGTATATTGTCCACTCTCCTTTTTTCTTTTTTTTTTTTGCGCAAGAGAGATTCAGTTTCAAAGGAAAAATGTGATTTTCTAACAAAACAAATGCAGATGCTACTGCGTATATTTGGATCCACCTCTCCTTGAATGCTGATCTGGCACAAGTAGGTCCTATCCACATGGTGTGTATATCCATGCAATTCTATCCATGTGATCCACTTTCTGTATACACGGAGAAGAAGGCTGGTCTTATGATTAGCATGCAGCACTCGATTAGCATGCAGGGACTCGAACACCCAGGTTCAATGTCCAGCTCTGCTACAGATGTCTTGTGTGACCTTGGACAAGTCACTTATCTCTCTGTACCTCAGTTCCCCCATCTGTCAAATGGGAATAATAATCCCATGTCTTCCCACCCTTGTCTGTTTAAATTATAAACTCTTTTGGGGAGGGAATGCTTCTTAGTATGTGTACGTACAGCATCTACCCTAATGGGGGTGACTCGAGACACTACCATAATAAAACCAATTGTAATATTAAAAATACAAACATTGACTAGGGCCTTCTAATTTATATGGAGAAGTCAGAAAGTTGCATTGTCCATAACATAGAGCTTTAACCAGTTTGCCAGTAATAACCTTCTGATGCAATACAAAAGGCACTTCAAGACGCATGTATAATTTTCAGCTCTAAGGGCCTAATCCAAAAACCACTGACATTTTTCCATTGGCTTCAATAGGCTTTGGACAAAGCCATAAGGCAGCAGATAGGACAGATTGTCACCCATCTGATTTCAGGCTGTCAGCAAGAGAAGAGCAAACTTCTCCACCGAGCAGACGAAGCGTGTAGCATGTTTTGTTTCCTCTCTGCTACCCTCTCCTGTGTTTAGCTTCATTGCAAACAAGTGGCTGTCTCTCTTGGTTGGACGCTGTAGAATTAAACTTCCAAGGGGAGGTGATAACTCTGCTGCCACCACCCAACGGAAAGGACCCAAAGTTCATTTGAAGAAATAAGTCCGAGTGTGTGTCTTTTTCTGATGATTGCTTCCCATCGGTCAAATCTCTTCAGTAAAGCCTTGTGCTGGGGAAGAACTTTGCCATTTGCAGAGAACACCTACAGAGCTTATTAGCAGGAAGTACGACAGATTGTCCATGCGAAAGCGGTCTATTTATTATTGTGATGGCACCTGTGCCTATCACATGCTCACAGAGCATCTTGCAAGTTAGAAATGTTGTGTCAGGTCCTTAGCTGAGGTGAAGTAGCATGGTGCCATTCCCTTTGATTTACACCAGCTAAGGCTCCCACAGACTTGTGTCAAAATATATCAACAAACCTTTAAGCAAATGCAACAATCCAGACTAACTAAAAATTTCCCTAGCCCCAGAATGACTACCCATCCCAACCTTTGTCTTTCCTATACTCAGCTGTCCTCCCATGCCATAAAAGCCAGTGTTAAACTAGCACCAAATTATATGTCCAGATATCCTGGGGGTTAAATCTGTTGATTTGGTTAGTTAATTGCATCCCTTTTCACTGGAAAGAGACAGTGCAATAATTTGAGAATCAAAATAAACTGCAAATTATTAATTTATCACCCATATTTTCTCTATCCAGTGTGGTGTCTGAAAACTATACTAGACAAGAGAGGACAAGTACTAGCAGAGCGGATATAAAAGAGAACAGGGCAAAGGTCACAGATACAAGATCATGATTTAGCTTTGGTGGTTCTGAATGCAACTCGTTGCTTCCATTTCTTTTAATGCAATTTTTTAAAATTACTGATACAAGATTTCATGCTTGTACTGTTTGTAACACAGTGGGCAAGTTTTTCTAAAGCACTTATGTGACTTAGGTTCCTAAGACCCATTTCCAAAAGTGACTTGGGCCAGATTTTTAAAAGTATTTCAATGGGAATTAGGAGCCCAAATATCTTTTAAAAATCTAGACCTTAAGGACTTAAGCTCCTAGATGTCCTAAGGGCCAGACATTTTAAATTATTTGGGCACCTGCCGAGTGAGACATCAAAAGCACTTAAGCAACTACTTCCCTTAGATGGGAGTCACACACCTAGACCCTTCTGAAAATCCCACCAGTTACATGATTTATACTGAGGAAAAGCTAGAGACGCTGGATAACCTTTGCTTAAAATTGTTCTGTAAAAGAACCAAATATCCAAGAGCTCATCACCAGAGCAGATGTTAGATCAAAATCCAAACCAATTATTTTTTAAATTGCCTTTTGATTGACTTATCTGAATGCAAAACTTATTATCATGAGAAATCCACGTAGCCCTGCACTGAGTATGTTGTAGCCATCTAATTACTTAGTTAGATGTCTATAACTGATTATGGGTATGCAACAAAGCTATCTGACTGTTTTGGCAAGTAATGGTATGACAATGACCCAGTGAGACTGTTTTCAACTAGACTGCGTCTTCAACTTCACAGGAGTGGGTCTCTAAGGTCTCTCATAATATGGTAAACTTATTGCATTACAGCTAAGGGCTAGACTACCTGGGGCGATTGATCAGCATAGCTATGCCTGGTTTTTTGCAGATGCTTGCTGAGGCAGAGTGCAATTGTATAGGAACTATCGGAAGACACAGAGGTATTTAAATATATTGTATACATAGATCTACAGCTGCAGACGAATAGGTATGTTGGGGAGTGAATGGGAAAATTCTCTGTATTTTAATCAATCAAAGGGAAAAGTGCTTTGACCCTAAGAAACACAATCAAGCCAAGCCAGTATGATGCCTTTCTTTTCTTTTTCTTTTTTTTTTTTTTGTATTGTTTGCTGTAGGTTTCTGCACAGAAAATTAATTAAATGCTTTGAAAAACCCCTTTAATGTGAGCAGCATTTTATAACCTCTAGAACCAAGAAAAAACATTTTATACATAAGGGGAAGCAAATGGATTTTTAGCTTTTTCAAAAACACTATGGCTTTCTGAACAGATCTCCCCACAAAAAACAAAGATTGAGCTGCCTTTTTTGTTTTTTTGCCATTGTTATTTAGCACATTTTGGCCAAAGGCAAGAGAACAGAACATTTTTCCCCTCCCTAGAAATTGCTTTTTTTGTTTTGCTTTGCCAGAATGAAGCATTGCACAGAAATGGAAGCTCATGCAACTGTGAATTCTCAGTGCTGTGATAGGAATCACATCAAACATCATGGCACGGCTATATATTTGACACACATGGGAATCTCTTTGACTGCATCACAAGCACTTACACGACTAACTTCATGATTTTAGGACCCGATCCAAAGCCAGCTGAATAGGAGTCTTTACATTGACTTCAGTGGACTCTTGATGGATCAGGCTCCTTGATCGGAAGTTCTACCAAAGCATTACTATGTCCAGTGGTTTACTTCAGTTCTCCCTCCCATACACAAAACCTCTGATGCACCCCAAGTACTGGAGAACATGCAGGACGTGTTTACTGGCAGGGGCGTGAGTGACACTTAAGAATCTATTCATTTAAATGAAAGTGCTCTCCCAGAAGCATGATCCATGAACATGGTGTATTAGGTGTAGTGAGTTTGTCGGGCCTGATAGGAGTTGCTGTTACAGAATAGTGAACCCTTTGCCAGATGGTACTGAGGAGTCCTGAGGGTCATAAGAACAGCACCTGTTACTTTGATTCTCTTATCTATTGCATGTCATTTTAAACTGTCTCATTGTTTCCTTGTATTGTCAGCCTCTCTGTAGCTATTTGCTGCCTCTTGTGTTAAACTGAGATTGTAAAGTCTTTGGGGCGGGGACCATCTTTTTGTTCTGCGTTTGTACAGCACCTAGCACATTGGGATCCTGCTCCATGACTAGAGCTCCCAGGTGCTATGGTAATACAATAACGGTCGTAAAGGATTATTTTCCTAGAGGGTGACAGAATTGGACACAGAGAAGCACGTATTTCCATGGTTCTGCTGCATTTTACTGGGGTCCTCTGTGCCAATGATGAATTTACCCCTACTGAAATTGTTGGAAACTTCTGGGGTTTTTCCTTGTAACCATATCAGCCATTCACAGGGTTTGTAAAAATCCATTCACGACTTGCTGGAAAATAAAATCACAAAATGGTACTACGATGCCATGCCTGAGATCTGGTGGTTGGCATCTTTCCCACTACTCAGCTGACATTGATAAATCTCTAGCATGTCTCATTCCTCTTTAGCTCGGGAAAGAGAATGACATGCTGCCAAATCTGAAGTACTGACGCAGCAAGGTACTCGGGTTTCCCTTGAGGGTATCTGTTTTTATGGACTAGCTCCTTAAGTTACCTTTCTTTCTGGGTAAAGAAAACGAATGCTGTGACAAACTGCTATGATTTCATTACTGACTCACCAACCAGTTATTGTGCACAGGGGCATCCATTTCTTTCCTATGGTTAGGGCCCTACCAAATTCATGGTCCATTTTGGTCAATGTCATGGTTATAGGATTTTTAAAATAAAACATTTCATGATTTCAGCTATTTCAATCTGAAATTTCTCGGTGTTGTCCTTGTAGGCGTCCTGACCCAAAAAGGAGTTGTGGGGGTGTCACAACGTTGTTGTAGGGGCGTTGCGGTACGGCTACCCTCGCTTCTGGCAGCGGCACTGCCTTCAGAGCTGGGTGCCCAGCCAACAGCCGCGCTCTCCGGCCACCCAACGCTGAAGTCATCACAGAAGTAATGGTGATAATACCATGGCTCCCCTAAAATAACCTTGTGACCACCCTGAAAACTCCCTTTTGGGTCAGGACCCCTCATCTGAGAAACGCTGGTTTCCCCCATTAAATCTGTATAGGGTAAAAGCGCAAAAAAGATCAGATTTCACGGCGGGAGACCAGATTTCATGGTCAGTGATGCATTTTTCATGGCTGTGAATTTAGTAGGGGCTTACCTATGGTGTCATGGCTCATCCTTCTGCAGCTGTTTCACTCTGGGCTGTGTGATCATATCCAGTTTCACAAGATGGCCTGGGTGTGTGAGACCTCCAAGGGAAGCCCAAGGTGTTACAGGAAGTGATGCCACTATTTTAGCAAGTAGTGCTCTACGCTGAGGCCATATTGAACCAACTTACCCACATGATGTCTTGGAGCTCTGCGTTGTTGGAAGCGTCTGTTTCAGATGCAACATAAGACAGCTTCTCTCCACAAGTGCTCACTAAAGATCCACAGCTGCTTTTTGCAGGAGCAAGGGTGTCAGCCCCCATGTCCCTGTGTCACTTACATTCTCCTGGAGTTTTAGCTGGACAAAACATTCTCCTGCACATCTTGTCCTAAATAATTGCACATTGCTGATGTACACAAACTTACTCATCCTCACCCAAGCCACCCCCTTTCTCCAAAGATAAATCATCAGTTCAACGCAACCCTCATAAATTAATAACATCTCCCCTACAGACCATCTCAAATCCACCAAACCCCTTTCCATTACCCAGAGACCAAGAAAACAGATGAGCCTTTCAGCATGCCCTACAGGTCATCAAGTCCAACATCAGCTGGACATGTGACATTACGTTGGAATGTTGCGTCATGTGGTTGCAATGTAGAGTAATCATACTAAGAGCTTACAAAGTGCTTTGCAGCCTCAAGGATCTCTTTGTGCATTAGCTAAATGGCACCATTTATTACAGGTAGGGGGAAAGATCTTTGTTGTGTGCTCTGCAGATTGCCTGCCTGTACCAAAGTTGAGTTGGTCTCGAAGTTTCTTTCATATCCTGCCAAACAGGGTTGCAAGTCTTGGACGGCAAACAAGGAAATTGGGACTGTCCTGAGTTTGTTTTTCAGGACCAGAGGCAAGCAGCTGCAGCAGAAATAGGGCTTTGGTTAAGTGTAACCCTACTAAATAACATTACCATGCCAAGTGAGACTCTACTGAAACCCTAAAATTATGTGACAGCTCCCCCTCCTGGTGGAGGGATTTATACACATCCATTATCTGTGATATATTTTTACCTTATAGGTATAAAAAGGGGATAATTGTTACCCTTAGAGGGAGGCGGTGAGGCTTTGACTATTCATGTTAATAATGTTCTTTGGGATCCCTGGAAGCAGGTCATAATGGAGAGATAAAGTACCATGTACCATCATATATTTGACATACTTTTGGAAAACCTCCCCTTGACAGTTTTGCTCCATGAAGACCGCATTCAAATATGGTTTTAAATTAAATGCTTCAAGAGATCCACTTTAAATGGCACTTTAGAGCAGTGGTTCTCAAACTAGGGCGGCTGCTTGTTCAGGAAAAGCCCCGGGCGGGCCAGGCCTGTTTGTTTACCTGCTGCGCCTGCAGGATCAGCTGATTACGGCTCCCACTGGCCACAGTTTGCTGCTCCAGGCCACCGGGGCCCGCAGGAAGTGACGTGGGCCGAGGGATATGCTGGCCACCGCTTCCCGCAGCCCCCATTGGCCTGGCATGGCGAACTGCAGCCAGTGGGAGCCGCGATCGGCCGAACCTGCGGACGCAGCAGGTAAACAAATTGGCCCAGCCCGCCAGGGGATTTCCCTGAACAAGCGTCAGCCCTAGTTTGAGAACCACTGACTTAGAGGAATATACAAAGTACCCTTAAAAAAAAAAAACCCTCACCCTCTGATAAAGGCAACAAGGGTCCAATTACATTTTGTTTTTAAGGTAGGCGCACTCGAAAATAAAGAGCAAAGGTTGGAACCAGCATGGTGAAACAGCAAATCACCAGGCATGCTGCAAAGACTAAAACCTCGAGTAGATTTTTAGAGCTCTCCCAAGACTTTTTTGCTGTCCGTTCCCCTGCTGACTTGAATGACAGTCATGTGGCTTTGTGTCACTTCAAAATGGGGATTAAGCATCCCAGATAAACAGAAGGGAGAAGCATCCAGACAGAAGGAGAATCTATTCCCTGTTTACTCCCAGACCAGTAATCCTTTTATATCCCCCTGGCTTTAAAGGGAGAGGTTCATCACCTCAACAACTTTTGAAGAAATCTCACATCTGAGGGTTTGCCTGGAGCAGTGTTATTTACAGACTCAGTCATCCATCCTTTACGTGGCTGGTGTCTCTAGAAAAACAGCGTACATGACATTAAAGAGCACTAAGTAAAGGGTCGGGAGACAGGAGCTGGGGGAAACTGAGAAGTTTCAACCCCTCCCTGAAGCTTTTGCCAGGCAATCTCATCCTGCTTTACTCCTCCTCTTTTTTTCAAAGTTGGCTCTGGGGACACAGGAGCCCAGATTTCCCCCTTCTTTTCTCTTCTTGAGCTTCCCAGCACAGGGGCAGCACATATGGGTCTGTCTGGAACTAACAATGTGAAGCGCATGGTTTGATTTTCAGCTCTGGGCCTACACCTGTGCACTCGCACGAACATCTACACACACATTTGCTCAGATCAAAGATTTGGGTATTGTGTGTGCAAATGCTGACAGCCACATACACAAGTGCTGGGGTCACTCAGCGATGCACAAACGTGTGCATGTGTGTGTGTGCCCGCAGAATTATCCAAGCAGAAACAGAGTCTGGTTGTGGCTTCACTGAAAAATCAGGCCCTAAACACGATTAAAACCAAATCCCTTCATTAAAAGTCTTGCTACACTCTTAATGAAAAATCTTGGAAGGCTCTGCACGGTTCCCTGGGAATAAGAAAGCAGCTTCTAAAGCCTGTATCTGAAAAGGATCTATTGCAAGCTTAATTCCTTATGATCTAGTTAAATAAAGACACACTTATCTGATTAACTGTGCCCTGAAGCCCTATGGTGTGTCTATCTCAGCACACAAAAACAAGACCCTGGAGATTTAAAAATTGGGCTAGGGAGCAGATTGTCAGCGGGGGAGAGGTCTGACTTGCTAATAACTTCCAAGGCTCAGACTGATTGTGTCCTAAAGCAGTGGAGCTCCGAGTTCCTCTCCGCAGTGAGATAACTGTGACCAAGCAGCCCGATGGGATCAAATGAAAGACATCAGGTAGGAACTTTCAATCTATTCCTCCCCTCAGGGGAACAGGTCTTGCCATGACCCATCAGAATGCGTCTCGCACAAGATGTATGGTTTACGTGCTAAGAACACGGCTCCCATCATGTAAGCAATTATGACAGCTGCCACAGGGAAATCATTGAATCACCCATGGGAGGGATGGTGCCCTTTATGTTATGTATGGAAAGGCAAGTGGGGCCATGCACAGTTGTCCATTAAGAGCCAGGAGGTGAGCCAGGTTTTCAGAAAGTTCCCAAAGTTGGAGGAAAGGGGCAGGTGAGAGTGGGCCCAATGCACAATAATAATAATAATTTTGCTTTTAATCTGTAGGTTTCAAAATGCTTTACAAAGGTCAGCGTTGTTATTCCCAGTTATCAGATGGGGAAACTGAGGCACAGAGAAGGGCAGTGACTTGCCAAGTCACCCAGCAGGTCGATGGCAGAGCCAGCACTAGAATTCAGACCTCTTGAGTCCTAGTTCAGTACTTTCTCCACTAGGCCACATTGTCCGTCTTGCTGTTGTTACTTTCCTACAGGAGGGCTCTTTCCAGCCAACATGCCTAATTCACATTGTGCCATTTGTGGTTTTGAATGGAGTAAACCAACGGAGTTACAGCAGCCTGAAGCTCACGTCACCCCCTGGTGAATGAGAGCTAGCCGCTAACACAAATCTGCAGAGAATTGCTCCTGCATTTAAGAGATGTTCAAGGGTGAAGTGTGACAGCCTGAAAGTGACAGAGGTATAAAGGCATTTAAAGTGAAATCAGGTTTGGTTCCCACCCCCTTTCTCCATCTGCGTGGAACTGGAAAGCAGGTCGCCGCGGTTCAAGAGGAGGCTTTAAATAATACAGCATGCACTATAAATAAATCCTCAAATAAAAGCAAAATGGTGTTTGTCTCCCTCCGCTATCCTTGGTTTGAAGGGAGAGAGGTCAGGCGGGCAGGGCTAGAGGAGTTGAAAAGAGGGCGAGGCCTTTTTCCCACTGCAGAGAACATGCAGGAAACAGGTTAAATTAGTTTGTTTGGCTAGCACTTTTAGGGAGTTGCGAAGTGTGTGTATGTGTGTCTCTTAATTCCTGGCACCATGACAAGTCTGCACCCAGTTAGCTGAACACTCTAGTGTGGGAGCTGCATTGTTCAGAGGTATGTTGTTATAAATCTGATAAATATTATCATCCTTGGTAGGGAGCCCCCGCATTTCATGTGCCAACTGTCTGAGAGGGTCATGTGTGGCTAGAGCTGGTAGTTCCTCCCGCCAGCCCTCCTCCCGTTGGAGGTTGGGGATGCAATTAAAGCAGGGAGCATGCAGGTTTCAGGAGATGGCCCCTGCTGCTGTTGAGCTCAGGGCAGCAGGGTCAGGCCCAGGGAACAGCCTGCCTGCATCGCTGCTATGTATGAGCATGCAACATGCTGCACACCAGGATCAGCCAGCGCCCAAAGGGAAGGAGGTGCCCTGATTGGTAACTCAGGCACGGATGTTGGGGGGGGCACTTGGACTGTTTTCATGTGAATTTCTAGGTGAATTCCTGCCTCCCCAAAGGCTGTAGGGCAAGGCACAGGGTAGGAATTTGGGACTAGCCCCACCACATTTGCTGTAGCACCTAGAGGCTGTAGGCAGGGGTCATGGCTCCATAGTTCTAGGTGCTATACAGACACTCATCAATGCAAAGTTGGCCCCTGCCCCAAAGAGCTGGTAATCGAATGAAAGTAAAAGACTTAGAGCCATTGCTCCCCTTCCTCCCAGGCAAGGGAAATCATCAGGGGTGATAGGAAACCCCGGGCATATGGGAAATGCCCTTCTTTTCTGACTGGCTCCCACAAAATGCAGCCCCTCTTTGACCCTGAGTAACTGAACACACCTGGCTTCTGCTGAGCCTCCTGACCGCAAAGGGTGGGCTCAACCAATCAGGACACGGGAAGAAATGCCACTTGATTCCAACCATTGACCTCAGGCCATGGAAATAACCCCACATTGAAAGTGCACGGGAAAAAAAAAACAAATATGGGCCCCACTGGAGTAACCACTTGGCCGATGCAAAGCATTTGTCTGCAAGATGGCCTGTGGGTATAAGCTCTGCAACTCCCCCAACGGGCCACAGGAGTCTGTTTTACATTTGGCACTGACTAGTTTGTGACCCTGCCTTGTTGTTGTAATCTGGGGCTCCACACAGCTGTGTAGAATCCCACATTCCCAGCCTACAAGATTCCTGTCCATCCAGCCGTCCCGAGCTCAGGTTTCCTTCCATTCCAGAGCATGGGGTGGTTTTAAGAGGACAAATGAGCAACCACACAGAGACAGCCAGACATGACCTCAGCGGGATTGGAACCCCAATCTCTGGAAAGGCAAGGCCCAAGATTTAAATCTGGGAGCAACCTCGCATCCTTGAGGGAGTATTGATTGTTTTTAATTAAAAAAACTGCATTCCTTTTAGGGAATCAGGTTTTTTTCTCTATCTGTTCATTTTTGCCAGGTTAGGGCTGTTTTTCTGAATGTGTAAGTTACAAAGAAGTAACAGTGTATAGTTACATACAGCAGATGTTTTTGATGTTTACTGGTAATTTAAAGCAAGAATATAGTGAATTCCCTCGCAGCATTTATATCAAGGCAAAAAATCATAGTTTAAACCACTGCTTACTTTGCATGAAGCTGATATCTCTTTGAAAAACCTCCTATTTAACTCCAGCCCATTGATGTAAATGAGAAATCAGCATCAGAGACTATCTTTTGCTTCCTCCTTTGTTGAAAATGCTGCATGTGTGAAATTCAGGTTCTTGGCTCCTTAAGGATTCATCTGTTCCTGCAATTTATGTGCAATCTGAATTCACGAGTAATCCTCTCTTTATGATCTCGTCAATATCTCCTACACAAACATTAATTCTAAGGTACGAGTGGGCTGTGTAATTCCCAAGGAAATCCAATTGAGTTTGGAAATTTGGTCATTTAATTTAAATTATTGAGCAGGGCTAGGTGGCTTTCTGGATTCCTCTGAGCTGATAAAAATAAAAATCAGAAGAGAAAGCAAATGCTTTCAGATCCTGAGTTTGCATGCTAGTGGTGTTCTGACTTTGCCATAAAAATTCCCTCCATCCCCAAACAGGGAAGGAAAGCCCCTGGAGATAGCGCAAATGGCCATTTAACTGCATAGGAATGGCTTGATTTTGTTGCCGGTGGACTATGTTAAAACAAATAAAACAGGATATTTTTTTTTATTATTTAATCAATCGGCTTTTGAAGCCCCAGCTCCTGTAAACTGCGCAAGGCCAAAAGCATGGCTCTGTCCAGCAGCACAAGAGACTTCTGTCTCTTGCACCAGCGTTCCCTCTGAGGCGTGTTAGCTGTGCCATCTAGAGGGCATTCTTGGTGGCTGACTCTTGCAGCTTTAGAATGTGTCGAATGGTATAGGGTTTTTTTAGGAAGGGCTAAGCTAATTTGGGCTTTGATTAACTGTGGAGGAAGGATAGAGAGAGAGTGTGAAGCAAAAGGAGCCATTTTTATTATTATTATTTATTTGTATTACTGTGGCACTTAGGTTCCCTGATGATAAACAAGGACCACGTGGTGCTAGGCACTGTATAAACCCAGAACAAAATTATTTAATTACGGCTGGATAATAAGAGGCAAGGGTGATGGGGCTGTTCCATTTATGATATAATGTACGTGATTTAAAGTGGCATCCTGGTGTCCACAGCTTTACAGAGGAAGGGTGCCTTGTTATTTTAGAGAACAAAATGTTGCCAACTCCTGTGACTTTATAGCGAGCCTTATGATATTTAGGGGTTTGCAAAAAGCTCTAGCTCCTAGATTCATGTGATAATTAGGGGGAAGGGGACGCAAGCCAAAATATAGGGAAAGAACAGATTAACGAATATTTAGATAAGTTTGATGTATTCAGCTCATCAGGGCCTGCTGAAATTCATCACAGGGTACTTAAACATAGATCTGAAGCCATCTTGGAACTGTTAACAATTACCTTTTGAGAATGCATGGAGGACAGGTGAGATCCCAGGCGACTGGAGAAGTGAAAAAATAATCCCTACCTCTAAAAAGCGGAACAAAGAGAACACAGGGAATTATAGGCCTGTCAACGTCACTTCGATACCTGGAAAGATACTGGAACAAATGATAAATAATCCATTTGTAAGCACCTAGAGGATAATAGGGTTATCAGGAACAGCCAGCATGGATTTGTCAAGGATAAATCATGCCAAACCAACCTTATTTCTTTCTTTCACAAGGTTACTGGCCTAGTAGATGAGGGGAAAACAGTAGATGTGATATATCTTGCTTTTAATAAACCTGTTGACATAGTCCCACATGATATTCTCATAAGCAAACTAGGGGAAAAGACAGTTACCTTTTCTGTAACTGGTGTTCTTCAAAATGTGTTGCTCATGTCCATTCAACTTAGGTGTGTGTGCTCGCCACATGCACCAGTGCTGGAAGTTTTTCCCTCAGCAGTATCTGTAGGGGACCGGCTCTGGCGCCCCCTGGAATGGTGCGCACATGCCGCAGTATATAGGGTGCCACCAGATCCCCCACCCTCAGTTCCTTCTTGCCGGAAACTCTGACAGTAGGGAAGGAGGGCGGGTTGTGGAATGGACATGAGCAACACATCTCGAAAAACACCAGTTACGAAAAAGGTAACTGTCTTTTCTTCTTCGAGTGATTGCTCATGTCCATTCAACTTAGATGACTCCCATGCAGTACCCATGGAGGTGGGTAGGAGTTCATGGACGTGTAGATTGCAACACAGTTCTGCCAAACCCAGTGTCATCCCTAGACTGCTGGGTGTTGGCATCATGAGCCATGAACATGTGCACCAAGGACCACGTCGTGGCTCGACAGATGTCCTGGATCGGGAAGGGTGCCAGGAAGGCAATCGGTGGCGGAGGAACTCCCGCTAACTTGTAGCAGGTCCGAATGCAAGAGGTGATCCCGTTAGAAATCCTCTGTGTGAACACTGGGAGGGCCTTCATCCTATCAGCTGTAGCAATAAAAGCTGAGTCGACTTATGGAAAGGTTTTGTCCGATCTAGGTAGAAAGTCAGAGGCCTTCTTACGTCCAAAGCGTAAAGGCACCTCTCTTCACTAGTCTCATGCAGCTTAGGGCAAATGACTGGAAGGAAGATGTCCTGGCTCATGTGGAAAATGGACACCACCTTGGGAAGGAAGGCTGGGTGGAGCCAGAGCTAGACCTTGTCCTTATAGAAGACCATGTATGGTGTGGTTCTGAGGTCAGGGCTCGTAGCTCGGAGACTTGCCTTGCCGATGTCACCGCCACCAGGAAAGCTACCTTCCATGATAGGTGAGATGGAGCACGAGGCCTAAGGCTCAAAGGGTGAGCCTGTGAGCCTGGACAGAACCAAGTTGAGATCCCACTGAGGGGCTGGGTACTTGAGGAAAGAGTCTCTCGAGGCCTCTAAGGAACGTGACCGTCATGTCATAGGAGAACACAGTCTGCCCCAGGAAGGGTGGATGAAAGGCCAAAATGGCCGCCAGATGCACCCTGATAGGAATGTGCCAGGCCCTGGTTCCTCAAATGAAGCAGGTAGTCTAAGATCGACTGCACCAAAGAATGCAAAGGTGGCCACCCAGTGGGAGAACCTCGTCCACTTTGCCAGGTAGGTCTGCCTAGTCGAGAACTTTCTACTCTCGAGGAGGACGTTCTGGACCCCTTCCAAACAGGCCCGTTCGTTTGGGTTCAGCCACGCAACATCCACACCGTGAGGTAGAAGGACGCATGGTTGGGGTGCAAGAGTCGTCTGTGATCCTGTGACAGCAGGTCCAGTCAGTTTGGCAGGGGCCAGGGTGGGATCGCTGACAAGCTTGTTAGCGTCCCGAACCAGTGCTGGCAAGGCCACACCAGGGCGATCATGATAACCTGCACCTTGTCCCTCTTAATTTTCACTAGGACCTTGCTGATGAGTGGAATCAGAGGGAACACATACATCAGGCTTCCTGCCCCCAGCAGGAGGAAGGCATTGGATAGGAAACTCTTGCCCAGACCCCGTCTGGAGCAAAACCTGCAGCACCTCCTGTTCTGCCTGGTGGTGAAAAAATCCACTTGGGGAGTTCCCCACCTCAGGAAGATCATGCCGGCTACCTCCAGGTGGAGCACCCACTGGTGGTGAGAGGAGAAGTCCCTGCTTAGGTGATCTGCTAGTGTGATCCTGGCACCCAGAAGGTGACACACCTCTAGATGTATTCTGTGGTTGATGCAGAAGTCCCAGAGACAGAGTGCCTCTTGGCAGAGGGCCAGATTTTTTTGTTGTTCACCAACAGGTCGAGGTGATGGCAGGTGGCTAACAGCATCGCAATATCCCTTTGGACAAGGGACCTTGCTCTGACCTTGACTAGCGAGTTGTCGAGGTGCAGGTAGATCTGGACATCCCAACGTCTGAGGTAGGCAGCCACCACCGACATGCACTTGGTAAATACCCATGGTGCTGTCGCTAGGCCAAACGGGAGGACTGCAGACTGACAGTGGTTGCATCTGTGTCCTTTGAAGATGGCGATGTGAAAGTACACATCTTTCAGATTGAGAGTGGCATACCAGTCTCCTGGATCCAAGGAAGGGATGATGGAGGCCAGGGAGACCATGCAGAACTTCAGCTTTGCTAGGAAGTGGTTCAGGTCTCGCAGGTCTAGGATAGTTCGTAGACTGCTGTTGGCCTTAAAAAGTAGCAGGAATAGAACCCTTTGTTCTTGAACTCTGGAGGACCGATCTCCACCGCACTTAACTGCAGTAACCCCTCTACCTCCTGCATGAGGAGACTCTCGTGAGAAGGTTCCCTGAAGAGGGACGGAGGGGGTGGGTGGGAAGGAGGGGTAGAAAACAACTGAAGGGTGTAACCCTGCACCACCATACTGAGGACCTATCAGTCCAATGTTATAGATGCCCACCCAGGCAGGAAAGGAGAAAGGCAGTTGGCAAAAATAAGTAATCTATAAACACTAATAGAAAACTATACAGTGTATACAGACGATAACTAGTTCGTACGAACGAGCAGCTACAACATTAACTGAGGCAGCAACAGTTTCAGCACCATTGCTGGTGGCAAGAAGGAACTGAGGGTGGGGGGAACCGGCGGCGCCCTATATACTGCAGCATGTGCATGCCACTGCAGGGGGCGCCAGAGCCAGTCCCCTACGGTTACTGCTGAGGGGAAAACTTCCAGCCCCGATGCATGTGGCGAACACACACACCTAAGTTGAATGGATGTGAGCAATCACTCGAAGAATGTGGTCTTAATGAAATGACTGTCAGGTGGGTGCAATGAGTGATTATCAATGGTTCACTGTCAAACTGGGAGTGTTGGGAAAATATTTGTAGCCAAGTGTGCTGCTTTTACTATAGGTATAGTCATTATTTTATATTTTAAATAGATTAAACAGGAAATTAACAAAAAGAATCAAACAGATAACACAGCTGTTCTTTGTTAATTCTGATAGTGCCATTGTCAACAAGGAGACAAAGACTCTATTAACTACTTGAATTGATACCCATTTTATCTACCTGAGACTTGGAGGAGTAAACTGTGTCAATGCATCTAAAAAGATCTGTTAAATAAATAGTCAGTGAATGTATAATTAACTGATGTAGACAATGGGGAATTGCTATTGATTCTGCTGGGACTGGGACTAACTTAATTGAAGCTGAAAAATTCCTGATCTTCAAAAGATGCTCCAAAAGATTTTTGTATAGTTTTTTTAAAATTTCCTTGGCACCAAATCAGTGGTTAAAAGCATAACTCAGTTAGTATACTGCTTACATTTAAAAAATATTTTGTATGCATTCCCTGCTTTTTACTGTAAGAACAATGTTGTATCAAGGGCAAGAGGTTCCAGGAGCTTGTGGGTGACTTCCATTTTTGTCAGGGAGTGTGGTAATTTCATGTTCTATGACTCAGTAAATCTTTTATTTGTGCAAGGTTATGTAAGTCTCTAAATTGTCTTTTGAATAGCCTCTGACTCTGGCAATAACCTCCATCATATCTATGAGAAATGTATGCACTATGATTCATATGCCCATTCCTAATCTCAAAACTACACATAGAAGAAACTGTAATATAGGAAAGCACTTAAGCACATGCTTTGCTTTAAGATCACACTTAAATCCCATTGATTTAAGTCTGTGCTTTTCTGAATAGAGAGATGTTTTCCCAAATCAGAGCTTAGAGGCTAAAGTCTATGTTATCTCAACAGTTTTTGGTCGGTGAACCTGATTTGAACTTTCAGAAACTGATTTTGTGCACAGCTAATTTGCTCTTGGGATTGTTGTGGCTGTATATGGGAACTAAGTAACTGCAAATGGGGCTACTTACTGTACCTATTTTTGCCTACAGTTACCTGCTTTGTGTGTGAAATCATAGTAAATTCATGCATAAGATAGCTGGGCATTTTGTGTGCATAAGTGCAGACCTAACTAGTTTGAAAATCTCACCTTAACGCTATCTTATTCTCAGAAGCCAGCACCTTATTTTCAGTTAGCATTACCTGCAGTTCCACCCACTGATGGGGAGCAGTCAGTCTTTCTGCCTTGTCCTCCCATTGGAGAGCAATGGGACTCTTGAGGAAACTGACAAGAAACTGCAATATTTACATTAGTCAGCCATGCATAGTCTCACCTTTGGCTTTCTGACCATGCTAGCTTCAGCAAAGTTACCAGGTGTGGTGATTTCCAGGAAACAAACTGGCTTTTAAAAACTAAATTCTCATGCCCTGCAATGTAAGTTACCTGGGAAAAGCCTGCAGAAGGGTGTAATTAGAACTGGTTGAAGGGTAACTTCCCCTCCATGTACTTGAAGTATGAATATGCTTTGCTGCCCTCTGCTGGTATGAACAGTACCTGGATAACAGTTCTTTAGCTTTCTGGGTAGAATTCTGTGCTTCTGGCACCTCAGCTGGAATCTTCAGTGTACAGAGCTGCCCGGGATGTCTGTATTGATGTGCACAGAGGATTGGATCTCCAGGTATGCCAGAGCAGTGTTCAGTAGATCTGAAGGGGGAGGCCAGCCCAGGTGACTTTCTACCACTCTGGCCCATTGCAAGTTAGAGCTTGAAGGCTGCTCTAACTTGCACCAATGGATAATAGGCCCCTTAGACACAGATCCATCGACCGGAATCCCCATAGTGTATTGCACTCTGAACCTACGGGGTGAATTCCTGACCCCATTGTAATCAACAGCTTTGCCACTGACTTCAATGGAGCCCCCACCCACCTTCTCCTGGTCCTGAATCAGCCTAGCCTATGCCAGAATTTTTTCCTATTACAGACACTGTAACTAAGAACTCTGAATTTCACGTCTACTGCTTGAGTATACATACAGCATTGAGTAAGCTTCCACAATACTGTCCCAGAATGCACTGGACTCAATGCCAAATTTGGAAAGAATTCATTGGGGACTGTCTCTTTTGTTGTTCTAAAGTTCTGGATGGGATAGGCCCAGGGCATTACATTGCTGCCATGTAAATGGACATAATATTTACCTACTAGATCATGTATGCAAAGCTCTACGCGATTCTGTGATGGATGGTGCTAGAGAAGGATAGCCTGTTATGTTGTTAAAGGTAGTCTTTAGACTTAAAATTAAAAGCTGCTAAAAATAGTACACTGAAATATTCTGCCTGGATCAAGCCCCAGGATCTGTTGTTAAGCATTTTTCAAGCCTTTGCAGTCCTTTTTGCAGCTTGGTGTTCGGTCTCTCACCACCCCAGTAACTGGCCTCTCTTCTGTGTCACTTGTTAATAATACACGTTTGTCCACATAGTGGTTTTAACTAAAACAAACAAAGTGAACTGCAGGAGAAGTGCAAAGAAAAATAAATGTGTATTTCATCTCACAAAGGTTAAGTCTCTGGCATATTTACTGGATGCAAGTTGTCCATTCTGATACTTTGAGACCATTTTTTTTAAACTTTCCTCCATTTCCCTTAAGATTGCAACGATTTTTTTTTTAATTTCACACATATACATTTTCTTAGCTGTCACTCATCCATTTGAATTCTTAATTATTTTTCCCAATTTAAGCCAGTATTTACCAGCACTCTTTTGTAAACTAGTTTTCCCCCCAGGAAACTGCCAACTCTGCATCTCATCCTGTAAGGTAGTCAGCCAGGCCCAGATACACATTGTTTCATGCTCAATGTTTCCATGTAAAAGTCTGTGTACTTAGCTTGTCAGTGGTAATCGTGTAAAACCATCTGTGATTGTATAATTTAATATCGTAGCTATTCTAATAGAAGACTGTAGGTCATTCCCTTGGAATCTATCCCTATAAAATGTACAGTGCACAAAATCCATGATTGAAATGTACAGAGGAAATTACACATTCACACAAAAAGTCAATTTGCTATATTACAAGAGAAGTGTTTACCATTCAATACATACAAAATGTTTAAAATTGTACATATGTACGAAAGGCATTATGAAATATTCTTTGGAGCTGGAACAAAAGTGCAAAAAAGCCAAGGCAACAGAGCAAATTAAAGGAAGCAAAGTAGCTGTCTTTGCTTTCTAAAGGACAACCAAACTTTAATGCTTAGTTGAGTGTCTGTGGAATTTTATAAACATGCTTGAGAGGGAATACACTATCACCCAGTCAAAACTCTGGGGTAAGGTGAAATTCATCTCGTTGCAGAGAACCAGCACAAAGTATATGTGCTATCTATCTTCCAATTAAACCCTACTCAGACAGATCCTCTGCTGGTGTAAACTGTCATAGCTTTACAATGGAACTATGGCAATCTACATGAGCAAAGTCATCTGCCCCTAGGTTGAGGACGTATGTGGGACTTCAGTAGTACCTAAGTCTGCTGCAAACCCTCTGCTGAGACAGATTTCATGCCAAAGAAGAAATCCAATCACAATTCATTCAGATATGTCTTATGTTGGAAATCTTAATTATTCTTCTTCAGGTATTTTATTTTTTACTTTAAGTCTTTGAAAGAAAGACAAATACTACATGGGCCAAGAGTGTTGGTAACACTTTAAAAGATTAATAAAACCACAGGGGCTGATTATTATATGTACTGAGACATGACAGCTTCTATGGATTCAGACTGGAGGCCAGGGTGCCGAGCCACCTGGAAAATCAGGTCCTTAATTGCTCAATATTCATTGTTGTATTCATCTCAGCCTTCAGAGACTGAGTGGTGTTTGTGCAGTTACTAGGCCAAGGTTTTAAAAAATGGGTGCTTAAATTTAGGCACTGAAGTTCATATGTAGAAACCAAAATTAAGGTCAAGATTCATGGCCCATTGAAGTCAATGGGAGTCAACTGCTGAGATCCATGGGGACATACGACATTTTTTTCATGAATCTCAGAAACTCACACTTTGTTTTAGTAAAGATTGAGCCCATATCAAGTTTTGCCCATGTAGACAGATATGTCTGAAATTGGCACTCTCTAAGGGATGTTCTAGTCCCACTGGAATCAATGGAAGGTTGGCTATTGACCTTGGTTGTGGCAAGTTTTGGATGCAGAATTGGTACTGGCCCATCCAATAGATTTGCTTTTAAAAAAACAAAACCAAATCAATTAAATGATTGTGTTTTTTAAATTTCTAAATGGGCTGTGATTCCTTTCTAATTGGACTTCCTAGTTGGGATATGAATCTGTGTCAGTCCTGTTACAAATCAGAATGGTTTTCCATTTTGATATAAATGTTATCAAAATAGTCTTTCCTTTTGGTTTGACTTATTTACTCAGATGAGAAAATAACGTACTTTCTTTTCATCTTATATGCATTTTTCTGCTTCAAAGCATGCAGTGTATATGTCTATGCACACACATAAATATATGTACATGTGTGTCCAAACACACACACACCACCTTTTGCAGCCAAAGCTATGTTGTCCTTTTATCTTGCAGTTCATGACTGAGATACTTTATACATCATTCTATCAGTACAGTATTTATAGCTCAGATGAATAACAATGAAGAATATATAGAAATACAGTATTTTAAGTATTTCAAAAAATTAACACTCCAGAAACAGTTTCACTTATTTTTGCTTTCTGGTAAAATATGTTTAGAAGCATTCAAATGCAGGGTATCCCTTAACAAATGAGGATTTCCCCCTCCCCCCCCGCCCCGGTACTTTGAGTGACATCACAAAATAGGCAGGTAACACTTTATATCTGGTGTCTATGGAACGCATACAGGCTAAATTACATGTAACAATATCTATCAGCAATTGGCATGTAATGTGCAGTTCTTGTGTGCTTCAGGAAGTTACTCTGCCAAAGTGACACTAACAAGAAATCTCATAAATACAATGCCTTTACTGATGACACAGGAGTATAGTTTTCGTATATGGGGCATTCCTGTTAAAGTACAGTGAAGTCCGCATATTTGAATTACTGGTAAAAGAATGAAACATTTATAAGAATAATTTATTTCATCTCCCAAACAATTTTATACATGCCTTAGTCATGGCAACTATTTAAAAACCTGCTGTTAGATCAAAACAAGGAACATAATAACCCCCCCTGTAAATGATCAGTTTTACTTTTTTTTCTGAAAACTTCAGATTCTCCACCCAGTGCTTGACTTTGGAAGCTGTGTAACCAGCACAAAATGTTCTGCTTAAATCTTGGGAAGAGGGTAAGGTAGTTGTTAGCGTAACCAGCATGGAATAGTCCACATTCTGGTCCTAGAACAGAGGATCTCAATCTCCAGAACAGATGCTAAGCCAGCGAAAGGGACAGTGCTTGCTCATTGGCTGGCACAGAAGAGCCCAAACACCAGGAGGAGTTGTAATGACCATCATCACCAGGGACTGAACTGAACCATCCAGAGCTACAGCTTGAACTAAAGGACAAAGCCTTCCAGCTGGCAGCTATAGCAGATTGGTATTCTGCATGGATCAGGCATAGACAGAGATAGGTTACGCACACCAAATGGTGGGTTAGTCAGTGTATTTGTCAATTTTAAAATACTACAGTAAAACAACTACTTACACTGAAATAGAAAGTGTCCACTGCATGCTAGAGTGGGGAGAAATTAGCCAGGCTGGGTTCAGACGGTGTGCCCACCTCTCCTTGTTCGGTGGGCGGAAGGAGAGATTGTCCCCCAAGTTTCAACTTAATTTCAAATGTACCTTAATTTCCAAGTGAAACTCAGCTGCTACCACCATGTTTTCACCTGGTTTCAGATCAGAACCATCCAAACTGTAGAGATCAGCTTGGTTTCTACCCGAAACCATCAGCCCTGCCCCAGCACCTGAAAAACAGGCCCAGTTTGGCATGAAACTCTGCCTGAGCTTTGCATTGAATCATATCGCAGCTAGCTCTGGTTTCACCGGGAATGAGGGGAGACGTCACAACTGCAAGGAGACCAGTTCTCACATTGTTTGTTTTATCATGATCTGCTATTGACGTGATACCAGCAGCATGTTGGGTGCTGAAGAGATGGGCAAAATGGGTTCAATCTAAACAAACGAGGGACATTTTGGACCCACAGATGGCTCCATGGGGTGAAAAAGCAATAGTGGATGAAAAGCAAACACCGATCCATGAACTGATATATACGAGATTGTAGGGGTGACTGTGGGGTGTAGTCATGTGAAAAAACTCAAGAATAGGGTTGCAGCCCTGCCAAGGCAGTAGCTTCCCCTGTATATGGTCTGGACTAGCAACACGGACGACAAGGGACCTGGTGGGCACAAACAGGTACTAGATTATTAGAATCTAGCAACAAAATAATGCAGCAGGGACTGAGAATTAAGGAGCATGATAAAATTTTAAGGACAGTCTCTGGAAGGGGTACTGTGATGCTCTGTGGGAACTAGCATCAAGACGTTTAGTGGGCGTTGAGGGTGTTCAGCACCTCACAAGACCAGGTAGAAAAATGATCAGCTACACGGTAGAAACAGTTGGGTAACTTTTCAAAGGGTGGCCTCTCTTCCCATGGGTCTAATTTTCATTCAAAAAGTTTGTACTCTCATTTTTGCACCCACAATTGAACTGCAGGCACAAGGGTATAAATACCTGTGGTCCCCATTACCCAGTTGGAGGTGTCAATGAGATCACAGTGAAATTAGAGTGCTCTCATCTCCTCCCACAGTGAATTGGACAGGCAAGAAGTGTGCATTTGCCAGTTCAGTGGTTTCAAGTTGCATCCACTAAAGTGGAGCCCTTCAACATATGTACCCCAGTATCCCCCCTCCTCAACGCTTTCCATAGCCCTCCGGATAGGGTATTCCCCTACTCCCCCTCTAGCATGCTCCTGTTATCACCGCCTGCATGAAATGCACAAGATTTCATGCACAGCCAACCACCATTCTTTTTTCCATATGCATATTTCTACAAACCTCTTCACCAGTGGGTGCACATGACACATGTATGCACCCCTCAGAGTCACATGTAGTAAAACCAGAATTGATGCGTGTCAGACCAGACATCAATAAATTAATCACAGTATCAGAGACACATGGTATATTAATGTTACCTAAAAAACCCATTGGGTTGTTAATGAACTTTGACACCCTATACAATATATAACTGACAGCATGTTTGGTTTTTAAAAGAAAGGTTTTGCAATTACTTTTTAAATTCTATTTCAGATACAGATATAAGGGTATCAATTTCTACTCATCTCAGATAGCATGCACTAGCAGGCAAAATCGAGAGTACAGTATGTGACCGTCTGGAAAGCACATTCATATGTTGTAAATGAACTCTCTGCCCCTCCTTGGTTCATCTGATAGGAGGGGGGCCACAAGTGACTCTGGCTGATATCTAAAATCTGAGCTTGGTTACTATTGTATCAAAATATTGTATATGGCCTTTCCGTCTAAACATAATGTAAGGCAAGCAGTATAGTGCCAGTGGAGAATCAAACACTAGATACACTAAAGATTCCTACGTATTTATATTAATTCTTTTTTTAAAAAAACAATCCCTAGCCCACACCCTGACATTTTAAATAATGTGCAGGTTGTGATATGAAGTGGAGAAGTCAGGGACTGTAAAGGGAGAAGTTCTCCTTTCTCAACATTGAGTAATAAAATTACCCCCACAAGAACAGGACCAAGATGTAGAGGAGTTGGTTTCCATTTGAATGTCCATCACATTATCGTTATGTCTCTGCCTCCCTTCCAACCCTGATATTCTATGATTCTAAGAGGTTTTGTATCTGATTTCCTTGTTTCATTTTTGTTAAATGATGTGTATAAAATGAAAGCTATTGACCCGAGAGAGAACGCAAAGGGAGAGTAATATGGCTCCGGCTTTAACTGGCAGCCACTGCAACCCAGGTACAGTGGCAAGTCAATTTGGGGAGGATTGCTGAGGTTATGCTCAAAAGTGGGAGGTGCTGGATGGAGAAGGCGGTGTGGCCAGCACACTCTGAAGACATGTGCTCGCTCAGTGCATTCCTTGGGCAACTCCGCAGGCAAGGCTGATGGGAACACTATGCAGAAGTCCTATAGGGTTTAATAGAACAAGCTAGCCTAGCTATAGGGTTTTAGACCTTTGTCAGAACGTAGTAGAGAATTTACATCCTTGCTATGGAACTTTATAGGATGGTTAAAAAACAAAACAAAGAAACCTATAGGAAGGACAGAATTCTTTGTTACATTCTATAGGACTTTGTCCAAAGGAAAGTACCAGCTGAAAGCTAAAGCTGCCCTTCTTTGCAAAGAGCACCCGCTTTTTCCTAAGAATGAATGTCCCATTTGGGGTACAATAACTCCAGCTGCCGCAGGGTCCACAGTTTACACGCCCTGCTCCAAGAGCACTGAATTGAGCTGTTCCGATATAACGCATGCTTCAGCCTGTAAGGGAAAGGGGAGAGGGAAAATCCAAATCTTTCAAAACTGCATGAGACTGCAGAAGCTTGAATAAATCAGCAGCTTGCAGAGCACAGAAGCCTGGCACTGTTTTTGCAAACCCTTAGGTAGTTTTTTTTTTAAGAACATTTATTTTATAGCTGACAAATGAGAATTATACGTATGGATCTGGGGTTTTGCACTTACTGAGCATAATGTGCTGTAAGGGTCCGTTCCAGGCCTTTGTTAAGAACAGAACTGAATAGTAGCTGTATTAGCATGTAGGCTCTGTATATGGTACCTGTCAAACCATGATCTCACTAGAATAAGATGATGCCAATGTACTAACTCTTGCTATAATTACATATATATTTATAAGGGCTTGATTTTACATTGTACAGTTCATTGCTATTATTTATTTTAAATATGCAGTAGGAGAATTCCTAGTCTGCCAGGCACCTTATACTGTCCCACACATGCCGTTTCCGTGCTCAACTGGAGCAGTCTCTGGGCTGCCTCATGCTTCCTAAGTACAACCACCCCGATGGACAGTGTTTGAATGTAGTGGTTGACAGAGAATGAGTTGGAACCTTTGTGGGGGGGAATGTGCACATTCTACCCCAATAACTTTTTTTGGATGTGCCTGATGTTTGGCAAATTCCAAAGAAAAACTATCCCCCCCCCCCCCCAAGAAATACCTTGACGAACCCAAAACGAAAGTCACTGCTGGTAGGATTGGGTATAATGGTATCTAGAGAGGGACAAAACCAATGACAGCAGGATTCCAAGGGAGGAAACGGTCGGAAATGGACCACTCTCATTACCACTTCAAAAGTTATTTTTCCTCCCTTGGTATCCTGCTGTCAATTGAATTATCTCGTTAGACTGACCTCACACTTGATAAGGCAAATCACAACTTTTCATGTATTTATACCTGCTCCTGTATTTTCCACTCCATGCATCTGATGAAGTGAGTTCTAGCCCATGAAAGTTTATGCCCAAATAAATTTGTTAGTCTCTAAGTTGCCACAAGGACTCCGTGTTGTTTTTGCTGATACAGACTAACACGGCTACAACTCTGAGACCTGGCATCACAGAAAGGGACAAACTCTCTGAGACAGGGATCCCCACCTCACCACTTGCACTTTCATAGAATAGATCCCTGGAGCTCCAATTGACGACCTGCTTTGACTCCTAGATCTTGTCTGTGATCACCAGGAAGTAGTGGGGGCAAGAAGCCTAACTGGTTCTAAGCTGGAGCTTGATATGTTTATGAAAGCGATTATATTATGTGGTTGTCTGCAGTGATGGGGACTGGACTTCATTACTCTGGAGATCCCTTCCAGTCCTTTATGATGGTCTTATCTGGGACAGCAGAGATTGGGTAGTATCTCTGCAAGGTAGGGCACTCAACTTCTTTGTGGGCTGTCGGGAACAGCTGACATTTCTGAACAGCACCATCTCTGCTTAGTTCAGGAAGATCACTAATGTTGGTTGGACAGCTGAAAATACAGGGATCAGGGAGTGTAAACACCACAAATAATTCAAAAATCTTCATTCAGGGATGTAAGAAAGATGTGGAGCAACTTTCTTCTCTCTTGGATAAATATTATACTTCTTACATTTCAATTAGCATATTTAAATAGTTTAAGTATTATGACTCTTAAGAAATTTTGTTGATCTTTTCCCAACAAAATTCTAACTAAACAAAACAACATGCTCAAGTTAAAAGCTTTGTTTAAATGACATTAGGTTTCTGATCAAACTAAAAGCCAAGTCATTCAAAATCGTAGGGCCAAATTCTATCTTCGAAGCGTGTGTTTATTTGTCACTGCCTTTTCTTGGTATACATCTCAGGGCAGACTCTGGCTCACCGGTCTTGACTGCATTGGGAATTTACCCTGATCCCAGCCACTGAACCTGAAGTGTAGACATGAAGAGCCATGACTTACACTGGCACGGCTTCCCATTGTTGGAAGCATGGCTAAAATCAGGGCAAATTCTTGCTGTAGGCAAGACCATAGCTGCTACCGAGTCATTCCAGCAGGGTGTAAAACTGATGTTTCAGCCCTGACTTTAGATTTCCCCATTTGTTCCAATTATGCCTGATTACCCTGCAAATAGAAATGACTCTACTGAAGATACCTGAATCCCTGAAGCTGCTTTAAAAATATTTTTTTACATACCTGATTCATTACGTGGTTTGCCTAAGGACATGCAATGGCTCTCTGGGTCAAACAATACGTTTTTCATTAATTTCTTTTATATTTTTTGTTTGCTTAGAAATTAATGTTAAGAAAATGAATCAGCAAGGAAATTCACATACAAAATCTACATTTAAATAACATTAAAGTTCTTTCCCAAACGTTGGGAAATTCAACTGGGCTGGTGGCTCTGCTCTTATGACTCAGGGCCATAGTCTCCAAAGGCCTTCTCTGGACCGAGCTTGTGTTGTCTGCAACCTCAGTTCTTTGTGAGATGTGCACAAACTGCGAAATTTGCATTCTAACTTGGACTTTGAACATCCCCAAATTCAGTACGGTTTCATACCCAGTTTTTGAGCTGGCCCATTACAAAGATGGGGGCCATTTGCAACATTCAAAGCAAGATCTGGAACCAGATTTTGAAACCTTTCAAAGTTTCCTGGGGTTTAGATCCTGGGTTTTGTTTTAAGGACACTTCTTCTTCTGCATGCATGTGGACACAAACACAGCTTCTGTATGTCCAAACAGACACAGTTACAAATACCAAAGGTGCAGGTAAGAAGGCCCATTGAAAATTTGGCTCACAGCTTATCTGGAACAGTGTCATTCACTTTGAATTTCCTAGCTTTTCTTGGGCTTGTGTCACAACTTAGCAGCTCCTAAAACTAGTTTCTGTGTTTGAGTGTACAGATTATATAGCTAGAAACACAGAGGTGCAACAGATGCTACAGACAGGCTAAGCAGCAGTGAGGCAGAGGGGAGAAAGTTTCCTTTGCATTTCTCATTAAACATCCTTATTGGAGGACATTTATGAGCCAAAAATCAAACCTTCTCTCCAGAAAATTAATGTTTCTCAACCATCAAACTGAGAAACTCAGAAAACGTTGCATTACTGGCTCTCCAGCAACTGCATATGCAATGGGAGTGTGGGAAGGAATGGAGACAGAAGGATTATGTGAGGAGTCATGGGGAGGATTAAACTGGAATTTGCAATGAGAAAAACTATGTAGGTGGATGAGCAACAAAACCATCTATTAGGTCCAAATTCTGTTCTGAGTTACACCAGTGCAAATCTAGAGGAAACCCACTGAAACCCAGCCGTGAGTTTTTCTTTGCTGTGTAGACGTACCCTAGGTTTACTTGCATGTGCAAAAGCACATGTGTTCCTCGAATTGGGTAATTGTTTACAGTGAGCAGTCAGCTATGCAAATGCAGATTTTTGCATAAGTAAATGGAATTACCTGCAAATATCATGGGTGCATTTTTAGTGGCCCATTAGAAGATGCATCTTTGTGGGCCCCATTGGAGTTTGCCAGCATTTTTGTGCCCACCTATATATACCCTTTTTTGTACATGCTTAAATACAGCTGCATGGGCAAAAGCCAGACTTACACATTCATGTGCAGCAATTTTCCATGTAAATGTAGCCTGTGGGCCACATCTTATGAAAGTCAGGCCAGGTGAGTTTAGAGAGAGTGTGGGAATAAGCTGCCCTTTATAAATATGGATTTTAATGTATGATAGTTCCAAATTCAAAGCAAACACTCTTATTGAGGTTAGGTGTATCATACACTAATTACTTTTAGTTAGATACATCACAGGAGCTACTCCAGATTAGGAATTCTAGAGCCAAAAGAAGGCTCCAGGCAGCTTGAGTGGGGAAGAAAGAATTGCACAATATGGCAGGAATGGGGAGGAAGCTCTGGATGTGCAAAGGTCTCTTGGAGACATAGATGCACAGGACCCCCCTCAAAAGAGTAGGTTTTCTCCCTTTCACTCATATATTGAGGCTAATTGGATTTGAAGATTATATATCATTTCACCCCACCACTCCCAGGCAAGTGCTGCATGTTGGCCCTGACTAGATGTATAAAAGAATTGTTTTATTTTCCCTCCAGAAACCAAAAAGACCCACCTGTTCAGCAGGGGATTTCCTGCCCTGGTGGGTGAATCTCACAGACTCATAGACATTAAGGCCAGAAAAGACCATCGTGATCATCTTGTCTGACCTCCGTCTCCCTGCAGGCCATAAAACCTCCTCCACCCACTCCTGCAATAGGTAACCTCTCACTGAGTTACTGAAGTCCTCAAATCTCGTTTTAAAGACTTCATGTTCTAGAGAATCTTATGGAATCACATTGAGTTCCGGGACAAGAGCTGTATGTGTCCCTCTAGGTGGTGTTTTATGGCTGCCAGATTGTGTGCACCCCCCGATACCATTGAATTGCAGTGTGTTATTCCTAAATTTGTCTTTTTCCTCCTTAGCTTCCCAGGCTGCTTCTCCTAATGACCAGAAGGAACGAATACACCAGGTTTCTCCTCTCACCACCAGCAGGTCAACCTTTCAAAATGGAGGGATCACACCTGTATTAGGTGCAGCAAGGCCTAAGGGACATGGGGGCATGTCATATATTTGAAATATCATGAAAATTGGCCATTGACATTGGCAGGGGGGCGGGGGAGGAGAGATGGACACAAATAGCTGGCACAGTCCTGACTCCACTGAAGTTTATCCCTTTCAGAAAACACACAAGGTGTAGGGCTTCAGTTAAATGGGTGGATTTAGTGGGCATGGCAATGGCTCCTGTGTAGCAGCCCTGGTTGTTGATCCAGATTCCTATGACCCATCCCCTTGAGTGACCCCTGCCGCACTGGGACAGTAAAGGATCACTTTGTGACTTTGTTTTGGTCCTGAAAGAAACCTCCTGCATCGTCAGTTTTCCCCCAGCTTCATGCGCCAATAACAGTGACATGATCTTTACCTGGCTTTTCAAGAGGGAGTGAAAGAGAAAAAATAGAAAGACTTCCACTGCCAGCCCTTGTGGATAAATACAGGTCACAGATGTATAAAAGAAATCAGGAGGAAACAAGGAAGCACCTCGTGACTCAGCATGAAGGATCTAAACAAAACAATGGAGAAGTCCGAAGGACAGCTTTGTGATCCAGGATCGGGTAGTGGAGGAAAGGAGGAAGGAACTTTGCTGCAAAAGCATCCAGGCATAATGCGAATGGTGTACGAAATGGGCAATATTTTGAGTTACAGGGCTCAGGCGCTGCTGGTGCTCTCGTTCCTTGCCTTGCAACAGCAGAGGGGTCACAGTATCTCGAGGAACGTCCCTCTCCCCATAGCTGTGTCTCTTGTGGCTGTAAGTTCACCACAGTGCTGCTGGCAATATCAAAAATTACGACAGCAACTTCAAGTTACTACAACCCCGTAGGTGGAATTATGGCTTCCCGTTCTGTAAATTTTGGCGGGTACACTATTAAATATAATACATGGTTTAAATGTAAAATGCCTTATCCCATGTCCTTTGTGATGTTCCTCTTTGCCTTCAAAGACAGATTTTGTGTCTTTGACCTTCCTCCTCCACCTAAGCCATGTAGCAAATTTAATTTGAAAATCATTCTGGTTCCAAATGATGCCTGCTAACATTCTACCTCGACTCATCCTGACAGCATACGTCTTTCTTAGGGCAATACTGTAACGTGAAAGTAAACATCCCAATTTGTCAAGAGCCAACTGGGCTTCCATGAATTGTATGGTAATCACACTACGTTCCCGAATGGTTAATGGAGGATCACGTTCCGTAAATTCAAAAGTAATCATCGTGTAACCTGGAATGTTTTACAAGACAGAAATAATCATGTAATCGCGTTGCACCTCTAAAGTATTTGACTGTAATCACCCAGTATCATGGTATGGTAATTACCATGTAAAAGATATGTTCAGTCACCAGTTAACCCCCTTCCCCCCAAAAAAAACCCTTGCAGGTGATATTTGTTCCCTTTACCCTAAAGGATTACCAAGAAATGTGGTTGCCTACCCTGTACTGTGATATCGTTTCACCTAATTATCTTAGAAAGATAGTATGAAAGAAATCGAGACACTTCAAGGCTCCGAATTATTCACCACAGTGGCCTCTTTCTACTGAATGCTGGCTCAGCGTCTGTCCCCAGAGTAAGCTGTAAGAAAATATCCACAAGCTAAGTATGTTCTGGATTCATAAAACCTTAGCTGTAGATCTCCTCAAGAAGTTCGACATGGGGATGGCATGAATGGGTGGCTGGCCAGTGCTCTGACTTGGCTCAATAGATGTCAAGATGCTTCACTGTCTAGGGGCTGACCAGCCCATGTCACTGAAAGGTCCTTCACCTGTGGCTGATCTGGGAGGTGGGCCACAAGGTGTGCAGAGGTCAGAATCAGTGTCTGACTCTCCTTCTGCAATGTAGGGTCTGATTTTGGCACAGGGAGCCACTGCTGCATAGCAACCGTTGTTAAGGATGTCCAAATTGTCTTTGGACTGGGAAATGCTAAATCCACTAAAGGAGCGTTCCAGTTCCTCGTGATCGACTGACGGAATGGAAATGGACGTGTCACTGTCTCTCAAGGCGCTGTCATGGTGTTTAGCTGTAATGTCTTCGTTCCTCAGGCACTCAGCACTGGCCCTCTTCCCGCTACTGTAAGCGGACAAGGAGCGCTCATGTGAAGGTGGGGGCGGGATTCTTACCAAAGAGCCAGGATCTCCAACTGGGGAGGATCCATGGCTATGCCGCTGGTATGGCTGGTGCTGCCAGGACGTTGAAGGGGGACATGTGTTGGTTGGCATTGTTGGGGCTGGTGGTGCAGAGAAATTCTTTTGTCCCATTGAACTGGTAGACCTGACGATCTTGATGATGCAGCCATTTTTGTCCATGTGCTCCCGGCTGTCTTCTGGACTGTGGTAGGGTGGCGCCGGGTCTGGTTCTTTGGACCCAAAATAGGCTTCTGCTTCCGTTGATGGGATACCCATCCTCTGCATGTAAATGTTCACCAGAAAGTCCAGCTTCTTCTCCATGGACAGAACCTGCAAAATGCCACACAGTTCCCCGTGCTGGGTGATATCTATGGACCAATACCCTGTATCCAAAGAGCTCTACTCCAGTCCATGCTCGAATGGGGATCTGAATTTCATAGATAACCCCTTCCTACACTGGCACAAACTGGACTTCCTTGAACTTTTGAGAGAGAGCTGGGATCCAAATCCAGTCTGAACTTTGGCAAGGACCTCTCTCTTGGCAAGGACCTCTTTTATGGAAGATGGATTTTTAAAAATATTTTTAAGTTATTGTACCCAAAACCCGCCATTTAGAGCATTCACTTGTTTCTGCAATGGCCTTTGTGTTTTCTTTAAGCAAGCATAAATGCTTGTGAAATGTGACAGATTTCAATAGGACTGGAGAACACTCAGCACCAGGCCAGAGGTGCTCAGCACTTCATTGGGTCAGGCCGTTACAGTGTGTGTATGGGGACTTTGAGTGGGCCTTGTGCTCTGGAGTGAATTTCACCTTGAACGAGGCATGGATCCTGTGGCAATAAAAATCACACCAACGGCTTTACTTGAACTTGTTTAGGTTAGAAAGGGAACATTTCAAAGGCACCTAGGTCACTTTGGAACTAACGTTCTGTTTTCAAAAGGGACTTCGAGACTTAGGCTCCTAAGGACCTATGACTTTCAGTGTGTCTTAGGCACTTAAGGCTTAGATCCTCAAAGGTATTTTGGTGCCTAACTCCCATACCTTTGAGTCTCTGGGCTTTAAGTACCTAAGTCACTTTTATAAATAGGGTTTAAGCTGCCAAGTTATTTAGGCACATTTGAAAATTTTATCCAAATCTTTCCTCTATTCTTAATCTTAACTACTTTTAAAATCTCAACACACAACATGAACTTTTTCCTTATAAGTAACATCTGCCCCCATACCTGCTTTTCAACTTTTCCAAGCCTGCCCATCATGCTTGGGTCTTCTGGAAGCTCCCCCTCCGCTGGCCCTTTCGTTCGATCCTTGTCTGTCATTGATGTCCCTCGTCCAACAATCTGGTCAACTCTACCAGGAACAGAAACAACCCCCCCACCCAGAAAAGGCCGTTGAGTTAGTCAGATACATCAAGGAAACAGGACTCTGCTAGCTGCTGGCTCTTTGTGGACAAAGCAACAACCTCTCTCCCAACTACCCCTCAAAATTACTTACACAAACAGGGAGAGGCAGCTGAGTGTTATCTTTGATGTAAATAAGTCGCTATATTTTCACAGTAGTATTAGCAGAGTTTGAAATCTATCAATACTGTTTCTATAGGTATAATCTGGCACGTTATGCTCAGTAAATTTGCCCACTGGGAGGAATTTCACTCTAAGCAAGGTTTCTACCACATTCATTAGCATTGTATTTGTTACCGGTGATAATTTTGCTGTGGATAAAGTTGTGTGCCTACTTGGTCTAGATGAAATTCATGTTTTTCCACATCTTTACAGCCGAATCTTCTGCCTCTCTCCTACATACTCATGTCCATCGAGATAAGAGTCTTTAGTTCAGCACTGGAATGGTTACATCCCTTATTTATAATCCCTTTTCCCCTGTCTAAGAATTTAAGGCTCCACGTGGAAGTCAGAGGAGTCCACATAGAACAGGGGTGGCCAACCTGGGGCTCCGGAGCCACATGGCTCTCAGACGTTAACATGCGGCTCCTTGTATAGGCACTGACTCCGAGATACAGGCGCCAACTTTCCAATGTGCCAAGGGGTGCTCACTGCTCAACCCCTGGCTCTGCCACAGGCCCTGCCCCCCACTGCAACCCTTCCCACCCCCTCCCCTGAGCCTGCTGTGCCCTCGCTCCTCTCCCCCCCACCCAGAGGCTGCTGCACACCACAAAACAGCTGATCGGGGAGGGAGGGGGAAGTGCTGATTGGCAGGGCTGCTGGTGGGCAGGAGGCGCTGGGAGGGAGGGATGGGGGGAGTTGATGGGGGCTGCTGACATATTACTGTGGCTCTTTGGCAATGTACATTGGTAAATTCTGGCTCCTTCTCAGGCTCAGGTTGGCCACCTCTGATATAGGAAGTCACAAGCTAATTATGTTTAATGCATCAAACCTAAATTTGCTCTATAGGTAACTAAACACGGGCATCTTCTGATCTAATAAAAACCAATAAGACATCTCTGAGCTGGGACATATTCTTAATCTTAACCCGATTTATAGCTATCTCCCTAAGCATAATCCTCACAAACTTTACTCATGCATAATGTGCCAGAACTGTAGGTGACAAAAAACAGATTAATTAATCTGGTTGAAACCAAGTTAGTTGTCTTGAGCGGAAATAAAAAATGCTTCTTATGCAATTCTGCAGTGTGGGTAATGGATCCATGCACCAGTATGAGACAAAGAATGGGCTGAACGCAGACAGACAAAGGAAGATTAACAAACAAAACACAAGGAAAGGGATGAGACACAAGGCCACTTCCAACAACAGCGCCATCTAGTTGGCTTTGCTTTTGTGTGTGGAGGGGGGCCTAGTTTCTTATACTTTCTTTTTTTTAAACAGAGGGTGAGATCATCCGTTAATATGCCGTAGCACAGCTCCCTGGACTATATTAGAGAGACAGCAGTTTACACACGCTGAGTATCTGGCTCAGGGAGATAGGGCAGATGAGCACATCATAGCTAAGGTAGCAAATATATAATACGCAAAAATTATTTAATCCAGGTGAACTGATTTAGGTAATACTTTATTTGAGCAGAAATTTTCGGTACTACTACTTCACCTACAAAGTAATGTTTGACCATTTACTTACATGGTGAGTACCATGTGCTATAATTACAAGGGTAAGTAACATACATGCCTTATTTCTGTGTCGTATGCAAAGTGCACATTGTTTACATTCATGAAGACTACCAAGTGGTCAGCAGAAGCATGTAATTATCTACATGGTAAAATCCTACAAAAATGTTGTAACCTTGTAAGCAAAGAGACATTTAACAGGAAAACTGGGGCTATCTTGATTTGGAATCAGAGGCCATGGTGTAGTAAAGTCATACTCTGATCTCCTTTCCTGCATATTTAAACATGTAGATCCAGTAAAACAATGGTAGGGGCATGTGTTTAAAGAAGCCAAAAGTCTAATCAATCCTGATTATTTGGAGAGGCCAAGGAAAGAAGTTGCTTTCTTGTCCTAGTGTAACATCCTGCTGTAGTCATTGTACTGGAAGAGCTTTAGTATTCTATTTGAAACCAAAACCAAAATGTCCTTCAGTAATAACTGCCAACTAAGGAAACAAGAGAGAACAATTTGTAGTATGGAGGAAATTAAGGCAGCCCCACTGGGGTGCCTCAGAGCATGCGCCGACCCTAGAAATACTCTTTTGCTCTTATAACCTTGCTCCAGAATTCACAGATGACAATGTAAGACTCCTATTGACTTTGAGGCAAGTGACTTAGTGATCCAACTATTCAAAGGAGGGAGGGAGTGGAAAGCCTGAGCAATGGGTGCCTTCCTGCAACTTTCTCCAAAACCAGCAGTTGCCTACACCAGCTTACAAAAACTGGCTTAACACACAAGCAAATGAATGCACCACTTCCCAGCTGGTGGGCACAAATATTTGTCCTCCCCAGTGGTATTTTTGTATGTGCATTGTTTGTGCATACAAGTGAGCCTCAGCTTTTTTTTTTTTAAAAAAAAAGTGGCCCTTACAGCTGAACATTGCTGACGAAAGGGAAAATAGAGAATTATTTTATAGCCCTTGTGTTTCGTTTCCATTTTAGAAACATTGTTTGGCTGCATTTGGTGAATTTGGTTACTAATGGCCATCAGAGACTTTCAGCATTGGTTATCAACAGGTATTTTGCAGGCTGGCTACTGTGCAAATTTCCCAAATACACCTTTGCCTACATGTACATCCTTGGCCTACAGCACCCTTTACTGGTCTAGACTTAGGCTCTTGCAGGGCACAGATTGTTAACTCTCCCATTGCATGGTGTTTTCACTGGAATGTAACTGAGACTGACCATAGTAATTTCTGTGTAATGCTTTCTCACCCAGATTTCTAGCAATGGAAGTTAGTGTTAGGATAGGATTTCTAAAGGGGCATATAAGGAAATTAGGCAGCCAATTCCCACTGACTTTCAGTGGGAGTTAGTCCCCAGTGCTTAAGGCATTGTTGAAAATCCCTTCACTTGCAGTACCACTAAGCCCCTTTTTCATCATTTTGTACTGTTTTTTTTTTTCAGTTCAACCCCATAGTGTCCATAAAGTTTCAATGATAAACCAGCACACTTGGTCTTCTTTTAAGCATGTGGCCATAAAATGAAATCAAAGGCATCAATTCTTAAAGCCAGCGCTTCAAAGGCAGGTGCCAGAGTTGTGCCCCAAAGCCTTGTGTGCCAAGCTTTTGTGTGCCCCACTTCCAGCAAATGAGCATTTCAGCACCTAAGTCAGGTAATGATGTACCTAGCAATCCAGCTGTCTGGGCAAATGCTGGGTTTGCAAGCAAAAGGCCTTGTGTGTGTGAGTGTGAGCGTGGGTGTGTGCATGCACTTAAGGGGGCCCCTTTCCCCCTCTTACATCCCTGTGCAGGAATCAGGCACAACTGCATCCCTGTGTTCATGTGAGTGAAGAAAAGGCTCCCTTGCCAGCATCCCTGGGGCACTAGCCACCCCACACAGGGCAAAAAGAGGAGCAAAGCAGGTCGAGAACATGTCACACTTTCCTAAAGGGTGGTGCAGGGTGAGCACTGTCACTGATACTGGGGGAGAATTGAGGAGGCCTCAGGCCTTCCCTAAGTTGCACATTGTTTGCTGGGAGTCCCCCTGGAGCAGTGTGCCTTTACAATAGCCCCAGGAAAATAGCTTGTGCCATAAAGACACTATCTGGTCCCAAGTGGGTGCACTCACAAATTCCTGGGGATTCGTCTTAGGCATCAGCCTTTGAAAAATCTGTCCCTTGCTTTAGATTTGTGACGAAAGAGGATCAAAAGATTGCTGATGGTATGTGACCTACTATATCACCTACGACATTTGCCTGGTTCTGCTGCACCTTTAGTTTGAAAAAGCTTTATTGATTATTATTATATTATTTATTATTAAATTTTAAATAATATCTTTCCTTCTTTTGAATGATACAGAAAAATGTAAAATTCTTGCATCAGCCATGGTGCAGTTTTTCTCATGCTTCATGCTTACAGTTCATGCAAAGAGGTGTGTTGAATGCCACCCTCCGGCCAGAAGCAGACATCAAAGGTCAAACGGCTCAAATGAGGAAAAAATGAAAAGTCTGGAAATATTTATTCAGTTTCTTTTTTTTTTTTTTTACATAACCCAGGCACAGACACCAAACCCCCTTCATCCATGTCACATGACTGGCTACTTCTCTTCTGATTGATTAATAGTATTTGTACGAGACATATTTAATCTAATAATACCAACTACTCATATCTATGCTGTTCAAAAACATAGCTGGGGCTGCCTGGACTTTAAAGTGATTGTATCTTGAATCAGCTGAGCATTCAAAGTTCATGAGCATACAATATGTGCTATACGCTATAGGCTACATTCTGCCATCAGCTATACATTAGCAGTCCGTTGTCTTCACTGTAAGCTATGTACATGTATCTGAAGGCAGCATGTGACCTTACACACCTTTGGGCTGCCAAATACAATCCAATTGGTTGAGAGGGTTCATGTGACTTCCAATTGTTTGGCACCATTGTTCTTCTAGCTCACCAACAGGTGATTTTTATTTTATTTCATGTTTTTTTAAATTGTCTGGCCATCAATTGGCTGAAATGAGGACATGTGATGTAAAACAGAAGAAGCTCAATGCAGGGTAGCTCTGCTGTTGTAGCATATTTAGGGCAAAACCACCTCAGAGCTGGGATGATTATCTTATCACCCATTTAGGGCCAAATCTGGGAGCTCTTACTCAGCTATAATGTTTGCTGTAGTTTTGCCTGAATAAGAATGTCTGGATTTGGGGGCTTGAATCCTACAGGGTGCTGAAAACTCTGGCCCTGATCCATCAAAGCACTCAAGCAGGCGCTTAACTTTAAGCATCTGAGCAGTCTCCATCCACATAAATGGGGCTATTCATGTCAAAGTTAAGCATGTGTTTAAGACAGGTTTCAGAGTAACAGCCGTGTTAGTCTGTATTCGCAAAAAGAAAAGGAGTACTTGTGGCACCTTAGAGACTAACCAATTTATTTGAGCATAAACTTTTGTGAGCTACAGCTCACTTCATCGGATGCATACTGTGGAAAGTGTAGAAGATCTTTTTATATACACACAAAGCATGAAAAAATACCTCCTCCCACCCCACTCTCCTGCTGCTAATAGCTTATCTAAAGTCATCACTCTCGGAAAGTGATCACTTTAGACTTTAGATAAGCTATTAGCAGCAGGAGAGTGGGGTGGAAGGAGGTATTTTTTCACGCTTTGTGTATATATAAAAAGATCTTCTACACTTTCCACAGTATGCATCCGATGAAGTGAGCTGTAGCTCACAAAAGTTTATGCTCAAATAAATTGGTTAGTCTCTAAGGTGCCACAAGTACTCCTTTTCTTCATGTGTTTAAGAGTTATGCTGGATTGGGGGCAGAGTGCTCAGTACCCTTCAGCATTGAACTCTTGGTCCTAGGGTCCATTTTGGGGCTCCTCTGCTGCCTGCACCCTAGTAAACAAAAACAATTGGGAAAATTAAATGAAAATGGGGCAATAAATACAAAATACCCCTAGGAGCCCCAGAGGTTAAAGCCCAATAATACTGCAGGTAAGAATGGGATTATTTTCTGGTGCTAAGGGTCAGGAATTATTTATATAGCAGGGAAAAAAGTCACCCCAAACAGTGACTTAATTTTAGCTCTGCAGTCAACTGAGGGAGGGTCAAAGTTCCCTGAAAGCTAAAAATGGAAGCAAGTTATAAAAAAAAAATATTTCCCAAGGGGTTATAATAGTGTTATGCATACAAACATGCTGTTTTCGATTGTGGGAGTTATATGCTTGTGAAGGAGCAGTATTAGACTAATACAAAATAGAATTTTTAACATATGGGAGATAATATTATGCCTTGGGTTGAATGAGTGATAATATAAATACCCTCAGTTTGGCATTTGGGGCATCCTTTCCCATTGCTGGTCATTTTTTCAATCTGCAAGGTAGTAATTTTAGTGTATAAATCTCCACTCTAGCCAAGATGTTTTGTACATTGTACATAATATGTAGCTACAACTATATACAATCTGCCCATTTTTTAAAGCGCATTTCAAAATATTGTTATGGCTGAGGAAACAATTTCATGTTTAAAACCTGTTTTCAGGTCCTGAACTTTCAGAAACAACTGTTACCTTTTGGGTTGAAATTTTTCAAGCTCGACCTAAGTTCAAAGTGGGAGGTTTCTACAAGGTGCAATCCAACTGGGTTTTTTTCCATCTTCGAGTTAACAGGGTGTGAATAAATAGGTTTGAAAAAAAAAATTCACACATGTTTCTCAGGCACAGATAACTCAAAACAGCTTATATGGAAAACTACAGATCTGTCATGAATCTATGTACTTAGTTCTAAGTGAGGGCAAGCATATTTGGAAAAATATTTTGAAGGAATAACATAGTTATGTTTGAAATCACCTTCTACCTGTGCACCTAATATGACTTTCTACCAAATATATACATATGCGTTCAGGTGTGATGCTCTAGATAAATGGGGAATATTTTGGTCAAAATGCTTGTCCCCATTTTTGAACCCACTGTTCATCTGTGAGTGTAAATCTGAGTAGTTACTTTGAATGATCTCGTTGGGTTAACTACTCGTGTTTGCGCTTGCAACACAGTTGTGCAGTGAAAGCTCACAGACACGTAGGCGAGACCTCCCTCCAGCTGATGTGCATATAACTGAGAACACACTGTTGTTTATTTCACTGATAAGACATGCAGGAGTAAAATTTTCAGAATAACTTGGTGCTTCTGAATATTTTACCCAGAGTGAATCCACAGCAATGTCAATGGTAAAATTCCCATTGATTTAAATGAGGCGAGGATTTGACACAGCATTTATTTCTGCACACAAAATTAAGGATTCTTTTGAACACTCGGCCCAGCGTATGTGACATTTTTAGTGATGCTATACATTTACTCTGGTCAATAGAGTTGGACCGGGGTGAAAATGGTTCTGTGCATTTATTCATTTCCTTCCCTATAAATATGAAACGCGTTTGATTCAAATGTTGCCCACTGGAAAAAAAACAAGGAATATGTTCATTTCAATGAATATAGGTGGGTAGATGCAAGCGTATATTTGCACCTGCTTGTCTACACACACAGAGTGAGAAGTTTTCCATTCTGTAGTTAATCTTACCTCTTCTTCTAGATGAAAATAACAAATCTTGTTGCTCTTGAAGATATTTTTGTAGTCTTTTATATTGGCTGCAATATCATAACAAATGATGATTTGGCCATCCCAAACAACTAGTTGAGGATGACTGAAATATGCTCACAGGAGAAATCAATGGTTGTATAATTTTTTTGCCTTAGACTTGCCTTAGTGTGAAAAGCCATCGCCAAAAGTAAATCCAAGCGATTTTGAGGTAAATGTGTCAGCGAGCTGCCTTATTAAGTGATGCATGCCGTCATATACCTGGCATGAAAGGGGTTTGACATTAAGCAAATGAAAAATCCAGAGAAAGCGGCATTTTGGTGAATCCTAACCTAGGAGAGTATTGGGGTGACTCTTTGGAAGAGAGCATGGGTCCTTTGGTTGAATACTTCTTATGCCGGGGAGTTGAAGGGGGCGGGGGACCCACAATCATATCTATCCTGGCAAAGTAAATAAGAAAAAAGACACCAGCAAAATGCATAATGAAGCAACACGTAGAAAGAACTTGGTCGGAAAGTTGCAGAAACATAAAGAACAACTAAAAAAATTAAAAATAAAAGACAGAGAGAGAGAGAGAGAAAATTGGAAAATATATTCCGCTCGAAACAGAATGCAGCATTATATTGCCTGATCGTTCATGGTTAATGCCAAATCTTATCTGGCCAAACATAAGATTCACGGAACTGGGCATCAAAAGAACGTCACTGCTGCTTAAAATGGGAGTCACTCTGCATATAATAGGCAACATACTGTACACACTGGAATATATTTGCATATATGTGGCAATGTCCCATTGGAAATGTCAGATATAAGACAATATATATTCTCATTTCTATTACAATGATAGATAAAACATCCTCAGCAAGGTGTAAATGAGGTACACTGTGGAATTGTACACTCAGTGAATGAAATGCATCCATGGTTGGAAAGATGTTGGAAAGGGATGTAAGCCAGGGACAGAATACCAAAAAGAACCAATTACAGACATGTCACAAGAGCAGTGACAGAGAGTTATGAATGATTCAAGAGAAAAGTGCACGTGAACACTCCCACAAGTTTGCCTGAATAAAGCTTTAACCCAGCAAAACACTGGCCACAGAGAGCTAACAATAAAGATCATCACAAATGCTGATCATCACAAACTCTCTCTCTCTCTCTCTTAGAGAGAGAACGTATTGCCTTGGTCCTTCATTGCTCTACACCAGCAGCAAATTGCATTGCCCCACTTCCCTCCCCTCTGTACCAGCTCCACTGTGCTGATCAGCAAGTTGTGGGGCGCACACAAATCTTGTCCTCTTCCCCATCCATACCCTGCTCATTCTCCACCAACCTGTTCTGGGGACGGGGGAGTAAGTGAGAGAACAATGTCCTGCGTGCATGAGATGAAGGTCTAGGTAGCCTACCTGGGGCTCTAGGAGATAGTTTTACTCCTTCCTTCCTTCCTTCCTTCCCAGGATAGACGGAAGTATAGTCTACATCACAACCTACCCCAATGATTACTGCATTCCACTGCACAGATGGATCCGAGAGGAGCATTTGGCCTTCTCTTTCAGAACAGCCACTCCCGGTTCCACCCAAAAATCAACCAGCCAAACAACTTTCTCTTTGGAACACATAATCTCAGAACAAGAAAAATGCAGGCAGGACTGGAGAACCTTACCGGGGACAAGGTTCAGCTGAAGACCCCAAAAAGTACGGGTGCCCATCTAGATCTTCCCTAACCGAGACAGACTACTTTACTGTGCACACCTCAGCTGGAAATCTCAAAAGGAGAGATTTTACTCAAGTGATTTCATACTCTTACAGCTAAACCTGGGCTTAAGTGCTTTGCTTGACACAGTGGGTTTGTGACAGAAAGCTCAGTCCTGCTCTTTGAACAACTCTCACAATGACATGACAAATCCAGAATTAACTGGGAATATAGGTAACACACAGTATTCTGGAAACACAAGTACTTTTATGGGGAATATGAGGTAACAGGCATTGATTTATCTCCAATCGTGGCTCCATCATTTAGATTTTGAAATTAAAGAGCCAAAGACAATGTTCACTGTTTCCTGTCATATGCCTTATCCGTGCAAAGGACCCAATCTAACTCCTTGTGAAGTCAATGGAAAAATTTCCATTGGCTTCAATGGGGCTTGGAGAAAGACCCTTTTAGGCTAGAGAGTCATGTCCACTTGAACACCCATTTTGCATTTACAAGTTTGCAGAGGCAAATATTTATATGACATTACTTGGTTGCCTCTGCCTGACACACAGGCACAAGCAGTGAGTTAGGCATATAAGTGACATTCACTTTGACTGAAAGTAATTTAAGGTGCAAAGACATGCCTTGAGTTACATGTATCTACATGTTGTAGGCCGCAAAGGGCAGATTTTCTTAATTGACACGATTGAGGGTTATTTGTAAGGAGAGAGGGTACTGTTCTTACCGTCAATGGCTTGTCTCTCATCCACGGCTCATAGGTTTGAATTCAAACTTTTTCTGAGGTAAAATAATTTGGGCGTTGGAAAGGAAGGGTGGAGTTTAAAGTATCTCTCTCTCTCTCTCTCTCTCTCTCTCTCTCTCTCTCCCTCCTTTTATACTCTTCCTAATGCTTCCTCTTCCATACTGTTTAAACACAAGGAGCTCGATCCTGTCCTGTGTTAAATCCCCTTTATGCACTCCCTCGCCTATAAAACCAACTCACTACCCACGGATAGTTATACAGCCGATGTAGTTTAGTTCCTGTTCCGCTGAGGCTACCCAGCCAGGCTGATAGGTGAAACTCCCATATTTTTAAGATATTCTTCCCTCACTCCCACCCAATCCAAACAGAGTTCAGATTCCTCCCACTTCCTAGGGCAAAAGATGTCAAATATTTACAAAAGTCTCTCATACTGGGGCCATTTTTCTAATAGCTCCTTTATTCTTAACAAGAGGGCCAAAAATGGTACTTTCAAAGTAGCTCCTTTATTTTATTTTGCCACTGGTAAGGACACCCGATATGCCACCCAGCCCCCGAATGGCGATGTCAAATCGTAAGTATCCAACAGCAAAGCACTGAGACATATGTCCCAAAATGTTTCTGAAAGATTTACATACACCCTGCTCTGCTCTTTGACCACATGCTGTGCCACAGGGAGGGAGGCTCTTAACATACTCTCTGTGGGAGGGTGAAATGTGAACAACCAACTTGTGTGTGTGGAGTGGGATGGGGTGGAGGGAAGAGAAGGATCCTTCAGTAAGGATTCTCTGGTGGTGCCATGGCATGGGAGGTAACACGGCTTTATGGGCACAAAGAGATGGAACCGGGTTTGCTTCTGTTTCATAACAGAGCCTGAGGCTGTTTCCGGAGCCTGTCTAGCACCCTTACCCAGAATGCCCAGCTCCCTCCCCTAGACTGGACACTTACTTGCCCTTATTCCCAATGGAAATAATGGGAACTGTAAAACTAATCTGCCCTCCAGCCACTCTGTGCTAAAAATTCACCCCTTGTGGCCAACTCGCAACCAGGAGTTATTCAGAAATCCATTGTTTTCCATTAGGCTTTTTCTTAGAAAGAAAAATAAGATGTGGGTGTTTTAAAAAAAAGGGACTTTATCTTGACCCTCTCACTCCTACCACCCACCCCTGGGGTGCAATCACAACCAACAGTGGAGTCTCTTGCCTGGACTGGAGATTTTTAATCCGGGAGAGCATATCCAAGTGACCGGCTGAATACTGCTCGATGACATCCATCACATCGTAAGGCCGAAGGCTCTCCTTGAACTTCCGTTTGGAAACAAGAAATTTCATGATGCTAGGGGAGAGAGAAAGGAAAAAATGCGATTCCTCATGCTGGAGCCATGTACTGTAGAGTGATAGGCATGCCCATGCTGCAGAGAGCGACCTGGGAACCAGAGTGGAACAAGACATTTGAAAAGCTAACACCATCTGAGGCTACTTTAGATAAAGCAGAGAGAACCAAGGCTCAAAATGTAGGGCTCCATACGCTTTCGGGGCTGCTGATCTCACTAGCCAGCTTGGCGGAAAGTCTTCCAGGTAGGGGAGGAGCCTCAGTAATGCACAGCATCCACAACCCCCAGCTTGCCCCACTGGAGATCTTGGGGGCAGACTGGACCAACCCAGCTGACCACGGGATAGGGTTTGAAGGTGCTGATTCAGTGCCTCTCCTAGGTGGCCTTCTGTGGAGTCCCACAGCAATTCAAAGCTGCTCCCCTTGGCAGAAGCCCTGGGGAGGGTAGTGGCAGTTAACAACCCCCCATCCCCCGGCCCAGAGGTGTGCAAACGGCAATCCCCAATGCCTCAAAGCTGTAATTGCTATCTGTGCGTTAAGGCATCTAGGATGGGGAAAGGGCAGCATTTTCTTAGGCTCTTTAATATCCTCCTTGTGCATTTCACGCTGATGCCAGCAGGAAGCATAGATCCAGCCAAAAAAAAAGTTAATCGTTGGAAAATATTCTCTGGTGGGTGTGTATTTTTTCCTGCTTTGATCTGCATGCTGGGCAGCAACGCATTTACTGAGGGGGCGGAAACTGCATCTATAAATCCCTGCCTCCCTGAGGATTGAAGCACAACTCCCCAACAAAGCAATGGGCCCACCCATAATCCAAGCAGTACAGAGGGGTAAAGCCCTTGGTATTTGGATGGTGCATGTTAGGTGGGGGTTCCCATTATCTGAATACTGTCTGGATCTCAGCTAGGAGCCGAATAAGAATAACAGGCCACCCCTTAGCCACAGGACATTTCTCTCCTAACAACGAGCCCTGTGCTTCTCTCTCTCTGCTTCCGTTTAGCCATTTTCTGAGGAAAGACTGATTTTTCAGACCCTCCCAGAAAATTCTTAGGGAAAATGGCTCCTCCTTTAAGACAATGGAGAGGAGTGGGACAGACAGCTACTAGGTTTCTATCAATAAATGGCTGAAAATAATAGAGCAACCTGGGCCTGGGTGGAGTGGGAGTGGCAGGGGCCTCTGGGAAAGGAAGGGAATGGCTATCCCCTGCTGACCAGGATTGCTTTCCTCAGCCTCTGATGGAAGCCTCCCGTAATGACATGATACAGTGACAAAGGGTGCCAGATGGTTAGGACATGAGCTCCAGTGGTTCCCCGTGGCTCAGAAAAAACTTCCTGAGCGGGAGGGCATGTATTATACTGGGTGATCTTGTCTGAGTGTGCATGCACACCCCACTGATCTCTAGGTGCCAGAGGACTAGAGGCTATACATCTTAATATTGTTAATACTACAGCTAATAGAGATGATCATTTAGGGCGAGTCAGAGGAGTCCATGGTTTTGACGCCCAAGGGCCTGCGTCCCCTCCCCAGATCGGCATGTGTGTGTTGTAGATGATGACTCGTATGTCTATATCTGTGCACCTATGGATTTGTTACAGTGGCCCATTTGCAATATGGTGGGTGAATTCCAATGTTTTCACTTCTTTAGCCTTGCCACTCTTGAGGTGCCCCCAAGGCGCTGGTCTAAAGCTACTCCCACAAGCCTTCCAACAGGAGGAGGCTGGGTCTAAGAATAAGACCTGGATCCTCTAGGTGGCAATTCTATTTGCTAGGGCTTAGGTCACTGGACAGGCATCTTGACTGAACAACACAGGAGAGGAGTGGAGATGAACACCGGTTCTAGCACCCATGCCCCAAACACTAAGTTTGGCTCTGGATCCAGAGCTGCATCTGAATCCTCCAGCTCTGTACGGAGCAGGAATACCAGTGCTAGACACTGCCAGATTTTTGGGACGTTCAGTCTTGGATCCAAATCCAAAGTGTGTGGCTTGTAGAGAGGGGCAGGCCAGCTGGACCCACCAATGTGAGTGGGGAAGAAGTGGGGATTTAGGTAGGGATTTTGTGTCAATACTTCTGGCAGCAAAAAAAAGGACATCCTAGCCCCAGTATCCTTCGGGTCCGTCAGCCTTGTGTGTCTTCTCTCCATCTGGTTTTGTAAATGTCAGCATTTAACCACGAAGTGAGCGATATGGTTTGGATGTATGCATCCAATGAAGTGAGCTGTAGCTCACGAAAGCTTATGCTCAAATAAATTGGTTAGTCTCTAAGGTGCCACAAGTACTCCTTTACTTTTAGAGCGTTTTCCCATTTCTCCCTTTACTCCTCCTCCAAGCAAAAACTGTTTTTCCCCACTTAGCTTTATACAAAGGAAAACAGAGCACCTGGGGGGGATCCAGCCAGCAGCGATGGGATATGTGCGTTATTCAATGCTGCTTGGTTTACAAATACCCTTATTATTTATTTTCCTTTAACATTTCACCATGTAAGGAGGTCTCTCCATCTTCCTTCATCCCCCTCCTCCTTTTCCTTTCTTACCACACTGCCCTGATGCTGACTTTAAGTCCTGGCGTTAAATCTTCCGTCACAAACTCGCAGTTGCAGCTTTTGTTATCATCCGGAATGTCTTCTCCAGGGAGACTTGCTTCTGGTTTTAAAAAAAAGAAAGAAAAAGAGAATTCACAGCTAATTAGAGAGCCCTTGCAGCAGGAGGAATGGGAGCGTCAGACTCCCAGAAGAGAGCACATGGAAGACATAAATGGCATGTTACCTTTGCATCTTAACAAAAGCTTTCTCTCCCTCTGAGCTAGGCTAAGATGACATCTGATACCACTAGTTTTAGTCCCTATCTGTCTTTAAGGGCATCATATAACTGAATGAAGCTCTCTTTTTTTTTGCTCCCACCCCAGCATCCTCATGTAAATAAAACCATACCTTATGTGCTAATAAGGGAGAGAATGAAACAGTTCAGTAAGTCTAGACGGTTCAAATCCCCTTCACCTCCTCCAAACCAGCTGGGCCAGGAAGGATCCTGTTTAAATGAACTGCCTATTATTAAAATCTTTAAGGCATAGAATGAGTAAGAATCACTGGGTATAGATTCTCCAACTTCCCTTGCTACTGGGTAATCGGTATCTGATCCCCTTTGTGGTGGCACATAGATGGTTGGAGACAAAGAGATATGCACAGAATATCCAAAAACAATTCTTGATCAAATTAGTCTGAGAAGCCTAAATATGTAAATCAGAAGGTAAATAATTTAAGGATCAAACCCCCAATATTTCCTATGTGAAGCTGATTGCCTTATACTGTACCAAGCAATGGAGATGTCCTTACTGACTATCTGCAGGATTCACTCCTGCAAGCAAAATTCCTGTTGTGGTTGCACCATGCAGATCTTCCATCCAAGCGCTGACCCGGCCTGACCCCACTTAGCTTGGGAGGAAACCAAGAGGATGGCAGTCCATGGTGACAAGGCAAAATGGCTGCCCTCAGAAGCTCTCACCTTCAGAGTTCTGTCGAGACGCAGCTCCCTTGATCCGGAATGCTTGCCGGGCTCGGCTCCGGTCTCCGAAGCTCCAGCTTTTGGGCACCTTGCTCGGGCTATCTTCAATGCTCTGATCAGCGCTGGGGGATCTCCGGAGGCTCTGAGCCTGTGGAGAGCTTTTCCCTTTAGTTCCAGAACCTCGGGGACTGGAGAAGACACGGTCTTTCAAACTGACCTTCTGACTATTCATGGAAACAAATTGAAACAAAGACAAAAAGGAGACAGCAGGAGGAGTCACTCTGGAAACCGAACGTCCCTTCCCCTTCAGTCCTTAGAAAGCCACGGCATTACAAAGCAGCAGTGAGATGTGTCCAGTTTTCATTTTTTTAGAGCATTTCAGAATGGTTTCCATCATCATGAATGAAATGTGAGGGGTTGTTAATTGGGAAAAAATAATGGAAGTTTAAACAGAAACCCCTCCTATTATTAGAGGGCAAGCTGAACAGAATGGCATGAAACAATGATGCTGATGATTCCTTAAATAATTTATTAGTTCCTATCAAGAGTTATGATGCTTTTTTCCACAGTTTCCCTCAAAAATCCTTTTTCAATATATTTTCAAAATATTAACAAAAGTTTACCAAAAATGTTTCAAAGTAAAATTAAAAAGCTATTTATGTCTTTTCAGGCCAGTCACCTGTTCCTTTTCCCCTACCGCTCCCACCATCTTTCTACCGACTGAAAAAGTTCTCAACCCATTTTCTATCTTCAGGTTAAAATAAAAATCTTTTTTCTATACGTGTAATGAATGTTAACTACACAGTTGTGAATTAAAATCCTAATAAGGATTTGAGGTTAAAAAGCGCTTGCATATTTACTAGGGCTGCTCAAATATTTGCAGCAAAATTGGAACACTTCAAAATCTGAGACGTTTGCATTTAATTGCAATTTCTTTTAAATGATCCAATTTTATTGCAAAATATTCTGGTTTTTGCTCGAAAACCATCCTGTTTTTGAAGTAAAGATGATTCCCACTGATAAACAGTGGAGCCAAACCTCTCTATTTTCAAATTTCTGAATTCTGAAATTTCAAATGAGGATGATGAATTTTCTCATGAAACTTGCAAAAAATGATTTTGTGAAACTTTATGAAAGGGGCAAAAATTGATAATTGCAACATTCCCAGGAACAAAACTGAAAATATTTTTAGTTTTGCATAGACCTAATATTTACCAAATATGACCTGATTATTAACAGAAGATATTTATTGAGAATAGATAACTACTACAAAGCACTTCCTCGTTTATCCAATATTTTATATGAATGTAAATAAGTAAAATTCAGATGTAATTTTGAAGTGGTTTCTACCACAATAACAGTTAAAATTCTGCATTGGAACATCTTACAAATTCAGCAACCGAGGTGCACATGAACTGACTGAATCAAGTAGCTTATTATGCTTAGGAAGGTGAATCAGAGAGAAGGGTATTGTGGGAATCTATCCTATCTGAATGACTTCTAGGTCAAACTTGCTTAGTTAAAGTAGCAAAGATTTATTTTTTTTAGCTGTCAGTGCCGCCACCTCAGATCTAAAAATTAAGCTGCCTCTTATTTCATCATTAATAATAAAGATTCTGCAGTTACAATATAGCTGTGGATATGCGAGACAGCTTTATCGGCTGCGCTGCGCTACGCTGCCAGGAGTGAGCATTTGGTTTTGTCATTAAAGGAACCAGACACGCAGGGGGCTGATCCCTTGTGCTATTTTTATACAGTCGCTTTATATTGTGAAACCTCATTGTACAGACTGATCCAAATGCTTAACTACAACTCTAATTCTAAGAGCAAAACACAAGTGCCATAAATTAGAAGCACAGATAAGGCTACTTTTTAAAGCTGGTCCTAAATGAAGGGTGTTCTTGGAGCCTATTCATTTGGAAGGCTCATTTCCATGTACAATTACTCATGTACAGTTCGAATTTCTTTATTCTACAAGGTCTGTTTAAATGTTTGATCTGACGAAGTCTGCCGAAAGCTAAAATCCAGACTTCAACCCTATCTCTTAGCGCTTCATCCTGAGAGGTGCTGCTGCATGCCCGAATTAGTTTGCTTGAGAATTGTGCATACTCAGCATGTAAAGATTGTTTATCCATAAGAACAGCAATACTGGATCAAAGGCCCAACTAGCCCAGTATCCTGTCTTCCAACAGTGGCCAATGCCAGGTGCCCCAAAGAGAATGAACAGAACAGGGAATCATCAAGTGATCCATCCTCTGTCGCCCGTTCCCAGCTTCTGGCAAACAGAGGCTAGGGACCCCATCCCTGACCATCCTGGCTAATAGCCATTGATGGACCTATCCTCCATGAACTTATCCAGTTCTTTTTTGAACCCTGTTATAGCCTTGGCCAGGGGTCGGCAACCTTTGGCACCTGGCCCATCAGGGTAAAGCTGCTGACAGGCCGGGCCAGTTTGTTTATCTGGAGCGTCCGCAGGCATGGAGCCCCGCAGCTCCCACTGGCCGCGGATCGCCGTTCCCGGCCAATGGGAGCTGCAGGAAGCAATGTGGACCAAGGGACGTGCTAGCCACTGCTTCCCACAGCTCCCATTGGCCAGGAACGGCAAACCACAGCCAGTGTGAGCTGCGGGGCTCCGTGCCTGCGGACGCTCCAGATAAACAAACTGGCCTGGCCTGCCAGAGGCTTTACCCTGATGGGCCGAGTGCCAAAGGTTGCCGACCCCTGGTCTTGGCCTTCACAACATCCTCTGGTAAGGAGTTCCACAGGTTGACTGCACTTTGTGTGAAAAAATACTTCCTTTTGTTTGTTTTAAACCTGCTGCCTATTAATTTCATTTGGTGACCTCTAGTTCTGGTGTTATGAGAAGGAGTAAATAACACTTCCTTATTTAATTTCTCCACACCATGGAAAATCACCAGTCATGGATTTTATAGACCTCAATCATATCGCCCCTTAGTTGCCTCTTTTCCAAGCTGAAAAGTCCAGTCTTATTAATCTCTCCTCATATGGAAGCTGTTCCATACCCCTATAATTTTTGTTGCCCTTTTCTGAACCTTTTCCAATTCCAAGATATCTTTTTTGAGATGGGGCAACCACATCCGCATTCAAGATGTGGGCATACCATGGATTTATAGAGAGGCAACAGAATATTTTCTGCCTTATTATCTATCCCTTTCTTAATGATTCCCAACATTCTGTTTGATTTTTTGACTGCCACTGCAAATTGAGGGGATGTTTTCAGAGAACTATCCACAATGACTCCAAGATCTCTTTTTTGAATGGTAACAGCTAATTTAGACCCCATCATTTTATATGTTTCCCAATGTGCATTACTTTGCATTTATCAACACTGAATTTCATCTGCCATTTTATTGCCCAGTTGTCCTGTTTTGAGAGAGTCTTTTGTAGCTCTTCGCAGCCTGCCTGGGACTTAATTACCCATCACTGAATAAAACTGGGCCCTTATTCTGGTGGCTCCAATCCCATTTCCCAAGTAAATATGTTGCAAAAGTTTCCATGAACTAAGGATGGCAAATCAAAAAACACTGAATTTCCTACAGATCATGAGAGAGAGGAATTTCATATTAGGACATCACAAGGTGAAATATTTTACTCATTAAAAATATCACTCATGAATCTGAGGAACATTTAAAATCCATTCAGGTCTGATCCCTGAGTACTCAAACTCTCGACATTTGGAATGCCTCCAACATTCCTTTGTATTAAACAAACAAACATTAACAATAAAGACAACATTGGTAATCCATTAAGGTTTTCCTTCTGCCATGCAATTTTTTCAGTGTAAAAGCTGACTACAATCCGCATGCAGACACAGGCCCTGCAGTGGAAAATGCAGGTGAGAGGCGGCCGGAGCTGGGGAGGGAAGAATGCAAAAGAAAAGCAAATGCTTTCAGCAAATCTAAGATCATGTCCTCATCCAACCAGAACGTCATGCAAGGAGAGGTGCAGTGTGTCAGAGAAGTGATACTTAGATGCCAACCACGCAGATGGTAGATGGACATTATTTGGTTGTACAGTATGTGCGCTGAGTGGAAGGGGAAAGGGAATGGTTATCCTGACACACACAACTGCAAGAAAGGAGGCTTGTAACTGTGACTCTTGCATGAACTGAGGGAGAATGGGAATTCTGCCTGTTCTAAGGGCAAGGGAGGAAAAAGCGAATCACAAGGTTTTGTAACCTGTACCAAAATCTATGGGAAATACTAATAGAATCAGATGGTCTGGCCGGTTCCTGTATCAAAATGAGGTAGCCACTCTTGGTTAATATTTGTTTCAAACCCATTTTTTTATTATTATTAAAAAAAGAACCCTACAGCATTACTGCACAGACTTAAATGAGAATTTGCTCAGCATTTAACCTGAATCCAGTGAAGGGTGGAAACGTATAATTTACCTTTTCTCTGTTACTGAAATGTTCTTTTACTTTCTAACGCAGGTTCCTAGCAAATATCTATGCCAATAAATGAAAGTCCATACTTGACTAGCGCACTTAGGGGCCTAATCCAAATTCCAGTGAAGTTAATGGAAAGACTCCCACTGACTTCATTGGGCTTTGGATTGGGACCATCTGGCATGTGATGATTACAGCAGTCACCAGAAAAGTGGTTAAGAACTAACCCTCTGTGTACATACACAACACAGAACAGTTGGTTGACACACAATGTGCTTATGGATATTGATGGTTTAACTTCTTGTTGGAAATCTCCTGGGTTTTGTGGGTTCGTTTCATAGCCTTAGCAATCTCCTGATGTTCTGTTTTTGCATTCCCTTACTCTTTGAGGATTTCCTGCATTCACAGTAATTTTGGATTAATAAAAATGACTACCTACAGTTTTTGTCATGTATTTGAAATTACACTCTTCCAGCTGCTTCATTTTCTCCTTTTGCCTGCATATAACAAAATACTAGCCAGACTGATCAATACCATCCAATATGCCGTGTTGTTGTAGCCATGTTGGCCCCAGGATATTAGAGAGACAGGATGGGTGAGGTGGTATCTTTTATTGGATCAACTTCTGTTTGGTGAGAGAGACACAGAAGTTGGTCCAATAAAAGATCGCTCGCCCGCCTTGTCTCTCCAATACCATCCGGGACTAAATAGTCATTTATATGCGAACTCAGCTGGCAATAATACATGTTCTACTGAACAGTATATCCAGGAGAGGGAGAGAGAGAGAGAGGAAAATTATGTTCTGTTGGAAATGGGGCCGTTGTTCAAACCACAGTGTGTGCCGAGTTCATGGCTTGTCAGAACACTTTGTTAAAGATAGGCAGAACTGCTGAGATTGAAATAATAGCCATTGTTGACCACTAGGTTTCTGGTGTGAATAACGGGTAGAAGCCAACTGCTGACAAGATCAAGGAAAGAAAATGTGGGTACACAATGCTTGCCGTGGCTGGCTTAGAATTCAAAAGAGGACAAAAATTCATGCCTGGTGTATCTCCACTGGCTTCCACAGAGTTAGAGCAGGGGTGAATATAGCCCATGGAACAGAGGAGAAAGCAGGGCTCACCGAGTAAAAATTCCAAGTACAATGTGGTGGGAAACCACCATTTCCCCTGCTATAACCTGAGTGGGCCGCAGTGCTCGTACTGGGGTGACTATCTTCCTACCTTCCGCGCTGAGTTTGAAATAACTGAAAATGCTCAAGCTGCATTGGTGCCCGAGGCCCAAATATTGGAAGGTATTTGGGCATTGCTGCGCTCAGTGCCAGAAGGCCTCACTGATTTAGGAGCCTAGATCTAATTTCCAAAAGGGATTTAGGCACTTAGGAGCTAAAATCCCACCGAGAGTCACTACAATGCTACCTAAGCCCTTGAGACTGGACTGAGCAGGGAAGCCAGGGAAGAAACACCTCAGAAATGCATCTGGCTCCTGTAGTGAAGCAGGAAACCTATTTCACCCTGTGGTTAGGTATTTTTAAATTACTGCTGACCTTTTGTGCTGTTCTCCGCCTCGGCTGTTTCTAGCACAAAGCTTTTGTCCCCTGTGTTTTTTCAGCAGATAGAACTAGTATTATGGGAGAACATTCTAGAACGCACTATGGCATGACTGAGAATCTTCTAGAAAGTCCTGACACCATCTGCTCTTTCCAATTAAGCCAGCTTTGTGCCTGTTTTACATTGCTGGAATGGTGCTAAGCCTGCAGAGCACATCAGCAAATCTCACCTATTCTTTACTCAACCAGAATCACCTAAACTACTGTATAGAAACATCCTACATTCCATTTCAGGCATCCCACCATCCCCATTCCTGACCCCATGCTACCCCACTGTTCTGCAAACACCCCTTGTCCACACATCATTTCCTCCTATGATTGGTAAGAACATCTTTCTTGCTCCACTCTGTCTGGGTAGACTCCAAATACGTCTTCTCCTTCTACAAAACAAAATATGGCATCAATGATTGATGCAAATAATAAAAGAGATCTAGCTATACCAAAGACCAAGATTCCTTTATGGCTCTAAGTCCCCAATGCTTAGAGACTCCCTCTTGAGATCTTGTATAGATTTGGAAGGATCCTTAGTTAATGAATTGGTTCCTTTCCTCCTCCAGCAGAAGTCAAGAAGGGGGAAATAAAAGAAAAAGCCGAGTGGGAAGGAAGGAGTTAGATTTCTTCTAAAGAAATCTAAGTGATTTATACTGCCTTTGCATATAAGAAAGTATCCATCCCTAGGAAGTAATACAAATTCACTTGGCCACTGATACCAATGTCAGAAGACAAACAAGTGAAGATCAGAGCTTCCAGTTTTCCAGGAGGTGTACTGTGTAATGACAAGCAAGAAAGAAGTGTTATTAATATCATTCATAAGTGCCAAAAAGAGCCCTAAAATTAAACAGCTGGCACTATCAATGTGCAGGAGGGAGGAGCCTTCACCAGCTAGAAGCATACACCTCCAAGGATAGAAAAGTCTGCACTGGTAGATGGGAACATGGAAGATAAGATAAGATAAAATTTAAATGTTCTGAATGAAAAAATATAGTAATGACAGCTCTAATTTGAAGCAGACTTTTTGTGAGTTATGTAAGTAATCTCTATGTAACTAACCATGCGCCAATGATATTGAAGTCAGACGTTCCTAATATAAACTCCAAGGGAGCCATAGCATGGTCAGAACATACAACAGGAGACCATATGAAGATTCTGGCTATTAGTTAAGCTACAGAAGAATCTCACTATGGAGAATTGGTTACTGTGAACCTTCCTCTTTGTCACCCATTAAGACATGGGATTTACCTCTGATTCTGAACTTCTGGTATATAAAAATATTCCAAGATAAACTAGAAGCTATCCATTCATGGCAGGTATATATATTTACATATATTAAAAAAAAACAATAGCAATCAAGGAAAAAAATACACAGGGTGGAATAATTCATTGAGAAAACCAGAGAGATTTCTTTAAAACTCTACTTTAGCTTCTTTCTAACAAAGAGACAAAGACTTGTGATCTTGAGGATTAAAATGGATTCCAAAAAGAGCATGCATAAATCCCATGTCACAATCATGCTGCATCACTCAGCTCCCTGCTGCCCCTGTGCTTGTGATCCTGCACTCAATGCAAGAAATAAATGGGAATTCACTGTCACCATTCCAAGCATGCAAATGCTGGGGATTAATTATTCAACCACAAGGCGCTTGTTGGCTGCCTGTAAATTCAGTGCTGGGGAGGGGAGCACTTGAATCTAATGTGAGCAGGAGAATAATGGACATATTTATATGTCAAGAAAAGAAAAAGGACACTGGAAATTCCTTATGATCCTCAGACAAGTGTGTCAAGGAACACAAGTTTGGGAGAAGTCTTTGAAGATGGTTAGCAGTCATGTTGTCAACTTGATAAAAGACACTGTATCAGACTCTAAAGTCTATCTATTTATTCCCCACTCGACCTATATGCAGGATCACTTTTAATGCAAATAGGAGATATGCCCACAATAGGAGAGACAATATATCCCCTATGTCGATTACAATAGGTTGAAGATTAGTCCTTGTCTAGCTGCGTAGTAGAGGTGCTAGATAGGCAAGCCATTCTTCCAAATGCCACAAGATTAGGAAAGGCCCATTCATAGGTATTCAGAGAGCCAAAGGAACAATGTTTAGCGGAGGTGGAGAGCTGGTGATTTTTCTGTTACTAAATTTGTATTGCTTTATAATATACAATTAACTGTGCGAGGATTCCCTGTAGCGTAGGGTGGGGTAGAGAGATGATGAATGTTTTTTTTTTTAAAAAATGTTCTATTTTCCATCATTGTTTAAGCTTAGTTCTTGGCCTCCTTCATTGCTACCAGCCTCTGGCGTGCTAGCCCATATCCAGTGTCAGCATTACACATTTCCCCAGCTTCTGTTGATTCTTGTGTGCTGCATTATTGGAAAACGAGAGAGCCTCTGATTTCAGAGAAGGACATGAGGAGGCTCTTAAATTTGTTTTACTCATCTAGTACCTCTATTAAGCAGGGAAGTGATCAGAACGGGTGGTAGCAGGGTAGAGAGAGAATGAGCCGTGCAGCTTTAGATTAGTTCCGTGCGACGCATTTCCCGTGGTACCTAGAGTTTCCTGAGCAGCATCCACATAGTGACTCTCTGCATGGTTTGCTTTTACTGGAAATGAGGGGAGAGTAAAGATTAGACCCGGAAGCAAATGCCAAACAGGAAACTTTGATGATCCTTTCTAGGTTTAAAAGACAGGCTTTTTTGATGGCTGCGTTTGTGATGGGATATTAACATTTGACCATTTAAGAAAAAAAAAGGGTTTTATTTGTTGCAGTGAGATTCATGAAAGGAATTGCTCTGTAGTAACTTAGGAATGACCCCTTTTGCACTCAGTTGGTTGCATTACTTCACCAACTGTTGACTTTACTAACAAAATGAGTCCACCAGGTAGATCCTACCACCTGCTTGGAAAAAAAGCAGTCCCTCCTTAATTTCTTGTAAATAAATTTAATCGCTGATTTTTCAGTTCCCCGAGCATGTGGAGCCCACGTTAATGTCCTAGGATAAAAACAGTTTCCTCCAAAGCCATTCAAAGGGTTTATTTCTCTTCTTTCGAGTATTTTGTTCTTAATAGTTTGCTCCTTCTCTGCTTGCCACAGTGCTATGTGAAATTAGGTGTTAAAAACCCACATCAATGGAACGTGGCAAATCCCCCCGTGCTAAGGACTTGGCATTTCAAAATTCACAAAATCCATTTTTTGTAACACTTGCAAATTAGGATCTAAAAAAGTGTGCGTGGGGGGGAGGCAGTTATGGACTTGTTAATGAATCTATAAAGTTCCCATGAATCTGACCGGAGTCACCCTCTTTTCTGTGCTCAGGGACTCGCATACTGTTAGCCATTCACCAAGACAGGGTTCCCCTGACACAAAGCTGCCTTCTCTTTGCAAAAAAGGTTATGGGATAGCCCACTGACATAACCTGAAAATGCTTCAGACAGCTGTGCTCAAGTATTACTAGACGACTTTGCAGTTATATTTAAATTTCAGAAGGGGGGGAACCCTATTTGGCTTTCCCCACGTTTTCTTAAATTTGAACTTGGCAACCTGAAGGGCTCGTGTTTAGTAACAGAAGGAATATGTAAAATTCTTTCTGCTCTGTAGCAGCCAGTGCAAGTTCAAATGGAATCCACCCTCTCTTTCTTTAGGACTCCAAAGGCCTCTGCAACAAGTTTAGTGCAGACAGAGCCTGCACCCACATAGAGCCCAAGTGACAGGTTAGCGGCCTGGATAGCCATACAGCTGGGCTCTATAGATAACATCATAGACAGAGAATATTCAGCATGCACAGATTTGGAGAGACACATTGGTTACTTGGTTTCTTAATCTCTTTTTCAGTCTCTAAAGAAAGTAGCAGTCCCTTCTTTTCAAATAATCAGTCCCCATTATGGCAACTGATTATTCCCAGATTACACACAGTCACAGCATGAATATCTGACACCATTTTAATAACAGTATCATTTTAATAATAATATAATATATATAGATATATACACACATATATTTTTTAAAATAATATATTCCAGTGGGACCCAATCCTGCACCCATTTAAGTTAATGGTAAAACTCCCTCTGATTTCAATGGAAGTGGGATGGGGAACCACAATCTACAACTTGAAGATGACCTTTTAAACTGGTTGCTAGGCTTATTTACACAATTCCAGGTGACCCTAACTCATGCTGGAGCATGTAATCTGCTTCTTCTAACTCTACAGTTCCCTAGAATTCTCCTGTTTCTTTGCACTCTGATTTTTTTTTCATTTTGCCTGATCCTGTCCTGAAAAATACAAAAGGAAGGGTATAAATCTCATCACAGATGCCTACAGATGTTCAACAAACCATTTTTAAAGAACATCGGACATATATTTCACATAGAAATCTCCGCAGACCTAGCTAAGCCATACATGTGCCCCTTAATACTTTGGTCAGAAGACAAAATAAGCAGAGACAACCTGCCACATTGAATTTTCAGCCTGATTAGTACGTGAATAATCACATCCCATTACCCTATCTGAATAGTAGGCCTTGCTTAGTAGGAGTAGTGAGAAAAGTCACACCCCCTCCCTTCTGCTTCCCCTGAGGCTAACAGACAGGGCAGCCAGCCGGCCATACTTTCATCTCCACCTTGAGAGAGACACAAGAGAAGTGTGTTCTTTTATTAGAGGGAGTGATCATAGCTAGCTGCACTGTATAGGTCAGCCATCAGGACGTGAAGAGTTCTGCTCCCCCACCTCTGTCATAAGCCGATTGCGATGCAGATGGACAGACAGCACCCAAAGCACTTTGCAACAGAGCAGACTTTATGAGGAGTTAAAAAAAATGTAGCCAAATACCAACATGGTTTGTGTCCATCACAACCTGCACTGCGGGTCACAGAGAAATGAGCTTATGGTTCTTAATAGCTGATCAGCATACAACTTCACAGTGCTTGGTAACGGGATGAATGCAGACAAGTTTGAGCGTAAAACATAACAGAAAAATGGCAAAGACGAAACCCATCTCCAAGCTGCAATGCCTAATTCAAATCCAAGGCAAAATAAACTACCTCCCTTGGTAATTAAAAAAAAATACTAAAGTGTTATACAGTAATAGGGTAACCCCAAATTGGGTAACTGCATTATGTGTAAAGGGGCATTGACTTTCAGTTCTGTACAGCCCCGAGCATACTGGGCTCTGATGCATGATTGGAGCCCCTATACCAAAATACAAATAATAAATAAATTAATAGTTGAATCCCTGTGGGTTTAAGGGCACTGCATGTGAAATTAGGGGCATGGTCTTCCAGAGTATACTCTGGCTTCTATGAGACCTTCCAGTGCTACTCAATGTAAGCGTATTGGGGTCTGTTCCTAAAGGGTCCAGACATCTATTTGAGTAGAAAGAGTTTCTTTATGGGCACTGAGAATGTTGGCAATCTCAACCCTCACACGGGAAGGTGTGCTGATCTTTGTAAAATGCCTTCATCAGTTCTGCAGCTGTGTCAGAATAATGGGGTGGAAGGAAGGATTATTGCGCTAGCAAAATATTGGGGGGAAATTGGTTTGGCTGCGCTAAGGAGGCTATTGAGAACAATATGGAAAATATTTTAATGCCATTATAAAAGTAAACAGCACACCCTCAGCTTTGAGTACTCCTGTGTAGCCACTTTCCTAGAAGAGCAACAAAAATGATTTGAAGCATGAGGGGAATATTATAAGGACTAAGAAAACTTAGTTTGAAAAGGAGTCAAGTGAGGAAGTTATAGAAAATAATGAATAGGAAAGAAAAGACGAATCATGCCACTTCCATTTACCCTCTCCCCCAACGTAAGAACAAAAGGGCCCTGGATCCAATTAAAAGGGAAAAAATTAAAACCACTAAAAAAATATTATTTTTACATGTGTATTAACCTGTGGCGCTTACTGCTGCAGGATGTTAGTGAGATGAAAAGAAAAATGCTTCTACGATTGAGGACAGCATCTGTTGTTACAGTTACACAGGCTAATATAAAGTCACAAAGGGCTATCAATCCTCAGACTTCGGGGTCTAAACAGAACCTTGGCTGAGACCAAGTAGAGATTCTTCCGCATGGCACAACTAGGTGCAGTCTGGGGAGTTTAATTTTTCCTCTGAAGCGTACAAAATATGCCACTGGCAGAGACAGGATACCAGATTAGCCAGATTCTTGGGATGACATCCTGGCTCCACTGGCCTCAATGGTACTGGGGCCAATATTTCACGCTTGGTCTCTTCCAGGAAGGCACTCCCTGTGTTGTTTTCCTTGCTGATGATATCTGAAGTGGAATGGAGGACGGGAGGCTACATTCCTTCTCACTGCACAAGGTTAGGCCTCAAAGCAGGAGGAAATAAGGTCTGACTTGTGAAAACGTGATGTTGGTGATTAGATTTATTTGGCAGCTTGTGGATGGAGCACTCTGGAGATCCTACATGCACAGAAAAGCTCAGATGAGTGACAGGAAGGAGATAAAGTGGAAATAACAGTAAAGCTGGGCACTTAATCCTCTTAGCCGGCACCTTATCTACTTAAATATCCTTTACTGGATTTTGTGCCAGGGAAAAGTTAACTTGTTTCTAGCCCCTGAGATTGAAAGGTGCAGCAGCCCTTTACATCCAGTACAGGAACACCATCCTTAGACTAACATCTGTCTTGTTATATTTACAATGTTAGTGAACCGCATGAAGTGTTTAGATCCAACAGTATTTCCTTCTTAACATATTTAGGTCATAAACTAAGTTGGGTGGGGTGGAGGGTTAAAAACATCCAGTTCGAAATTCAACCTGAAATTACTGCCAAGAACAACTAACCGATGGGATACTGACATGCAATTAACTAGGTTGAGCTGGATGGAAAATGAGGAACATTTGTCTCAAAAATTGTCATCAGCATTTCCCTCTCTCCCGTTTTGCACTGGAAAATCTGTGTAAGCTAAAACTTTCCAGCAGCTCTAGTTGACCGTTGGCATGCAAAAACATTGGTCGCATACATTATTCAGCAAGTTCTAAGGCAGGGAGATCTGTGATCCCATGAGGTGTACCCTACTTTAGGTGATTCCTCAGTTCCAGTACCTGCTGTCAATCATGCTAGTGGCATCCTCTGTATCTTGCAGTGATGGTTTGAAACAGGCATAAAATATTATGCCCGTGCTCTTTAATTATATTGGACCAAATCTTGAAGCTTTCCTTATTCATGCAAAACTCCACCTGAAGTTAGTGAGTAAAGACTATGTGATTGAGTCCAAAGAGTATAGTCAGTTATTGCACAACGGGTTTGGCAAGAAGGGGTAGCAGGGGAGTGCTGGGAGGTGTTTGGAGCTGTTGATGTACAAAGCGATTGAATGGCATGGAGGGCCAGTGGACGTAGGCAATGCTCCATTTCTCCTAAACCCATGGCCTGGGAGAGTTCTGAGAGTGTCTGGCTGAACTCGCTTTGGTTTTTTGGTACAGGGACTGAAGGAAAGGCAGAGCCAGGGTTGGGCTCAGTCATGGGACGTGTGGTGGCAGGGGAACAGAACATGAAGTGTTAAAATTGTGTCTACATTGTTATTTCATCTCCCAGATTCTGGAAACAGGCAGAGGAAAGAGAGGCATAAAACAGTCCCCTTTTCCCATGTACTCTGGACACTCATCTGCCAAAAACTCAGAAGACATCAGCCTGTGACAAAACATTTCTGAGGGCAAATTTGACACACCTCAAACCTCATCTGCTGCCAGCACAACCCCCATAGACACTATCCACATAGCTACAAAATATAGCCAAGGTATACTGCAAAGAAGGAAAATCTGATTTAAGGCCCAGCATTACATATATGTATGACACACAGTGACATGTCCCACAACTCAGAACAAGCGCGACAACCTGCTATGCTGGTTTTAATGGCACTCAGCTCCTTGTTGGTACAGGCATACGTGGCGCGCGCACTCTCACATACATGTAAAGCATGGGAATGGCATGTTGGCAGTGATACAGACCTGGGTGATGGCTCAGGCTGCTGCTCTTTCCTTTAAACAGAAGCAATAGGACATTATCAGTGGTGTCAGGAGCGAAGGATGCAGCTGCATTCACTGTTCAAACATAACGAAAGGACAGTACCAAACAGTACAACTAAGCGAGGTGGATGCAAGGGAGGGCATGGAGCACTTACTCCTGGGGCTTCCGGGCTGGAGAGAAGATAGCCGCAGACTCACACAACCTTGGGAGGAGACACACGAGACGTACAGGGTCAAAAAGTCACAAAACCCACCTCTTTGTGCACACAGATTACTATGGAGCCCCGTGGTTACACCACTCGCATGAGCAAACGAGGGACAGCGAATGGTCATGCTACTTTGAAAATTTGAGTTTGTTTCTGAGCAACTCCCCAGGACTTTCACAGACCTTTCATAAACTTTCCTTTCAGCTCTTAGGCATAGAACTGACTGTCATGAGGTGTACCAGGCATTTGCTGCCCCCTACCAGAGGCCCCGCCCAACCTTTGCACACCCCTCTCTACAAAGTGGTCCTTTTCAAAATGATTAAAAGTGAGTCTGGACCACCAGGAATGATCTACAGAGATCTGCCAGGATCAGCTACCGGTGGAACCAATGAGACTTGGTCCTCCTGCAGCTAGAAGGGCTGGGAGCAGGCAGAGGCCAATCAGGGTTCAGCAAGCAAGATAAAAAGAATTGGCTGCTTCTTTCAAGGGCCAGTTCTGGGTGAAGCTGTGACAGCAGGCTCGCCCTCTCCTAAACTTAAGAAACCTGGCCTATCAGGGACCTAGCTCTAACACTATTTTGCTTGGCTCAGCAAAGGGCTGGTTATTTTATGTTATGATCTTTAATATCCAGGTGGCCATTTTGAGTTGTGTTAATTTATTTTTTCTGTAAAATTAAGGCAAGTCTGCTCTGCGGGATGCCCTGGCTCAGGCGGGCCTGTTACACTAATTCTAGGAGATGTTGTTTCATCGACGCATCTGCCCCATGCAGTGGCTCAGTAGTGCAGAAGTTTTGTTGTTGTTGTTGGGTTTTTTGTGTGTGTGTGCGGGGGGGTCGGCTGGAAGGTGCACACCACTCTTTTTCCAGCTTCTGCAGGAGCCTCAGCTGCGGCTAAAGGCTCCATATGAAAAATTATCTTTGGCAACTGCTCATTGAGAGAGAGAGACGCGAGCCATGTTTTCAAACTCTGGCAATTTGGGTATGCAGTTGCTGCATGTCATTTAGATGTCTAAATACCTGATTGCCCCAGTAAATCCAGGGCATAGAAGACAAAGTGAACTAAATGGCACCTCTACAATTTCCGGCACAAAACCAGAGGCCAAGTTAAGGCCAGGCTGAAAATCTCACCCAAGGTTCATATACGATTCAAGAACTTCTCTCTCCCAACAAAAAAAAATTATGAAAAATGGCCTGGTGGCCTAGTGAAAGTTCTTTGCATTTCCACCTAGGAGAGCTGCATTTGATTTCTGGCCACCATCTCCCATTCTCCAAGCTGGCAGGGATTGAGAATGCTGCAGAGGCAGCTCACTTGGTCCTTGGGAGAGAGGGAGTGACACTTGTCCCCCAGTGAGTAGGGATTTGCCTGAGCCAGAACACCAGATCACTCTGGGGAAGTTCAGATGCAAATCCAGGGACCAATTTCCTAAAACTCTAGTGGACATACAAATGCAGATCTCCTGGGCCTGGCTCTACTCAGCAGTGACCATTTTAGGTAGTTAAAAAACGTGGTATTGATGAGCTCTGAAGAGAGTCCCATCCAAATTCCCTTGAGCAGAAGGAGAGAAGCCATGCTACAGGGCCTGGGGGAACATAACACAGATGCCATTTACAAACAAGCCAGGAGCCATGCCCAATCCTGGGATTAAATATACAAATTGTAAGTCCTTTAGTCAGGCATGTTAAGCTCCTGATGTTTTAACAATTTTTCTGAAACATGAGATAACTCCAGAGGTCTTAAAAAGCCCCAGCCCCCTTCAGCACTTTGCTCAGACTGGCCAGGTAGCCTCATGACATATTACTTTCTGTTGTCAGCTGAACACGCAGGGAATGTTTAATAGAAGATGATGTAGGAAAGGGTCTAGTAAAGGAATTTACAAGCATCACCTGGGGAGAGGGATGGGAGCCAACGCACCATATATAACCCATTATATGGCAGCATCCAGGTACACAGAATTATCCAGGGCTGTGCACATACCAGGGAAGGAAGGAAGGAAGGAAATTGGTTTGCCAGCTGGGTGTTTTCTGAGCTCTCCCAGCTCTGTTGCTAACCTGAAAGTCAGTCCCGATTTGCTCTTCAGGTTCCTGAGAAGTTCCAGCTGGTTCAGAGGCGGAATGAGTCTAAAGTGAGAAAATGAGAGACAATTACATTCAGGCAGAGACAATATCACAACTTCCTGTCGTGGGAACTACCCCACCCACCTACTTTCAACCAATCTGAGCTTTGTGTCGTGGTTTGCAAACACTGGGTAGCTTGGGGAGAATGAACAGGGATCGGACTGCTAAGGCCACTTTTCAAAGTGCTCGAAGGTAGGTGCAGGAGAGACAGATAGCAAGGCAGTGAGAGAAAGAGAGAGAGAAATTTCATCTGCATTCTTGTATCTCTAAACTCTCCGAAGTTGAGCAGTGGCCAGTGTTCCTGTACAGTACTGTTACATTTGGCAAGGCAGGTGTTTACAGCATGTTGTTTAGCAGTTGGCCCTACTTTGTTAGAGGTGTCATGCAGGTCCCAAAGACTAGGGCTGGCAGAAGAACTCAAAGTACACTGTAGTGTGATCCTGTTGCCAGAGGCAGAACTCCAGAAACTGGGGGTATCCTGGAGGAAGAGGCAGAATCTTACAGTGTGAGGAGGGACAGACTTCCAGAGGCTGCAACTATCCAAGGAAACTGGCAGCAGTGTTTAAAACTTATAACAAATGCTCGGTCCAGCTTTGAATTTGGTTGAATGTTTGATTCATACTTCATGTGTCCGGTCCTGGTGAAGACAAAATAAATGGATGATATGCCTTGTATCTTAGGGTAGAACGGATGTTTCCTCCTCATCTGTGATCTGAAACTTACAGAACTCACCCTACCACTCTGATCATCCATTGGTTCATGAAAAATTCTGCCTATCTGGCTTTATCTTTCTAACAACATAAAACCTACTGAGTTGCAATGCACGGCAGGTATTAACTATGCTGCCCACCTGTATGTCAGCTGGCAGAAGTGAAGGAGAGACGTTTATGTAAAGGGCAGAAAGAGTGCTACTGTGAGTCCACGAAACCTTTATGGATCTGAGGATGGCTCTATAAATATTTTACATTGATATTCACGGTCGAGTTCTCAACTGCGAGAGAAGCAGACTGGAAATGTCGGGAGACGGGATTCATCTCCGTAAAAAGAAAAGGAGTACTTGTGGCACCTTAGAGACTAACCAATTTATTTGAGCATGAGCTTTCGTGAGCTCACGAAAGCTCATGCTCAAATAAATTGGTTAGTCTCTAAGGTGCCACAAGTACTCCTTTTTCTTTTTGCGAATACAGACTAACACGGCTGTTACTCTGAAACCTGTCATCTCCGTAAAAGACTCACTTCGCTGGAAAGAGCAGCATCCACTCAAGCGTCTGCTCAGGGACTCTGTGCGCAGGGTCAGGGGCTGATGGGACAAATCCAGATGCTTGTTGAGACTTCCTTGGCACAACCCTGGTGTGTCTTTGCCAATATCCGAAACTCCTCCTTCCAGCATGTCTTCCCAGAGGGCATGAAATCAGCACAGATAACCCTCCGGCCTGCCTGTGGCAAGTCTCAAAATATTTACACTCTTGCCTGAAGTAAATGCGCCCAGATACTAGCTAGCTCAGCCTGGAATGGGTGTAAGAGTTTGTCTTCACTATCACGCTACATTGGTGCAGCTGCACCGACGTAGCACATCTGGTGAAGACGCCCTATGTCGCTGGGAGAGAGCTCTCCTGTTGGCCTAATTACTCCACCTCAACGAGAGGCGGAAGCTATGTTGGCAGGCGTTCACACCCCTGAACGACGTAACTTACATTGGCTTACGTGGTCGTGTAGACAAGCCCTAGCTAGCCAGACCCCTATGCAGCTCTTGGCATCCTAAGGCAGCACATCAAGGAATTTATGCTCATTCAAAGGAGAGTCACCCATCCTGAACTGCTGCCTCCTCCTTCTCAACATACACAGCACCTCCTACATGGCAGCTGTCTGGGTTCCTTACAAATGTGTCACTCACAGCATGCAGGGAGGGCAGTCCTTAACATCGGAATCTCAGTGCACAGTAAGCAACTAAGGAGGGCAGAGCATCGAAGCAAGCTGCTCTTTCCCCCACCATGTTCTGTCAGATGACCACTTCTGTGACGCATCCAGACTACTGGCGAAAAGAGCGAGAACCATGAGGTGTCTCCTGTATGGGCAGGATCTCTTTGCTCAGCTATGACCCAGCTGTTCAGATCTAAAACTGGGCTCTACACTTCAAGTAAAGGAGATTCTGCATTAGCTGTCAGCAGTCGCAGGACTGATATCTAGTCATTACAGGGCAAGAAGCATTCCCGAACTTAGATGCTCCCTATGGATTGGACGCACCTGTCCGTCCCAGATAAGCTATCACACTGGTCATAGTCATTGGTCCACATTTCTTATACACCTGCTCAGTCAATCTTGGAACAAAGCAGGGCATAATTATGGACATGTTCTTCAGCAGCTTTAAATTATAAGGGAAGCATTTTCAGTGGTCTTGCTTAACTGACCACAAGATTACAAGAGCACGTGTGCTGCATGTACAAAACTCACATTTAAAAGCACAATTATCCATTCAGTGAATGTAATGGTTGGGTTTTTGTGTGCCCAAAATGGAGGTAATCAAAAAGTTCCTAAAGAGGTTGACAAAAATAGGGCCTCAAAATTTGGCCTGGCTTCTTTCCAGAGCAGTACAGCCACATTCCTCTTACATCTCTCAGCCAGAGTTTTGTTTCCCCCTAAAGGATAACACATACTGAAGCCAGCCATCCTGATGAATTAATGATCCTACCAGGAAGACCCTGATCTCGCTGCAGTGGAGTGATGCATGAAGCACTTCATCATTATGTTCATTCAGGGCCACTGGCTGTTTTTTGTAGATTCCTTGCAGGGCATTATCTGAGCCAATGTGTGCACAAAATCAAGCACAAAATGCCACTGATTTTTACTGGAAGTTGTGCACCTAATTCCTTTTTGTGGATTACTTTCTTCATCTCCAGTAAAACATCTGGTGATGGCCCAGCTTTTCTGCACTAAGGTGAGCAAACTAGGAGTCCAAATGGCCTGTCCAGTGTGACCCGGCAAGTCAGTAACTCAATCAGAGCTAGGTCCCAAGATCTTTCTGTTGGCTCCCAGTCACTTGCTCCGACCACGGGAACAAACGCGTTAGGCTCACATGATGCTGAAAATGGCTGCCTCTCCATAGAACAGGTTCAGCCATGTGGCTTCCAAACGCCAGCAGCTGAATGCAGCACTGAAGCCAAAGGAACGAAAGGGAGTTCGCAAATGCAGATGCTACATTTTAATGGTGGAGTCTGTGTGTTTGCGGAGCAAAAGAAGGAAGGTTGACTAGTCTTCTGGCGATCATCACTGGAGACAGGAGCAAACCTGAACATGCTGAACCCAAAACCTAGATGCGAGTACTGCCGCTCGGCCTCCTCTCTAGCTATCATACCAGTTCAGGAACCAGTTACTGAGCTGCTCTGCCAGTGAGGTACACTGTGGCTTTTATGTCTTCATACACCTCATATGAAGGGAAATGGAGGGCTCAGGTTTTGCTGAGTTTCGTTCCAAACTGTTGGATCTTGACATCTTTGTGCCTCTAAGGGTACATCTACACAGCAGGTGGGAGTATGCCTCCCAGCTCAGCTAGACAGACACGCACTAGCTCTGCTCAAGCTAGCATGCTAAAAATAGCTGAGTGGCCGTTGTGGCCTGGGCGATGGCCCAAGCTAGCCACCCAAGTATGTTCCCAGGGGGTCAGGTGGGCTTGTACTCTGGCTGCTTGGCCGTGCTACCGGCAGGGGCGCAAAGTCCACATTGCTATTTTTAGTGCACAGCTCAAGCTGAGCGAGAGTGGGTCTGTCCCCCCAGGCTGGGAGGCACCCTCACAGCTGCAGTATAGAAGTACCCTGAATGTGCACGGGTGGAAGAGAACTGTGTGCGAAGTAGGGTGTTGTCGTGTTTTGCGCTAGGATGTGGAAAAGAACCTGAGATTGTGGTGTTTGACATTTTCTCTCTCTCGTCCCAGCATTCGTTTCACTTGCTTCAAGGGTGCATGTTTCAAGACCAGCAAGGCAAGAGGATGCACACACCAAGGTACAGTACGACACACAGCTCACGCTACCCAACTCAGCAACGGGTTAGAATTTCCTGCTCGCTGCACAGGCTCTCCTGCTTTGTACTTGTGGCTCCAGAAGTGAATCATCTCCTCTCTCTCTCATTAAATTGACCGCCCTGCTCTTGTTGATACATCACAAGAAACACAACACTAACATCAGGCATTCCCTGCCCACGGCACAAAATTACTGTTGCTGGGAGCACAAATATTCAAGCATAACAGAGCCGGGGCCGTGGGGTTCTCATGCCTCAAAGCCCGCCGCAAAAAAAACACGATACCATCACAAACCACAACAGGGGGAAAACAGCTGGACGGGGCAGTGTGCACCCACACACACATGCACACACACAGAACCGATAGTCATTATTCCATAAGGCAGCCCCAGGGAGTGAGGGAGGAAGACGGAACAACAAAGCGATGAGAAGGAGTGGATGTCAGAGCTGGGTGGACAGCATGGTACCGTGAGAGGCCCAAGATGCAGCAAGTCCTGTCTCTGAGAAGAACCAAGTGCCCACACTCGCAATGAACCTCCTTTGCATTGTGGTTTTGTCTTTATGGACCGAGACACCACAAAACTGATAATGAGGAACCCCGTCTTACAGCTTTTACTTACACAAGCAGTCCCATTGACTTCAACAGAATTACTCATGTGTGTAAGGCTTGCAGAATTGGGCCTTATGGGCCAGATCTTTGTTGGCGTCAATGGAGCTATGCTGATTTACACCAGCTGAGGATCTGGCATTGTATGCATATGAATTTTGAATGCATATGAATTTTCAGCTGCAGTCCCTGATTTTTGCATGCCCATGTTTACATATGCAATTGATTCTGCTTGCAAAAATGCATAGACTCATTCTGCACTTAAATATGGGTACTGGGGGCACTGTTGTCAGGGTAGGCAAATGTGCACACACAAAAATTGAAGGCCAATTTGAGGCTAGCGGAAGTTTGGGCCCAGTAACTTGCATAGGGTTTTCTTCTCTAAATCCCATTTTCGCTACCGTACATAACAATTTTGCAGAGAATATCTGGAACCTGATCCTTATTCCAATGAAGTCAATAGCCTATATGGCATTCAGGACAGAAATAACCATGCAGTTGCTTTGTAATTGTAGAATAGTAAGTCTGTACACAAATGGCTAAAATATAAAAATTGAGGTGAAGTATGTGTCCTGTAAAATTAACGATTTTCTGAAGTATGACTTTGTGGCTCTGACCTGAACAACTCTTCATAAATTTTCCAACTTCTGGAAGTTTGTAAATACCTTTATTTTATGGACTGCAAACAAGAGGCCATTTTTTTATCTCAGTTATACCAGAGTAAAGGCCTGCTTTTCAAACCGAGCTTCCATTCTGTGCCACAGTGAAGTATATCCACAACTCTGTCCCTGCAGTGAATTGTTGCTTTTTTCCTGTAAATTAACTGCAGGGACAAAAATGTGACTGCAAAACGTGCAACTGCAAAATCTGAGACGGGTTTGGAAAAACAGGCCTGAAATCAGATTGACATCAATGGAGTGTATGTGGATTTACACTGGTTTAACGGAGAACAGGATCAGGCCTGCAATTTTGAAATGCAAAGCAGCAAATAGGTGATCACTGTTCTCCTTCTTAAAATAAGTATTTACTTTCCTTTGGGATTTCCTTCATGTCTAACATATCCCTGTGATTTGAAAATCCACTTTTAGTAGCCACTGAGATAATATTTATTCATAATAAATCTTTTACATGTATCATACATATAGATCCTTTCAACCTGAAAGACTCCAAAAGGTTAGACTCACTGAATGAATTATTCACTGCAAACAGTTCGCTCAGCTCTGAATTGCCAGTAACTCTCATAAACCTTATTGAGGTTAAACTGCCCCTTCGAAAGCTAGCAGAGGCTGTCAAGTGAGGTCAAAACCAGCCATTTCGGTTTAACGTATCTTCACTGGTAGCTAGTGGCCACAGCTGTGACAACCAAGAGTGGATTGGGATAAGAGAGGGCTGCAGAGGAGAAAAAAGGGGTGAAGAAAGGAGAGAGGAAAAGGGGAGAGGAAAAGGGGAGAGGAAAAGTTGAGAGATGGAAATACGAAAAAAAGGATGAGAAAAGGGCAGAAGAGAATGGGGAGTTTTCTTATTAACTGTCCTATGAATCTGAAGGTGTTCATAACTTCCACTTAGAAAACCAAGCTCACTGAGAAATCTCCTGTTCTCCTTCCTGGCATTGCCACGTAGATGTACAGTTTCCCAACGCTTGTACAAACCACCAGCTAGACTATTGGTGAAGATGCATGGAATTAGCCTACAGACAGTTGAGCGGGGAGGTTGATTTTGGAGCTTTTTTTAAAAAAAAACAGGGTTTTGGTTGTATTACAGGCTTAGCATGTTACGGTCCCAGACAAAGAAGGAGTGACATAACACATGGTTTTAGATTCACATGCACTTCATACCTGGAGGCACCATACGTTTGCGTTTGCGAGCTTTTCGAGTGTTTTCACCAAAGAAAACAAAAGGGGCCAGAGAAAGAAAAACAGCAAAAGGGGTGGAAGGAGGGAGAAAAGAAACAGAAGAAAGAAAATTAGCATGTGAGCTACCTGTATTTCAATGAGCAGATGTACTGTGAACCGGGCTTACAGGTGGCTGGCAAATCTGAATTGGCTCCAGCTTTCCCAACCTCAGTAGGACTACAAATTGCTGCAGATCCGTATCGCACTTCAATAATGGCTAGTCTAGGGTTTGCTCAAAAAACAAAGGTGGGCAAAAGAGATTGAGGGGAAAATGTAGAAACCTCCAAGCAACCTTTTGCAGACATTCCCTGGGGGAATCATTACATTTGGAGGTTCTGTCAGCTGGGGCCTCCTCCTAGAATCACATGAGCTCCTCACTCTGAAATGCTAACTAATGAGGTACCTCTCCAGAAGCATAGCTCCTGGGTTCAACGTGTCCAAGAATGAGGTTCAGAAGATCTACACTAATTCCATACCATAAGCATATCTCTAGTGGCCATTGATTTATACCCTATGACTGCCAATACACAGAGAGAGCATTCACATCAGGGATAGTAATGTAGTCGAGAGCTGGGTATTGTTAGAACTGGTGGTGATGAAGGACAGAGTCCTTTTAAGCAAATCTGGTTACAAATGTACACAAAAATTTCTGATGTCTTGGTGTATAAGTATGTACATGCATAAATGCCCATTACAATGTGCTTTTCTATGCAGATTCAATCCATATGTTTCACGTTTTATTTATTTGAACTTTGGTACTGACGTACTTTGAGTGTAAGGGTTCAATTTTAGATTTTCTTTGGGAATAAAATATCCTCCCAAAAGAAGTGGGTCTAACTCTACTGCAGTAGGTCATTGCAATGAGGTTCTGGAAATCTGATGTTCCCGCAAGGCGTATGTAATAATTTTCCAGTGTGAAACAATCCATTCTTTGTGGGAGCAACATTGAGAAAACATGTAAGCCCATGTCACAGGGCTCCTGCTGACAGCTACTTAATGAGGAATAAGCAGTACAATGTGAGCAAAAGATGCGTCAATGCCAACCTACCAGCTTTGGGCCAAGATACCAGTCACCACATCTTATTTATCACGCGGAGGAAATACCCACTTCCCCATACCCCCTTCCAAAACAGACTTATTCATCTGCTAGATTACAGCAGAGGTAACCCACGGCAGGGCTGTCCTGTGTCATTTCAGGCCATATGGCATTCCATCAGTGACTTATATTGCTTATTTCATTCAACAATTTGGAATAACATGAATTCCTTAGGGAAGTGGGTAGAAGAAGGCAGAATGGACACTGTGCCTCTGTGTGTGATGAAAGCTACAGCCAGAATATAAAGTTAACCCCCCACTTCCTTTTTTTTAATGGGGGGGGGACTACTTGTACTGAGCTTCGCCTGACAGATTTCAAGGGCTATTGACATGGGAGGTGATACATTATAGAGTGAACCCCATACGTTAAATCATTCACTGTGAGAGGCTACTGGTGTTTCTGTGCAGCATCCAGGAGAATTTCAGAGGATGCACCACGTTGCATGACTGACATTGGCACTCAGTGCTCAATTCCTAATGAAAGAGATGCCAGGGCACAAGCCATTTTTTTAACTTTAATAACTGACGTGGCAAGAGGGGCCGGGGCTAGGAACTGCCCAGCCTAGAGGCGCCGGGGCTCAGCCCTGGCTCAAATGAAGCCCTGCCAACACCATGTTTTATCCAGTGTGTCGGGCACCTTATGCAGCAGCCCGCAGGTGGTTCATTTATATCACGGTAATTTTGGTTCAATGGCACACCTTGGCACGTCAATTTAGCAACTGTAATAAGAGGATCTCCGATGGTTTACAAACATTTATTAATACTCCCGACACGCATCTGAGGCCAGGTTTATTATCCCCATTTACAGTCAGGGAGATTTTGTTATAAAGAAGTTACAGTAAGTGACTTTTCCAAGATCAAACCACAAGTCAGTGACAGCGCTGAGAACAGATCTCTGCCGTCCTGGCTCCTAGTCCCATGTCTATAACCTCCCGATCATACATACTCCCCTTACTTCATAGTAAGGACAGTTTTGCTACATTTAGAAACTGTAGTACAGGGGTTCTCAAACTGGGGGTCTGGACCCCTCAGGGGGTCGTGAGGTTATTATATGGGGGGGGTCGCAAGCTGTCAGCCTCCACCCCAAACCCCGCTTTGCATCCAGCATTTATAATGGTGTTAAATATATAATATAAAAAAGTCTTTTTAATTTATAAGGGGGATCACACTCAGAGGCTTGCTGTGTGAAAGGGGTCACCAGTGCAAAAGTTTTAGAACCACTGCTATAGTACAGTCGAAACCTGTTAAGCATTAACAAGGTGCAAACCAAATTCCTAGACATGCAGACCTGCCATTTGGGGAAGTTCATCAGATGTTTTTCCACATTCAGATCTGTCTCCAAACTATGTGGCTTACGCCATATTTAACATATTGGTGTGACATGGTTTTCTTTTGACCTTGTGGGTGACATTCACTGTACCTGCATACAGCACAATAATCAGGGTTTATGCAGGTGAAATTCGGTGGGAAAGGAATGTGAATTGGAGACAAAATCTACCCTCCCCAACCCAGGGAAAGTGCATTGGGCTTCAGCCCCAGGGGATAGAATAATGGCCATCATTTGTGAGGGGTGTTATGGCCAGTGAACCCACATATTCAAATGTCCCCAACCCTTAGTCACCTCCAGCTCCACCCTCTGGGCCAGCCTGTGCAGAACTAGTGGTAATACCTCCTCCAAGGACCACAGGTCATGCAGTTGTTCCTCAAACAGAGATTAATTGCCTTGCATCAGCCCCTCACCCCCTCCCACCATGAGTAACTCATCCTTGAGGGAGTTTTAGTTAAGATGGCTCTACTCTTTCATAGGCTAAATTTCAATTCAACGCATCCAAAAGGTCTTCATTTACCTGACCAGATTAGCTTTCCACCTGAATTTTAGCTTTTGGTCCACGTGATGCAACGATTTTAACGGGCTAATTGCTTTAGCAAATAGTAATTGAAAAGGATTTCACTGTCCAGAGGCTTATTCTTTCAAACACCCTCAAGGCCTGATCCATGGCCCACTGAAATCAATGGCTGGGCTGCCACGGACCACAACGGACTTTGGAGCAGATCCAGTGCTCTCACCCTCGCTGAGAGCTGACTTCAGTAGGAATTATTTAACCTCAATTAAAGGCAAGGAGAAGGGAGGGAGAGACTCACTGAATGAGTGTAATGCTATTGGGAAACAGGCTTTTTAAATAAAACACTGAAGGTGGTTCATAAATGTCTTCAGCTAAAAGAAATAAACATAGGGAATGGATCCCGTGCAAAATGCACTGATCATAATAGTAATGTGAGTTCCAGTGGACTTTGAAAATGGATTAACAGACTGGCCGCAGGGTTTCTGACAGGCCCACCCACTCAAGGAAACATATTCTGATTGTCTGCTAGGATTCCAACACGCACCAATAATCAGGGAGAACAGAAACAGATTTTGATTTCTAATAGACAGCTCTTCTGTCTGACAGTTCCTCCCAGGGGTAACAGACCTACCGTTCCAATACTGTACCATGCTATTCTCTAGTGCGGTAAATAAGAAATCCGTGGGCTGTCTCAATGACCAGACAATGAGAATGACCAGACAATGGCCGGCACCATCAGTCAATTCCTACTGTGGAACTAACCCGGTTGATTCATTCAGCATCACAGACCGTCCTGTGTAGCTCTATGTATGCACATTAAAACGACAGGGATGCACAATGCTGCCTGGCGATGCATTGCACGTTAAGCCTTTGGTGTGTAAAATGACACTCACTGCTATTTTTAGCATCAAGGGAAATCCGTAAAACCCCCACATCTTGGCATTGCCATATTGTCTAGCCTGCCTGTGGGGGCCGGGGAGCACAGTCTGTTTCGCCACATGCAGAGGACAGAGAGGGGCTGCTGAAAAGGATCCGTACTTTTGTGAACGTCTCTTCAGGGCATCATGCCTCATCCTGGGGATTTCCTAGGGAATTTCAGTGCATCTGCAAGTCCCACCCTGAAGGGAATGCCACTCTCCAGCTATCCCTACTCTAACTGGGGTCATTTAAGCTTCAAGTGCTGCCTTAGTATTAGCAAGAGGTCATTCTATTTAAACCATGCCAAACTGACTCGGATGCCACTCAAATGTGGCAGCTGCCCTGCGGCCAAGCAAATCAGATTTATTTCTTGCAGCTCTTCAGTCTTTCCCATTTGCGTGGAGCTGCTCCTGGTGGGCGGGAAGGGCAGCGCACCTGGAATCTGAATTTTCCCCCTTTGGGAGAAACTGCAAGTGACATGAGTTGCGGGGAGAGGGATTTGGCCCATGTGCTGCCTGGCCATGGGGCAGGGGTGCTGCTGGCTTTCTGGGGATTGAGGATCAGTGGATCAGCTGGGGGCCGCATAGAGGATGGCTGGTGGGTAGGTGCTGAGAGCTGTATGGGAAGTGACAGCGTCTGGGGATTGTGAGGGGAAGGATGGGGGCTGAGGGCTGTTTGGAGGGGGGGTAGGGAAGAGGGCTGTGTGGGGACTGGCGGGTGGCTCAGGAGTGGGCAGGGCGCTGTGTGGGGTTCAGGCCTGGATTAGAGGTGAGGGCTGACAGCTGTAGGAGGAGTGACTGGGGGGCTCACTGGGGACAGATGGAGGCTGGGAGTTGCCTGGAGAGTGGGGGGGGGTAGGTGGGGGCTAGCTGGGAGAGCATGGTGACACTCCTTGAGCCCCTCCCCTTCAGTCCCTGCTGATTGCCTCCTCCTTCTCCTCCTCCTGGATTCAGCAGGGGCAGCAGCAGCTCCCAACTGCCGGGAGAAGCATTTGCAGCCCTGCCCGATGTGGGTGGGCATCCCGATGGGCTGTGTGACAGCACGACGGCACTGCCAGGTGTGTGTGTGTCACACAAGATGCTGGGCTCTTGGCAGCCCTGGGTTGCCCCCCTACCCAGGGTGAGCCGCAGAGGCAGTTCAGGCTGCAGGCAGAGCTGTTGCATACACAAGCAGTTGCTCCTATAGGTCTGATACCGGCAAAGCTGGGAGGTCAAACTTATTCACAGGCATCTGATAGGATGGGTCAAGCCTCAGGTCTTAAATAAGCTGAATACCCCCTGGCGTAAGAGCTATGGAAGATGCCTGGGCATCCAAACCAGTTGTTTGGAAACAAACTTTTCTGCTGCTCTCCTCCTGAAGATGCAGGAGAACTCTGTGGCAGTCCTGCCTACTGACATGTCTTTGCTATCAGCCTGAGAGACGCTGTTATCCGATGTCACAAAGGCAAGCATGGATTTCAGGCTGGGAGCAGTGTGTCCCTGGTGCCATGACTGCCAGAAAGTGTCCACTTGCAGGGACGGCAGTTGTGACTATTCTTTTCATCAACATCTACCTTGGGTTGCCATTTAGGATTTCTCTCCTATTGCAAGCAATTGCCCGGTCTCAATATTTGAAGAGATAGAAAAGAGGAGGCTTTGCCTCATTCAAACCCCCAGAGAGAGACATGTGCTCTGTTTAATTTCTGACTCTGAGAACCATTACAATATAAATCAACATCACTGCCCCAGGGCCTCATCCTCTCTGTATCCCACCAGCCTAGGTGGAATCAGAGGAGGCTGCAGACCCTATAAATGCCAATTACAACTCAAGGAAGCAGTGAACAAAGTGCTGTACTCTGGGAGAACGTCAGGACCAGTCAAGGGATGGGAGCAGAAGTTTGCTGAAAGGCAGAAGAACCATTAGAATCTGGTTACAATGACATGACCACACAACTCAGAACTAAGATCTGCGTGGCAAGGCAAAGGACGCATTTACCTACTTTCCAAGGCTGCTCTGGAGGAAGTCTTCACACTGCCGTAGCAACTGTCACAACACAATGCAACTACTAATGGATACAGAGAAATAAAGGTGAAAACAACAACACGCACACAAAAGTAAATTAATATCATGGACATTAAAATAAAGCAAAAAAAATAAGAAGAAACTTAAAATTACACCAGCTCTTGCAAGCTTTTCAAATCAAATTTTAAAAATGTATTTAATTAATATAAAAAATGAATGGGCTGGATGGAGTCATTGGCATCATGAAACAGGAACCTGTAAGAAGGTGTTTAAAGTCGGTACCTGTACATGGGAACGGTGACTGTGCGTTCATAGTACTCCCAGGTAGAGTGCAGGTCAGTTCGAGAGAGGTTGGTGGCATAGAACCTCCAAGCAGCCTGTGGAGGAGAAGGGAGCTGTACATGTGAGTGAAAAACAGCTATAATCGTCCTTCCCACCCTAACCCTCCAATCCACAGCAAGAGAAATATGATCAGCAGATTCATCAGAGGACCAGAGTGCTAGCCAGCTGCGAACGGAAGGGTTCTTCTGTTGATTCAGACCAGAATTTCTAAAAGACATGACCAGACCTCTATGCAGTAGATGAGCCTATGAAAATACACAGTAACGATTTGCACTGCTGCTCAGTAAACAGTTTAAAATTGAAGATCTATCCCTGCCTCATGGCACTCGCCTCCGAAAATGCTGCCCTCGCTTTCTGGCTGGTTATGTTAAAAACAACATAAGCAAGGCCCACAAACAAGGCTTAGAACCTGACTGTTAGAAGCACTGCTGCTTACAACCCCAGCTGAGTCAAGGGGAGCTGGGGGTGCTCATCATCTCTGAAAATCTGACCCTTCAATCTGACCCTTCTCAGAGAACACATCCTGATAGTCAATATCCATTCAGCTGGAACACACATCAAAGTTTTCAAGTCAAAGGATTACATGGCTCACAAGTAGCTCAGTCTAGTAGCTTTCCGCTTCCTTAACCCAACGATTCAGTCTGTCACAGATCCACTCTTTGGGTCTGATTCTGATCTTAAATTAGTGCATCTCCACCGACTCTCACAGCGCTGCTACACCTGATCTATGCGAGTCTGACTGAGATCTGAATCACACCCTCTGCCTTGAGCCAGCAGCTCCCATTGGGTTCCTGCTCTGCTGGGTTTTATTGATAAAGAACAGGGTCTTTCTGTAGACTGGAAGACCTGACAGTCTATGCCTTTCCTGCTGCAATAGCAGACTATTACTTAGATTACAATAGTGTCTTATGCACAGACATCTGTTTCCATCAAAAAATGCTCCCAATCGCAGCATCACATTCATATAAATTTTCTTTTTGCATAAAACCAATTTGGGGGAAACAAGCTGAATTAATTAATTGTCTGCATCATGTATTAACTAAATCTTCTTGGATTTTGTCTTTTCTCCTCTCAGACTGGCTGACAGCATCTGCTGTCATCCTGTGGATGATTTCCTTGCATTTATTTTCAGGGCTGCTATCTAGCACCTTTTGAGCTGCCTCAAAATGCCACCTTCCCTCCTCCTCCAGAGAGTCTCAAAGAATAATGAATCGGAAACAATTTGTCTGAGACAGTTTAATATAAAGGTTCCTTGCTTGAGTCCCAGATGTTGCTCCCTTAGGTTCATTTCCCACCTGTAACATTCTTAAAACCTCTCACTTGCACTGTTTCATGGCTTAACGGTATTCTTCAGTGCAAGAATAGAGGGTACGTCTACACTGCAACACCCGCACCCCTCCTCCGCACCCCTCCCCCGCACCAGCGAGATGGAGAGCCTGGATCAACTGATTTGAGCTCACATGGTTTGCACAACAGGGCTAAAAATTGCAGTGTAGATACTTGAGCTCAGGGTTGCTGGGTTTCAGAGCCCAGGCTCCAGCCCAAGCCAGAACGTCTACATGGCTATTTTAAGACCAGCAGCCCAAGCCCTGAGAGCCCTTCAGTTGACCCGAGCTCGGAGACTCGCTGCCACGGGTCTATTTTCGCAGTGTAGATGTACTCTGTGTGTCCATTCCTAGGAGGCTGGTTAGAATGAGGGTTAGGGTCTGTTCCACAGCTCAAGGAAGTCCATGGGAAGCCTCCCATCGATTTTGATGGGAATTAGGCAAGGCTCACAATGAAGAAGACCTTATAAGGAGAGGGAAGTGCACCTGAAGCTCTTTACTTTGCACTAGGATGACTTTCAAATACTCCACCTAGAAACAGCGTCTGTACCTGCAGGGGGAAAGTGGGCTTGCTTTTTTTTTTAACACTGGTCTTTCTTCACTGAAGACATGGGGCTATAGACCATCAGCTGAGTTGAGGGGGGTGAAGAAGAGGTGGCTTTAAGCCATTTTTCTGTTCCCCAATTCTGGACTGGCTGGGGGGGGGGCAAAATGGCCCCATAGAGACCACTGCACCAGCTGGAGGCCAGGCAGAGCTCCGGTCACTTCACCCCAGCCATGGCACGGCCCCTCCCTGCCTCCTATGTGTAGGTGATGTGAAGCCTCTTTGCCAGCAGGAATCTTCAGCTGTCCCATTAGGGGAGGTTGCTGCCTGAGGCTGTGGAAAGCAGCTGGAGCAGGGACCGAAGACCTGACTCCAGGAGGGTAGGTGGAGATGCAGTGACAGAGCTAGGTGGAGAGATCTCCTTTGTGTCAGTTCATTCCTAGCCAGCTATTGTTACCAATACAGAAATGTAACACACAAAAATCCCAGCCACCCCTGGACAGTCATCTCTGGGCCAGAATGTCTGCTGAGACAGAGCAGCTGCTGGCATCAGGGGAGTTCATGCAGCGCATTTCTGTCTTCAGGATCGGGGCACTGCTTGCTAACCTGAATCAGTCCAGCTGCAGGGTTTCGCCTCTTCTCAAAGTGCTTTTGCCGATGCTGTTCTTGAACCTTCAGGGCAAAGCCAGAACCTAAAATGCCCTGGTAGAAAGAAAGAGACAATTTGCTCTAAAAGGTTGTGTTTGTAATAGCCCTACTGACAGCTCACTCTCTCCTCTGATTTGTTCTCTTCTCATTTTCTGTCCCATTGAGATCATCTTGTACTTCCCCTCTCCCTAAGCTAATAATTTCCACCCACTGTCAAATGCTATGACTGCACAATATGGAGTCTGGGGGTAAATGTTTTACTTCTCTCAGGTGTTGCAATAAAGTGTAAACTGTTCACCCAGTGCTGCAGTTCCATCAAGAAAAAAGGAATTTTCTGCAATGAACTCCCAACCTTTGCAAAAATGATTGTGGTAGCTTAATAAAATCTCCCCAGTGGCCCAGGAGCAAGAAATGACACTATCACTGGCTTGTGGGGATTGTGACTATTTGGGGACAAAAACAAGGCCAATGGTTTCCTTTGCCCAAATATTTTTATTTGTTTTGCAGCACACAATCCATAAAATTTATCCTGTCCTATAATTCCCACCATGCACTTTATTCAGTCATATCTCAGGAAGCCAGTGATTGCATGAAGTACGAATATACAAGTGTGTCTCTCTCGTGTTGTCTCTCTATGCTGATTCAAAGGAGTATGTGTAGCCAGAAGACAGACATGCATGGAAGTAGAATGGAACATATTATGCTATTGTTACTTAGTTGTTTTTCTGTGATCAGTTCCAGTCTACACAGATGTAAGCCCAAATAGTCTTCAGTATTATGTGGTTGTTTTCTTGCTCCTTGAAATGCCATGTTTGGTGGCAGGAAACAAGAAACCAAACACAGGACCAAACTTTCATAAATGTGCAGCCCCCACAATTGGGACCAGGTTTTCAAGATAGCTCGGCACATTTAAAAAAAAACTTGCAGTTTGTGGGAGCTGAGAGCTTTTGGAAAGTCTGGTTCTAACTGAGGAGTTGAAATGGGAGCTGAGGATGTTGGAAAATCTGGCTCCAGTTATGGGTGCTGGGCACTTGAAAGCTAATTTGAAGGGCTTTGGTGCAACTAATCATGAAAGTGCTCACCAAGGGGAAAGGGTTGCTCAATCAAACCCTTTGTGTTTCTCTCATAAATAAAGATTAATTACAAAAACTCCTTTCATGCAAAAGCCTTGGAACAGATCCTTTGCTGCTGTAAACCAACATGGCTACACTGATTTACACCAGCTCAGAATCTGGCCTAGGTATCTTATTTATGCAAAAGATGGAGCTGTTCTAATCTTTTAATTAAGAGGACTAAATCCTGAGAGGCACCAAGCAGCCACAATGCTCACTACAGTCCCTGGGCATCTCAGGTGTCCTGCCCCTCTTAGTCAGTGTTGCCAACTGTCATGATTTTATCACAAGTCTCACAATATTTGATATTTTTCCTTAAAACCCCAGCTCCTGGACTCATGTGATTATGTGTGAGTCTCAGATTTTATTTAAAACAAAAATAAGTTTGTCACCTTCATGATTGCAGAGAAAAGCTCAAAAATGTACATCCTAAAAGTTAAAAAACCAGAAAGCAAATCAAAATGAATCCCAAAATGTGTCCTTTTATTTATTATTTTTTTCAATCTCATGACTCCATAAGGCAGCCTCAGGACCTTCTGGGGCCTGACTCATTAATTTTGAACACTGGGTTCTGGCAGTACTGTCCATTGAGCTGAAATCCTTTTGCTGCAATAAGTAATTAAATGTCTGCAAAGTTAACATCATCAAAAAAATCTGGAGAGAGCCGTATAGGCAAGACGGCAGCGTAAGCGGGACTGTGTACAGAAAAATTCATGTCCTGTTTTCACGGTAATGTTTGGGTGCTTACTTACAGCAGGGAGGGCGAAAAAGGAGACCCCAATGAGGGTGAAAGTTGCAGCCAGGAGACGCCCATTCCAGGTCTGTGGATACTTGTCCCCATAGCCAATGGTGGTGAGTGTAATCTAAGGAAAGAGAGAGGCAAAGCCTGTTCACTCCAGTGCCTTTTGGCTGGCCCCATATTGAAAACTGAAACAACAGCTGAATGCAATTCTCTCTTCAGCATAATCTCCCCCTTCCCTGGTTATTCTTATGCCAGATCCCAGGATTTTATCCTGTAGGGTACTTCACTGGCATATTCATCACAGTGGCTATTTCAATAGAAATACATATGCGCAGAGGGGTGTTGGAGCCCCATAGAGAAGGTTACGGGATCTTTTATGTTCTCTAGAGCAACGGAGCCATGTTACTGAGTACTTAGTGTGTTCCTGTTACAGAGGCAGTGCAAAGTTCCTCAGCTTGCTATATCTTTTCACAATAGAAACTGGTTTACAAGAATTGAAAAACTGATCTGTTTAGTCTAGAGAACAGAAGGCTCAGTGGGGACATAACAGTCTTCAAATATGTAAAATAGGACAGTGACCAATTGTTCTCCAGGTCCGTCAAGGGCAGGACAAGAAGTAATCGGCTTTGCAGCCAGGGAGACTTAGGTTAGATATTAGGAAAAACTTTCTAATTATAAGCTCTGGGTTAGGTTACCTAGCTGGTTGCGGAATCCCCACCCCTGGAGGTGTTTCAGAACAGGTTAGACAAATTTCTGTCAGAGATTATCTAGGTATACTTAATCCTGCCTCAGTGTGTGCTGGACCCCATGGCACCTCGAGGTTCCCTTCCAGCCCGGCGTTTCTACAATTCACTCACAGCACTGTCACAGATTCTTTCTTTCTTGTGCCTACGTATCTGCCCTTAGCACAATGGCTGCCACCAGCAGCAGCCACAGAAACAGCCGGCTACAATCAACAACGTATTGCCACAGACACTCTGCCTACCGGGGGGAAACGGCATCTTGCCAGGGCAACGTCAGAGGTGTTCTAGCCATCTGCCTCGGCACGTACAGCATCCCCATCACCCGAGTATCTCAGCCCCTCCCAAAGATTTGTGGATGTATCCTTAGGCACCCCATATATTGCTATCCCCATTTCACAGTGGGGAAAGCTGAGGCTCAGAAGACCAGATTTAACCCTTCCTTGGTGCCAGGAGGCAGCTTGTATCTCTGCTACTATGGGGCTTCCCTAGTGCCATTGGCAGGGCACACATCTCCCAGGCACATGATCACCCCAGCCATAACTCCTCCCGTCCCGCTCTCTCCCTTCATTCTCTGGACCACCCCAGCTGGTCCCAGACCACCTCTGCAGTAGGAGGGAGGGGTTCCAAAGAGATGCTGTGGAGTTTACACAAGTCCTAGGGCCCCTTTCTACAGCTTATCTTGCCTACTTTCACCAGGGAATCTGTGGCAGAGCTAGGCACTGCACCCAGAGCCTCTGATTGCCAGTCCAGTGCGATAACACCAGGCCATCCTTCCTGCACGCTGTGCAGAGGGGTACGAGCTTTTACATCCGTCCCTCAGAATGGGCAGCTTTTTTCATTAAACAGGCGTATACACATCACTGCCTTCTGGGGAGAAGGCTTATGCGTTTTAGTCCAAAGCGTCCATGCAGGAGATGGAATGGCTCCTTCAGGACTGAGAAAAATAACCGGGATTCCCCAAATTCACATCAAGCATTTCAGCTGTGGCTCTTTCAAATGAAGCAGAGTTATTTCCACACATAAAGGTCTGAAACTGTTTATTCCTAATCTTTCCAAAAGTGCCTATTAACTGGCTTCCCTTCCAATTTCAAAACGGCACAGTACCCTGAAGGTACAAATTACTGCTGCTTAATACAGCCTGATTCACAACTGTGAATATATTACTGATTATATTGCTATAATACTCCAAGCAGGGGTTGGGATGTTGGCATGTATGTGTGTTGTGGGAGATTTGCAAAGATACCCTTGACCTCTAGAATGCAGAAGAGACAGGTATAGCTTTACAGCCATGATTCTGCTGGCAAAGAATGGAGAAACTTAGGCTTGTAGCAGGGTCACAGCGGGCTACAACCCTGCTTCCCTTGGTGGTCCAGCACAGCCCACAAAGTGGGTGGAGCAAGCCAGGATGGGGTGAAGCAGGCAGGGATGCGGTGATTCAGAACATCTTCCAAGCAGCCTCTACAAGCAGCACTCCTATGTATCCCTCTCCAGAACTGAAAGTGCCCCTCCTCTACAACTGCTTTGGGCACAGCTGCCTCTGAGGGTTCAAACTGCACCCCAGCCCTGCACCTATGGGGTTAATTAAACCTACTACACATTAACTTAAAACAACCTCATTTTTATATGAAGAAAAATATAATCAGTGGCTTTCCCTAAAGCATTTTATAGACATAAGCACTACAAAATCTTTCCATTAGATGCCATTTAGACAAAATATGTAGCAAAAAGCATCTTAATGATTGTTCTATACTGAAACATATCTTGGAAACAGCTTTATTCTATATTCACTGAGAGGTTACTACACAGATTTCAGCAGGGAGTTATCTAGGCCAGAGCCACTAAGCGCAGATCCAGAAAAGGATCCAAACATTACCAAAATATGGGGGGGCGCTTGCATTTGGAGTTTGAATTCAGACCTACCTCTTTGTTGCTATTGATTTTTGTACTGAAGTAGTGCGTACAGGCCAGACCCCCTTGTGCTAGGCACTGTATAAATATATAACAAAGAGCCAGCCCCCCGCCCTGAAGAGCTCGCAATCTAAGCAATGTGTGATCAATCTCTCCTCCATTAAAGAAAGTGTTGCTACAGACATAAAAACAAATCCAATCCTGTAAGGAAGGATTGAACTTAGATACAAACTCGTCTTAGGTAGTTCTTCTGCCCTATACCATTCACCTTCAGTTCCAGGGCCACTGATCAGTATTTCAGGACCACGGTCAGTGGCCAGAACAGTCGAAGTTAAGATTTGTTCTTACCCTAAGACGAATCTAATTTGCAAAATTTGAAACTTTGGTGATATCCTGACCCCACTGACGTCAATGACAAAACTCCCATTGATTTCAATGAGGCTAGCAGGTCACCCCTGGATTTCAAACCCCCTGTGGCTGTCTGTTCCCTGACTTCCAGCAACCAGAGAGTTAAATTTCTATTTAGACCTCACACAAAGTGAAATATGGAAGCAGGGTTGGGAGTGATGGCTCGATAAGGCTCTCAAGAGGAATACCAGAAGCTGTACGAGCGGTTATTTGATAGTACAACTTTTCCAAATTTTCAATGGAAATTTTCAGAGCAATTTTGAATATCAATGAACAAAAACCTACAGGAAAAATATTTAAGGAAGTGTTTGCAATATTTTCCCCATTTTTGAGCAGCTCCATTTGACAGATAAAAAAGATAGCTCCAAGTCTAGCTGTCTTGGAGGGGAGGGGAGGGTAGTTAACTTGGTTTTGAATTTTTCTCATTGTTTGTTTTCTAGTTACTTCAAACCACACTTTGTTTTCCTAACTGTAACCAATGTGCTTGAAAACCTTGATGAGCAATTTACTAACAACAGTCTTCCCATTGTTGGATCAGCTGATTCCTCCCAAAGCTTGGAGCTGTTAAGATCTCGGATTTTGGTTGGGGGCCCATGTGTAGGTTTTAACAAGCTCTGTACTGAAGCCGAGACTGGCTTCCAGAAGTGTTGGAGCAGGAGAACAATAGACAAAGTAGATTAGAACCTCGTTAATTCTCCCTTTGTTAATCTGCTAATCCAATAATTCACACATACACACACACACACAGAGAAAAACTAAACAGCAGTGTCCTCTGCACTTGTCGGCAAAGATTTAATAGCAGAGTGACTTCACGACTGAAAGCATTCTATTACTAAGACCTCATTCTTTTACAAAATATGCTTCAGTGCATTTAACAGCACCTTATGATGTATTATTATGAATAATTAAAAGCAAACAGCACTTGTCAAAATACATGATCAAAATGCATTTAGTAATTCAGTATCTCTGTTAGATATGGCTCAACTGTTCTGGTGCAACCAAGTCCATGGTAGGAGGTGATATTGAGTTGTAATATCCTAGTGGGAGGTCCTAGAAGCATTGTGCCTCTGGTATTCCCAGTGACCCCACACAACACAAGTGTTGTACCAACCTTGAAAGCCATGGTCCTGACCGCTTTGAAAAGATTGGTATGAGGAGCATTTCCTCCAGGAAGCCTAGGAGATGTTCGCCAACTAACACCGACTTGGCTGCAGCACATTTAAGGATTGAGGCTATTTAGTGCTTGCTAAGTAAATATTTCGGTTGATTATGTGCTTTATCCCTTTCTACCAGCCCTTTGGAAGAAGCCTATTGTCTTAGCCGCTCCACTGTTCAGGGATGGAACTTGGGTGGGATTCTCCAAAATGCTAAAGCCCAATGGGACTTGTGTTGCTAAGTTACTTAGATCTTGTCTGCACTTGTAGGGCACATGTGGCTACATGCTGCAGCACGGGTGCTGGAACAATGTGTACAGTGGGGGTGCTGAGAGCCATTGAACCACACTGTAAACCCTGGATATGAGGGAAACCACTTCACGCCAGGGGGTGAGGCAGCACCCTCAGCACCCCTAATTCCAGCGCCTAGGCGCTGCAGTGAAAAGCAGGATGCATCCCCACTGTCTGTGGTGTCTTGCAACACGCAGCAGTGAAAGGCTCTGGCAGAGTAGAGCCTTTCCCCGCTTCCAGAGTCTGTCTTTGAGATGGGGAAAGGAGCCAGGAGGCGGGGGGACACTACAATGCTAAAAATAGCAGTTTAGATGGGGCAGGCACTGCCTTCACCTGCAGAGAGCCATGTAGGGTGTATACCTGAGGGTTCAGGCACATAGGGCACTCGACTTGCCGAAGAAGTGCCTCACCATCTACACTGCTATTTATACCCATGCTAGTTGGGCATGCAGTGTCTGTAGGCTACACGCCACCGTAAGTGTCAACCTGCCCTTAGGCACCTTTGAAAATACCATTCTTTGTCTATGGTCAGTATCTAGCACTTTTTGGATGCCAGTGGACTAACAACAGCAGAACTTGCCTCAGACAGCTCTTGAACTCCCAGCGTTTAAAGACTACGATTGTGTCCAGCTTGTATGAAGCTTAAGTAGGAAGGCCAGTGAACTCCTCCTCCATCTTATGTGCCTGCTTAAGCACAGAGCTCACTCTGGTCCACATTGTTTGTTGCTTATTCACTAGGAGTCTACTCCAAAGCCCATTGAAGCCAATGGGAATCTTTCCACTGGCCAAATTCCATCACCACGCCAAGTCCCCTAGTCATTAGCATGAATTAATTAGGTTCTGCTGAACTGCTCTCATTGCAGAAGACCAAAGCTTGAACGCAGGTCACATCCCAACAAGGCTGCCTAAAGAATAACTCCAGTTTCATGGGAATTGCCTGAGGCATAAGGGACCCTTATAAGTGAGGAAAATTAATTGAGGGAGGATCCAGAGAAAGATTGACAAGCCCCCTTGTGGCCACAATCCCAGAAGAAACGTGGGTAGTAATACTTAGCACCTCTAGGTAGCTTGAAGTATTCAAAGCACTTTACAAAAAATGAGTCAAATTCTCCTCTCTGTTGCCCTCAGGTAAGAGGAGAATTAGTTAACTAATCCTGGTCGTCCCTCTGTGAAGTAGGAGAGCATCATTATTCCTATTTTACAGGTGGGAAAGCTGAGGTACAGAGAAGTTAAGAGACATGCCCAAGGCCACACGATATGCTGTAGCAGAGCTTAGATCAGAAGGCAGGAGTTCCTGGCTCTTTGATCAGCTCAAGCCACTAGACAATGCTGGTAGTTTCATATCCCAATGGTGCAAGGCTGGCATAAGGCAAGTCTGAATTGATTGCCATTCCACTCCATGAATTTCAAGTACAGTCGAACATTGTTTAGTGTTTGATTCTTCTTCTCCTTTCCTGATTTTGCTCACACTTCCTCCCTTTCTTTCCACTCCCCCGCCCCCCTCATGATGCTAAGCTTCCTGGAACTCTACAGAACTGATGTCCAAGATCAACCCACCCCTCTCCAGACACACACCTACACGCTGACATCTCCGAGGTGCTCACGTGGGGGGAGCCACTGAGTGGCACCTCCTATACCCCAAGCTTCATTTTACCCTGGTTAACCTCCCGCCTGCAGAGCTGAACACAGCTCCCTTCAGAACCTCATTAAAACAGTCACTTTTTGGTCAGCTGGTGCCAAGTTGCAATGGCCAGACTGTCCTTCCCTAGTCCTGGGAGCAGAGGGTGCCTCTCCTGTAGCTGTCTATGATCTGGCTAACTCAAGGAATGAGATAGTGTAGCATTCCCTAAGGGGAATATTTGTGAAAAGTACTTAACTGAATAGCTGGAAACCATTTAATAATAATGCTAACTAAACACGCATCAGTCAACTTCTCACATAAGTGATAAAGGATGGGAGGGTTAATGGCCATTTCATTTTAATAACCGGCAGCTGCTGTTTTGTGGAAATTACTCACCAGGCCCCACCAGAGCGCATCTGCGTATGTATCAAAGTGCTCATTTTCTCCTTTCTCGGCCAAGTACACCAGGAAAGAGGCCAGAATGAGGCACAGAAAGCCAATATACCAGGCAGTAATCAGCTCCTGCAAGATAGTTAAGGAACAGAATAGAACAATGTGTTTCCATACTATGCCTTTCATACTCGGGGTATCCCCGAATGCAGAGCCGGGGTTCAAAGCTCAACTTTCCCAAAGTTTGTGGGTGTTCAGCTCTGGGGTTTGGTTTCAAGACTATTAGTAGAAGTAATATTACAGTAGTGTTCAGACACTCCACATGGGCAGGGCCCCGTTGTGCTAGGAGCAGTATATACACATAAAGTAGGGACAGCCCCAGCCCTGAAGCACTGACCACCTGAATAGATAAGACAAGGTGGGAGACAGGAGGTATTATTATCCCCATTTGAAAGATGAGGAACTGAGACAGAGAGTCATTAAGGCCCAGATCCCAAAAGTATTTAGGTGCCTAACTCCAATGGATTTCTAAGTACCTTTGAGGATGCAGGTCAGAGAGACTTGCCCGAGGTCACATGCAGAGTCTGTGTTAGAGTTGAGAACTGATCTTCTGGGTCCCAGTCCAGTGGTCTAAGCACATCGGTCTCATGATGGAGACCACCTACAAAGTTTGAATATGCATCTGGATCTTATCCCCACATTTCAGGGGTGTTTGGATCCCAGGATTTGAGTGTGGGCTTACCCCTGCTAGAAACTTTATAACAGTGAATTATATACTGAACTGGCAAGCTCCTGGCTGTTAGGCAGCTGGAGTAGAGATTTTAAGCTGAGCAGCAGAAGCCACATAACCTTATTGGAACTTTCATGATTTCCTACTTCTTTAGGAAAAACACCACTACTTGGATAACCATCAGTGTTTGACACAAGAGAGCGTGGTCTAACGAAAGCTGTATGGTCTTGGCTTTAGTTCACATAGCTTCATGTGAACGTTTCCTTTGGTTTGGATTTGGGTGGGGTTTGTAACCCTGGAGTTTTGTGTAAAGGTTCACACCCAAGTGAAGCAAATGCACTGGGAAACATCAAGTTTCATTCACCAAAACAAAAAGCCCTGATTGGCTTTAAATCTTCTAATGGAACCTGGATGAAGTTTGTAACACATCAGGAAACTGCTAGGTATTGTCTCTGGTTTCCTTGGGAACACTTTGCACAGCTCTAGGTTTAATATTTCACCTGAATGGCAAAGCATCTAATGGTGCAGAATCAGAGGATACCACCCAATCTTTCTCTCTCATTTTTCCACTGAAGTCATACAATGTCAGAATGATCACATACTTGATCCACACCTAGGGAAAAGGTTTCAATAACCAAAGTTGCTAAATCAAATACTGAGGTATCTCTTCATCACATTAAACTGCAGATGCAATAGGATGATTCATGCTTTCCCATTTCCCCAGCCTCAGAACCACAAAATGATTCTTTAAGAAACCTTATTAGTTTGTTGAGACGCACTATATCCACATTTCAGCAAATTGTAGAAAAAAGGTCGCATTCACTACATAGGAAAGTATGTCAGAGGTAAATTATGCATCTTCAAACTGTCACATTCTTGGACAAAGCTAATACAAGAGCAGATGAAGGAAACCTGGTAGACGGTAGTTTTCTGATATTTTTTACTAAGCTTCTGATAAATTTGCTAAGGCTCTTAAGGAAAACAAATAAACCTCAAGATAAGGGACAAAATATTGTCATAGATTAAGTGATAGGAAACAAAATGTTGTGAATGAATGCTCCTCAAACTGCTGGAAGGTGAATAATGGAATACGCTAGGGATCAGTTCTGGGCCTGGGACTAGTTAATACATTTATTAATGATTAGGAGGAGGACATGGTCAAGATGGTGCTATCTGCAAATGGATGAGCCCAAGGGGTAAATTTTCAGACATGCAGCCTCTTTGAAATACATGCTTTATATAAAGCATTTGCAACATCATCAGCATTTAATCACATATATATTGACTGCTGCCAGATGCAGTTTAACCAGCCTCCCAGCTCCTTCATGGCTGTGGGTTTGTGCAGGCTAATTACTAACCCACATTGCTTCTGAAAATAGCCACTGCAGCCACCTTCAAGGTACTTCCCACAAATGATAATCACCCAGGCATCAAAATATTAGGGGGCGGGGGGAACCAAAGTAGTGTTCTTTGTGAGGAAAAATGTGTAAAGGAGCTGATCAGTCCAGTTATCCAGGTCTCACTCACCTTGCTATGGGCATAGACCACAGACCCCAGAAGCTTCCAGGTACCACCTCTACGGTCCATTCGTATCATGCGCAATATCTGCAGGAACCGCAAACTCCTGAGAGCCGAGGTGGCAAAGACATTCCCTTGGGATCCTGCTGCCAGCACGGCAATGGACGCAATCAGCACCATGATGTCTGCAAGGAAGCAGAGCGTAAGAGGAAGGATTTCATGGACCTCGCACACCAACCATCACCTCCCCTGGATGGGCTTTTACAAACGGACTCCTTCGTCTTTCCTACCTCTGTGGGTGATGAGACATCAGGCTGGCACTACTCTAGGGTGAGCCCCTTGCCTTTGGTCTGGAAAGGACCCCTCACTCATCACCTCTGTTCTCACCTTCCATTATTAGCTGGAGTCAGTTTGGTGGAAAGAAATAAAACAGTTTTGGTACCATCAGCCAGGGTTGGTGGTGACTCTGCTATTGACTGATCATGCCAGTTTAGGGATGGATGCTTCTTCCTCAGGCTAAACCCTAGAACAGCATCTTTTATCCACACAGGCCCCGCATCTCAGATACCCCACTTCACTGCTCAGTCTTGGGCAGCCACATCCCCCAGCTGGCCTCCTGAGCACTTCTCCCTCTTCCTCGTCTTTCCTATCCAGGTATTCAGGGTATTACACTGCACCCATCTCCACGGTATCTGAGCTCCTAACTCTGCAGAGCTGGAGAAAAGATAACATACCACCTCAAAGATTCCGACACATATAAACCGCTACAAAGCCCATTGGGAATAGGGGTAGGTGCGCGCGCGTGTGTGTCTGTTATAAAAATGAGTGATGTGTCTGTCACATCCTATGGAGGAAGCACATGGCCACGTACAACTAATATTAACCCACGCTGTGTGATTCACTGCACGGTTTAATGAAATTCACATTCCTCTTCTCCTCACACCTCCTCCACCAGGAGAAAGGTTGCCAAGACTCTAAAGATTGAATTCTGGCTTGATGCAAAATGCAACATTTCTAGCCTGGAATAAGCCTCTGCAAAGTGCATCAGCAGAGGTGCACGATCTTCTTTAGCCAGTGTACTGCTGTTTCTAAGGTCCACCTTGACATGGGAGTCTCACTGCCCAACGCATTCAGGAAAACCTAAAGGGCTGTGTTTTAGGAAGGCCTGTTTCTGCCACTGATGGAGGAAAGGTGGGTGCATGGGAGTACTAAAAGCACCCACCTTTGCCCAAAGCAAAAGCCTAGGTCTCAATACCCCAGGGCTTTCAGGGATCTGAAAACCATCATTCAGATCACTACGTGAATTTTGTAGATGCCTCTGGTTTTATAATGGGCTAAACCAAAACCCTGCATAAAGCATCCCCAGCTCTGTGATGGTCAAATCAGGGTCCAGATCCAAATGTGGTGGCTTAAGCCCATCTCTAGAAAGCACTGAGAACAAATGCATCCCTTCTCTTCCTCTCCCTGCCCACCTCTGACACCACCTCACCCTGTTAATAGTAACTGCTTTGCACAGAGACAGCCCCTTCCACCACAGAATCTCAAAGAACTTTACAGCCAATAATTAATTAAGGTTTATAACTCCCTTGTGAGGCAGATAATTACTGTAATATCAGTCTTATGGAAAGGCAAATGGAGATACAGAGTGACTTGTCAGACACAGAACCCCATACCCTAGCTCCCATCCCCATGTTCTAATAGTTAGATCACTTCTCCTCTCAAAGGAGACACAAAGGGCCTGATTCTGAACTACACTTATATTATTGCATCCTTCTCACAGCCATGTTGGCACAGAGGGAAGAAAACAACCTCTTCCATCCCGCTCTGTCATTAGCTGCTGCTTCCATCTGCTCCAGGGTATTGAGATCAGCTGTTCTGCCCTCCCTGTTAAGATTTCTCTCAGGCTCCCTGTTTCCTCACACCAGTTGGTTTTCACTTGACAGCTTCGTGGAGGAGTCTGTGCATCCGGAGTACATGCCCCAGATATGGCCAGTGCTTCCTTCTAAGTCTAGCGGAGACCAGCTGCAGGTTGATGAGTTCTCGGATCTCTTTGTGGGTGGTGAAGTCTCTCCACCCTATGCCCTGAATCTTTCCTAAGCGCTTGTTTTCAAAGGGATCTAGGTTTCTAGCTAACACTTTAATAAATCTTCAGCTCTCACAGCCATATGTTGGCTCTGAGGTTACATTTGAGTGGAAAATCCTCCCTTTTGTTTTGATGCCGTTTAGCTTTGATTTCCATACATTGCTGAGTTACTTGAATGCTGCGGATGCCTTTCCTATCCTTGATGTCACTTCTTTCTTGACGTTTCTGTTGGCTAGTACGGTGCTGACCAGCTAACTGAGCTGTTCTACTTCCTGGATCTTTTTGCCCTCTGATACAATGTTACTGCTTGACATCTGGGTTTCAAAAATATTTGTTTTGGTGTAACTGATTTTGAGCCCTGCTTGGCCTGCTGTTTTTGCTAAAGATTCTATCTCTGTCGCTTTTGAGGGGTATTGCTCAAGCGCATGACATCAACAGCAAAGCCGAGATCTTCTAGGTGTTTGCCATCTACCCAGGCTATGTCAGTGTTTGTGCTGCTAATAATCCTTCATTATCTAGTCTGTGGCAATGCCAAACAACAGCAGAGATCGAACGCAGCCCTGCTTCACGCCAGCCTCCACACTGAACCACTCTACTATCTGGTTATTCACCCTTCCAGTGCTCTTTACATTGATGATGTTGATGACGTCAGCTGGAATTCTGTAAGACTAAAGAATATTGCACAACGTATGTCTATGCAGGCTGTCAAATGCCTTTTGAAAGTCAATGGCATTGATAATATGTTCTATGCATTGTTCTATCACAGGCCTTCGTGTGAATATCTGATCTACCCAGGATCATTTGGGCCTGTATCCAGCCTCCTCTTCTCTAAGCTTTGCATCCACCACCTCTTTCATCCTGTATAGCATCTTACTACAAAAGGTATGAGGGGTCAGCAGCATTCTCTGCTGAGCAGCCACAGTTACTGGAATGGCAACCTGGTTTTGTTTCTATAACCATGGAGTTTGGGCTTGGTTGGTTGTTTTTTATGAGGCTAGGTGGCTGGCCTTGCACTAAACTCTCCCCGCTTTATCTGGGCATAGGAGCGGCAGCCACATCAAAGGTCACTTTATGCCATTCTGAAGCTGCTCTAACTTTATCTGGGACTGGGCAGGGCCCTGCACAGGTCCAGGACACGGAGAACACAAAGGTGGGTTGCAACCACCTTTGCCCCGTCTTCCATCCCTGCTCCAACCATGAGAATGCAGTAGCTCAGAATCAGGCCCAGGCCTACAATAAGCCCGAATCCTCCATGACAGGCTCACTGTCCTCTAGCTCCCTGTAGGACCTCTACACCAATACTATGCATTCCTCCCAGGGAGGCCTTGGGCCCACTAAGCAAACCAGACAGCTCCCCTTGACCCAAAGTACAGCAAATTCAGCGGTCATCCTGAGCACAGCCCACGAGGCCCTTATCCCATTCATTGTGCACTCTCAGCAGTAGCTGCTGCCATCCATCAAACCTACTGCTGGGCAGCAGTTCTTACCAATGACACAGAAGGGTTTGCGGGCAAATTTTAATCTTCCCCTCCAGCCCCGGTATCGACAGCAGCAACCGGCAGCCCAGATTCTCACGAAGTATTCCACACCAAACACCACGATGGTGACTATTTCCTGCATGGGAGACAATGCAATTAGTCCAAGAAGAAGGCACAGGGAAGAAAGTGTTGCAGATTCAATGCGGAGGGCTGAAACAGCATCTACTAATAAAGCTCATTTTGTTCCTCACTGTTACAGTCCTTTCTGAGGAGAATTGTGACTCTGACCAAAAAATGGAATCAAGCCACAAAACTGGGATCTGGATTCTAACAGTTCCAAAGAGATGAGACTGTGATGCAAGATAAAGATAGAGACTAATTGCTAGAGTCAGGTTAAGATCCAGATTCAGCTTTCAAATTCCTCCAAAATTTGGTGGAGGGGTTGTTATTTAGCATGGGATGCTGTGTTCAAGTCCATCCCTATTTTGAAACCTTCTCCCTCATTACAAAGTTGATCTTTCCCTTGGCAAGACAGTTTTAGCTCTGTAGGGAGACAAAAGTTTAGCTCTGGCCCAGAACTGACCGTTTCCTATTTTTGTCACCCGAGGGAGGTGATGTGGGAAAGAGAATTATGATCCAGATTTTTAAAAGAGCTCAATCCATTGGGCAATGATCAATTCTGAAAAATCTGAAGACAAGGGTCACAACAGGAGCAGCTGGAGGGTAAGCACCTTATATCCTTATTTCGGTGTCTAAGTGGGACCTGAGATCTTCTGAAAATCTGGCCCAATTATCAGTGCTGAGCAATTGAAAGTCTGGTCCCAAGCCCCTTGGAAAGTCTGGGCCTGTGTTCTTCTGTGTCTAAGTATATATACTGTATATATATATATATATATATATATATATATTGGTTTCTGAACTCTAATGGGTTAACCCAAACTACCTGAAAATCCACACCAGTCTCGACTGAGTTCCTACCCTGTTCCAACAGCCTTCTGCCTCGCCAGTTGAGACACTTCACTATTGACCTGCCGTTTGTGCCAACACACAGTTACTTTTCTCCCCACAAACAAAGATACAGAGGGAATGAGCCCACAGTGCTACAAAGCTCCGCTCGCTGTCAGTATGTTACGTTCTCTGATTTCTTCACTCATGGTGTTTACCTCACGTGGGCTGACGCTGAGTAGTACAGGACTCTCATTAAGCTTTCACTAGCTTCTGGTATCTGGTTGATGTGCGGAGTGGGAGTGGAGGACGGGAAAGGCAAAGACCGGGAGATGCGATGAATTCTGGGAGCCCTATGAAGTAAGCATCTGTGCCAACAGGAATTCTGCTACCTATCACTCAGCATGTTACCGGAAGCCAAATTGTCAGTGGAAGGCATGCCAAGCTGTTTAAGTAGTAAAACCATTCGGCTTTATGTCAGCTCAGATAAATGCAGAAATGTATAGCATGGGGAACGGAGGCAACTCACCTAGGCTGATTCTGCTGTGGTACAATGTCAGCTTAGCCATTTAAGGCCACAATTTTAAACGGGCATCAAACCAGCTTCTAAATGCAGGCCCACAATACTGCAGGATTTTGCAATTGCAGAGAAACACACACACACACACACATATTGAACATGCACCAGTTCAGATTTTTAAAGTCATCCTTGACACTGTGAGTCACATTCTTTCCTCGTTTACATTGGGGCAAATCCAGATGACTTCAGATTTACACTCAGTGTAAATAATAATTGATTTTGGCCCTGTGAGTGCAGGCTAAATGCAGTATTATTGTTACCCAGACCTGAAACAGAGACAAGAAAAATTAAAGATGATTCAAAATGAACCAGGTGGCACCAGGAGCTAATACACCAGCTTAGATTTGGAGTCATATTTGTCTTTCACCTTAAGAGAAAGTGGGTATTGTTGGATCTTCAGGATTTTTACAGGTTAATACAAGCGCTCCCCATTCCTTCCAAGGGGTCTTACTCTTCAGTGCTTGCTTTTAAAGATTTACACGGCTTGGGGTTGGAAAGCATGTCAAATCCAGACAAATGTTTGCATAGAGAAAAAATGCTTATCCCTCACTTAGAAGGCTGAATCTCTTCATGCCCCGGTGATGTCTCAGCCATAGCCTCTGCCCCATCCATCCTGAACACCACAGCTCAAATGCGTGCCATGTTTGAAAAGGCCAACATTGTTTGTTTCTTGCTCGTGCTCTGTCTTATGTTTGCAACTCCCAACTTACCAGGATATAGAGGGCCCCTTCTGAGCTGTTCTGATACTCATCGATGGTTGAAAAGACGGATAGTACCAGGCAGGAGAAAACTAGGAGAAAACTGGATGACACAAAGAAAAGGAGAGAAAAAATAATGCCAGTCTTTAGAGTGTACATTTTGAGTAGTTCATCGAGCTATTTAACCTATATCACACTTTCAAATATTCCAGACAATGCTATTTTAGTAGCACTGTCCCTCTTTATAAAAGTGGTCTCTAACAGATCGTCAGTGGAATATTTGACCTGTGCTCCCCAGACATTCTTAAATGGGTAAGTCATTGATGAAATCCCGCAGTTTGTTGCAAGCATGCAACCTGAGCCGAATGTGGCTCCACAAAATATGATCCAAGTTCTCATTTAACGGCTATTAGAAAAGTGTGTGCACTGGGTAATTCCCCAGTTACCTCACTTTACTTGACCAAATGAAATTGTTGCAAGTTTTGATAGCAATTGCATGGGAAGTAACTGTGAAATAAGTGCATATCACCACTGTATATGCCAGGCAAATACATTTCCATATATATTCCCATGGCAATTATGTACTCCTGCACAATTTCTCAGTTATTATATTACTCACAAATTAATTCAAAATGTCTGCCGCGTCACACGTTTTTAGCTCTTCAGAAAGAACTTTGGTTTAGGAAACAAAACAAAAAGACCTCTGATTAACCTCTGATTAATTTTTTAAGGCCAAATAGGCCTGTGCAAAAGGGCAAATTTGGCTATTAAAATTCAATTCTGTTCTCAGGTATGCCAGTATAGACCAAGTTTCATCCCACCGAAGTGAACAGAATAACTCCAGATTCACACCAGCCTCAGTGAGAGCAGACTGTGGCCCTCAACCTATCCCTACGGAGCTCAGTATTACAGCCTGGGGTAAACTGGTTTGGGTGGGACTGGAGAATGAACAGTCAAAATTTTCACTTATCCCTTGAACTGAATTCAAATCTTTTCCCCCATGTTTGAACAGCAGCCAAAAGCAAACAAATGTTAGAATGCACAAAATACTACTGAAAATATTATGATGCCATTACATAATTGAATTGTACACCCACATTGAGATTACTGTGTTCAGGTCTGGGGCACCTCATTCCAAATGAGGTACAGCAGAAACGGCATGAAAAGATTTCCAGTGACTGAAAAAGATTAGGGATGCTTAGAGAGGAGGCTAATAGGGAGGGCTGACATGATAAAGGTATACAATATAAACACTCTAGAGAAGGTAAATCAGGTGTTCCTATTTACCCTTTTTCAGGTCACCAATAGAAGTGGATATGCAATTAAACTGAATTGCAACAAATGTAATATGATGCAAATTTAACCTGTGGAATTCACTGCCACAGGATATTAGGATAAAAAATGGAAGGGATATCAATCCTCACGGATCAGGGCATAAGCAAATCAGTAATTGTGAGAGTCACAAAGAAATTTCCCTAGGACAGGTTATCTTACACTTGTCCATTACTCTGGATTCTGAAACATCTGGTCTTGGCCACCATCAGAGACAGACTGTTCTATCTATAAGGAGGAGTCCTTGTGGCACCTTAGAGACTAACAAATTTATTTGGGCATAAGCTCCATCAGACGCATGAAGTGAAAATACAGGAGCTGAAACCTATTCTATATTAGGGTTCTCTACTGCTAATAGTATCTGAGCGCCTACTGCTCTGATATGGGATGGCAGTTCCTTTGTTCCTATGGTGGAAAAAGATCCAGCTTTCCTCTCTTCCAAAATAGATGCTTCTCCTCCTTCACAGCCTTCCAGTAACATTAAAGGGAACCATGTGGCTAAATCCTTGCATCTCGCACTGCATATTTAACACTGAATCTTACTTTCGCACACTTCTCTGTCCTGTTTGCTTTTCACTGGGGAGTGAACTTTCTCTCTGTGAGAATGAAGAATTAATCCCGCTGGCTGGCAGCAGGTTTGGTGCCATGCCTGGGGGAGGAGGGAGAGGAGAAAAGCAGTATGCTAATGATGGAGAAACCTTTCCCTAGAGGTGTCACAATTCATTAACCCCACTGATACAACCCCACAAACCCCAGGGAAACTAAAGGGATGGGAGAGTTAAAAGGCCAAAGGCACTGGGAGACTATGGGGGCAAGACACACAATCCACTTTCAGGCTAAAACATTAGCAAGCCACTAATAATTTAAAGGCGTTTAATGGCAACCTCATGCTTTGTACGGCCCATACATGTTGGCAAGTCAGCACCAATGGAGGTTACAAATACCCGCCAGTTTTTTGAAGAGATAATGTGGCCTGCAGGCGCACTGTATTATAGCTGGATAATGTATAATATATATTAGCTATCTACAGAAACTATTGATATTATTATGATTTATTTGTATTGCAACAGTGCCTAGGAACGTCAATCTCTGTGTATATAAATCTCCCCACTGTATTTCCACTGAATGCATCCAATGAAGTGAGCTGTAGCTCACGAAAGCTTATGCTCCAATAAATTTGTTAGTCTCTAAGGTGCCACAAGTCCTCCTTTTCTTTTTGCAAATACAGACTAACATGGCTGCTACTCTGAAACCAATCACAGAGCAATGTCCCATTGTGTTAGGTGTTGTACAGACATGTAACAAGGAAGACAGACCTTACCCTGGCCAGCTCGCAATCTGAATGACAGACTGGATTCAACAGGTGGATGAAAAAGACAAGCTGAGTGGGGGAAGATAAGGTGACAATAAAAATAACTGATCAGAAAAGATACCCCATGGTGCCTTTTTGTATAGAGACTAGAAGTGAAAAACTAGGGTGAAAATACACCGTTCGAAATAATGTCAAGAGGATTTTTAAAAATGGTGAGGAATAGTTAATAAGAATATGATTCCGTAGAGTACAGCATCTTTCTCTGAAAGAGCTTAATTCATTTTCCAAACATTGACGAATTAATCCTCCATGTGAGAGAAGGGTAGTGTTATTGCCAGTGTTCACGGGGTAAACTGAGGCACAAAGGAGTTATATCAGCGGTTCTCAAACTGGGGGTCAGGACCCCTCAGGGGGTCATGAGGTTATTACATTGGGGGCCGCGAGCTGTCAGCCTCCACCCCAAACCCCACATTGCATCCAGCATTTATAATGGGGTTAAATATATTTAAACGTGCTTTTAATTTATACGCGGGGGTCGCACTCAGGTTTGCTATGTGAAAGGGGTCACCAGTACAAAAGTTTGAGAACTACTGAGTTACATGGTTGTCACATATCAACCTCACCAGTGATACTACCCAGGAGTCCTGCCTCACAATCGACGTCTGTAACTACTAGAGACCATTTTCCCCTATAACATTAATTGAATATCTAGGTTTATCTGCAAAAACTAAAGACGATTACTCTGTATTTGTACAGTACCTAACACAATCTGGTGCCATTCTTGGTTGGCCCTTAGCCACTACCATAAGAAACATGATTAATTAATTAATTAACAAGTGTAAAAATAGCACTTTGGGCAAAGCCTACGAACGCTTAAACCCAGGGCAAAACTCCCATTTACTTCAATGAGACCTGGACTTGGTCTTTTGATACTCAGTTAGCCTCGCCAGTGAGATCTGGTAGGATTGTGGAATGTTCACGGGATGAGGTTAAGAACCTGCAGATATGGTGCTGTCAATAAAGCAGTTTCACGATTCCTCCTCCCCATCTCACACACACTGCAAATGAATGGAGGATCTTCATCATCCCTCCTGGAGAATGCAAAGATTAATAGGCCCAATGGAAGATCACAGCTGATGATGTCCTAGCTGGAGAAGATGGCTGCTATGTTTTCATTTGCACTGTGAAAGTGAGGGGCTGACTGCACTGGCTTTAGCAAGGCATATTACCAGCAGGCATTGTACTAGCTTCCTCCACAGTGCTGTCCAAAACTATGTCCTGACCTAGACCACAACCTGTTTAACCCAGTCCTACGCCTCCTCTGAGTAAAGAACGCTGGCCGCGCATAACTGAATAGTGGACCGCCAACCACTAGAGGCTTGGACAAGAACGCTAGTAAACTCATCCCTGGGGTAACCTCATTGACTTCACTGGCCTACTTGCTTTTTAAAGGTGTTCAGAATGCGGATGCAGATCTCTCAGTTAAGAGGCTCTGTGGACCAGCCCTGTGTACCACTTCATCCAGCATCTCTGTTGCTTTCCATGAAAATTATGGGTGAGGTTTTCAAAAACACCTAAATGATGTAAGAGAACATGGATGGCCCAGTGGTTGGGGCCCTGGCCTAAGTCTTGAGAGACCCGGGTTTTAGTCCCTGCTCTGCCACAGATTTCCTATGTGACCTTGACTAAGTCCCTTAGCCTTTCTGTGCCTCAGTTCCCCTCCTGGAAAATGGGGGCAATCGCATCACTCTACATCCCAAGGGCATCATGTGGATCAATACATTAAAGACTGTGAGGGGCTCTGGTGAGGGGAGGCATGTGACTATCTGAAATCGACAGACGTCCCATTGGCTTCCACTGGGACTCGTGTTCTTAATGCAATTAAGCACTTCTGAAAATCCTGCCCCATCTGGATTCTCTGAGATGGGTAGTGAGGTGAGGAGCATTTTACCACTCAGCCTCCAGTTTAGATCCAGCCCACAGGAGCGAGAAGTATTATCAAGTGAGCAGTATTACCATCCAGTGGCTCTTTGGTGGCCTAGGGGAAACAAGGTGGTCTCCGTCTAATTCCTAGTGGTCAAACACCTACAAATCCAAAATCCACTCTTCGGATTGGCATCCTCACGAGCACTCTCAGCAGAGAAATGCCAGGGATGAACAGGGCCCTGGTTCCAGCAATCTTGTCACCCAGGGATCTGTGAATCAAGGCAGGACTTCTGTCTCCGAGGCTGTCTGTTTTGTACTTTTTTCAAGTACTAGGTGCACTAAAACCAATTAAAAGACAGAAAGAGGATGACCCTGACTCTATTGCCTGAGCACATAATGAAATCTCAGGCTATTCGGACGCCTTGTTAAGAAGATATGTGGCATCAAATCACGAACCAAATGGGTATCAGTCAGTGAGCAGCAACAAGAACTGGCTCAAACAAGATGAGTGAAATTAATTTACTGACAATATATTTAAAATACACTAAAGGACGCCGGCTCGGAGAGAAACGAAAAGCCTGCACTTTGTAAAAACATTCAATAATTCATCCCGCTGGCTCCGCTTGATGCCGCTGCAAATTGAATTTTGACTATTTCTAAGACTATGTTTGTTTGGGGATTAGCGTTAGCTTATGCTACAAAGAAAATGTGTTTTGTTCCACAGAACTCAACTGATGCCACAGATCTCTAGTCTCACATTGGCCATAAACATGACAGCAACAAGTCCAGGTGGGACAGAATTACAGTATTTATTTGAACCCTGGTATACGACGAAAACTTGCGGCCTCCTGTAGGGTGAAAGCCATCCAGAGAAACCTCAATAATGCTGCATTTTCGTGAACACAGGCCCTATCCCGGCAGATGTCGTGCAGTGACTGTGAAGACGCGGACAGGATCCAATATATGCTTGTTCACTATGGAATCCTTTCTATGACATCACGTTCAGCGCACAAAGCCTGAGACAATGAGGGTGAGTAACTGACTAGCCATTCTCTCCTTATAGGCTAGAGCTTTTATACATCTCCCATGTGGCCCGCAGGGGCCTGTCTAAACAGTGGCTCTTGGCAACCACAGCTAACACACCTGTGACTTCCATGTCACTCAGCAGGAGCTTCAGGTGTGCAGCACCTCTCAGGGTCTGATCCCAAGTATTTTCTCCTAGTTTATGTATCTTTGGGAGTGCTCAGCATTGGAGCCCTGAGTTCAAATTCTGAGCTCAGTCACAAGTGAAAGTAACAACAGTTCCATCTTAGCACCTGTCCCCATCGAAAAAGCATCATGTCACTAAGCACAGCTGGGAGATGGTGCTGCAGATCAGGAAGGACGCCCCAACCTCTGCCCCTAGTGCTCTGAGCAGCAAGGGCGTGCTTAACCACAACCTCGCCTTGGGTGGAGAGTGAGGTTTAAGGTAAGAACCTTAAGTGCCAAAAGCATGAGCCTCCATCACTTTAGCTAAAGAACTAAAACTATTCGCTGGAAACATCAAATAATCCTGTCAACACAGGGACCAGCCTCTGGAGAGGGGGAAGAACCAGACTCACACCTTATATTTCTAGGAACTCCGCTTATCTTTGCTGCTAGCTCTGGCAGATGGGCACAGCCAAGCGTGGCTCCCTGAGATGGAGGCAGATGCAGATAACCAATCAAATAAATCAGAAAGGACGATGAGAGCTTCTTATAGACGTGCATGTTCACCAGATTATCCAAAATCCTGGGCTGCAGAACTCAGGGTGTCTGTATGAGGAAGAGCCAGCCCCAGTGTCTCTCTTCCTGGGTAGTCTCTTTAAACCTAACTAACCATTGTGACTCATCCCTTGGGCTACCCATGGCTACAGCACAGAGGGGAGTCCTCCGGGCACCACGCACCAAGAAAGCAGTGTCCTTGGCCAGTAACATACGAGGCTCATGGGAAGTTGATGGGGTCCAGTCACAGGATTCATCTCCACAGTGAATCAACCCAGGCGGGTAGGCAGCTGTGCTCTGAGGCCATCCCTCTCTTTCTACAGTGGAGAGAGGGTGGGAGGATCTGACTGGGTGTCTGGGGGATCCGTCTGAGAGCTGCTCCCCCCGACCGTCTCCTGCCCAATTCCCATCTCTCTCTCCTCTTCCAGCTCAGCATATTTTGGGCAGGCGTTGGGGTGGAGATGAGGCTTAGGACCCTCACCCCACTGAGCAAGCTGCATTGCTCTAAGGTAGCCAGCTAGCTCTTGTTCCTAAATGGAGTTATAGAGCAGGCTTGCACGGCCACACTGAGAAGGTCGGCTACAGTTCTGCCCAGCAGGCCCAGTGGGATCGACAATCAAACCCGTCACCCCCACTGACCACACTCCGCATGGCCAGGACAGCAGCACGAGGTGTTTAGCCACTGCCGTTACAAACACAAATGGTGTAAGAATCAGTACGGAAGACACCCACAGCGGAATGGGGGACAATGGAAGGAGCACTCGGCGCTACGCTTTCCCCGTCCAGTGGGCGTGTGCGGATGCTCTTTAGCCACACATGAAATGTTCCAGCCACTGGTGAGCCCGGGGTAGAACATCACTGTGGAGTGAGTCCTGCTCCCCGGAGGGACTTGCTGCTGACCTTTGCTACGGCTGCTAAACCCAATCCAGGACCCTTTGCCCCTCTGTGTTTTACAGCGAATCCTCCACAGAAGAGGCCACTGATTTGCAGCAGAGGTAGCCACAGTTTTACTGGGGGACCACATATGAGTTAGCCATCCCGCCAGTGTGCTGAATGGCACCTGGTAGAGCACTCAGGTCCACAGCCCGGTCTCTCCGTAGCCAGTCTAGCAGGCAAGCAGGCAGACACCTGAGTCCACTTGCTCTTGATTTCCCCCCCTTGACACAGCAGAAATAACGGAGCAATTCAGCCTATGAGGGAGTGTGGGAAGGGAACCACAGTGGGCTGAGACACAAAGAGCAAGTGGCCTGTGGCTGCATGATGCATCAGCAGGAGGGAAGCTGAAAGAAGCAGCAATCTGGAGTAGCCACAGCTCCGAGTTGCAATCAATAGATGTGGTGCTACCCATGTGTCAAAGAGCTTTGACCCTTTGGATCTCAGAGTCTCAGCATTTGGAAACAAGGCTCCAGCCCCCAGGCCTTCAGCTTGCCAAACTCAAGCAGCTTCTGGTTATTAGGCTCGATTCTCTCGTGCCTTGCCAGGTGTGTCATCAGTTACAGCTGTGCAAAGTGGGTGTAAAATGCTACCATTCTGATTTTGCAGGATCGGGCCCAGGGTGTCCCTAAGATGTTTTCTCTTCCGCAGTGGATATTGATTCCCGGATCAGCTCACCGTTGTTGAGATGAACTGCTCTGGCCTCAAGTGACTCACCCTGCTGCACAAATGCTCCTGGAGTAAAACTGTTTCCTGACTGCACAAAGCCAGGTTATTCCCGGTTCGTGCAAGGAACTCCACAGGAGTAGGGATACTCGACTGGCACATCTCCAACCCACAGGAAAGGAATCAGAGTACAGCACATCCCCTCCGTGGCTACTGCCTCTCCATAAACCCCTGCGTAATGTATTGGGGCCACTGGAATATCCCCTGACCTGCCCAGGGTCCACCCCAACTGACCTGTACATCCCTGTCTATTCAAGGATACTCAAAGCCCTGCTTCATGCCTTAAGTGGGGCCTAAGGGGTATGAAAGGCTTTGTATGGAGGCTCCATACTTGGTGAATTTCTCCCTTTGAGACTAGCTGCTAGAGAGAAAGAAGAGCTCAGGTCCCATAGTGGAGGAGAAATGAAGGTGCAAACATACAAACAGGCCAGGACTTCAGTGCTAAGGACAACACTCAGAGGAAAGGCTGTATTACCATTCAGAGTCAGGAACTAGGGGCCAGTAGTTGCTGGTGGTGGATTTCATCTTCACCCAAAGCTTAAAGTAGGAAAACAAAAGTAACGTTGCAAAGCTAGGAAGCATCACTGGGTAACATATGAGGTTCAGCACAGCGGGACAGTTTCTGAGTTAAAGGGACATTGGCAAGACAGGCCTGAATTGGACACCCCAGCTGCGCTTTGGTTTTCAGGAACGCAATTCACATAACCCCAGTGCTTTCCCTGTGCACAAAGATGGGGCAAACCGGCAGAGTAAAGGGGTGACGTGTAAGAAGCACACACTGAACTGGAGAGGAACTTAGTATCCTGGGCTTGTCATTGGCGAGTCAGTTGGATTTTAACTTCTGCAGCAACTTAATTACAGTCGCTGCACCAGTTCCATTAAGGGCACTGGAAACAAGCAGCCCCATGGAACTCTGGGTAAAAGGGACACCAGCAGGCTCATTTGTCTCAAAAAATCCTACAGAAATGCACTATTCATGGTAAGTCCTTGTAAAGTTTCCAACAGATGGTGCTCGTTGGCACTGACTATGGCTTCCATTATGAACCACTCTGATATTCTTTCCTTCGCTATTAACCACTGGTGTTGGCCCCTGGCCCTGCTCCAAATAAGGGTAGGAAATCAATCAGATTTCCCCACCCCTCTGTAAGCCTCCTGGGCTAATGGCACTTCACTGGACAAGCAAACAAAGCTCCAAGTGTACACAGGAATGCATTGCCCAAGTGAGGAGGGAGTGTCCAGAGGACCACGACCAAACCCATGGCTTTATAAAAAAGCAGGTGAGATGAACACACTCTAAGTCACATTCCATATCCTGATGCAAATCACATCTGACCTTGGCTATGAAGCTTGGGGGCTTGCAACAAGTGAAACTCCTCAGGCCCCAAGAGGTTCTTTTCATCCCTAAGGGAGCCCTCTCAGTGCTGGCAGAAGCATTGTGAGAGAGAGTTGCCCAGCACTGATTCTTTAGAGGCTGATTAAGGAGTAGAAGCATGGGCAGACTATGAGGAAGAGCTGTACGATCCTCCCTAGCCAGAAAAACTCCACACTAGTTTTTTTCCCCCCAAAACTTGCCATGGAGCCGACCCAAGAGCAGAGCCAGAGTAATTCCTCAGCAGGTAATAGCTTCCCGCAGTACTCGAGCTATTTCCAAAGATTTGGAGTCTGCCAGGAGATTTATAGCTATTCATCTCATGTACATGGAACAACCCCCTTGAAGTGACAGATTGTAACAGAGAAGCCAATCAAGCATTACAGAGTGAAAGAAATCAATCAGTCTGGCTCAGCCAACCCTATTTGTGGCCTGGCCTAGATTTTGTTGCAAAGACCTACTTTGGAGAAAGAAAGAAAGAAAGAAAGAAAGAACTTACAGGGCCTGGTTAGTGAACAAGGAGGTGGGTTACATTTTTGATAGCTTTATTGATAACATGATACGAACACACACACAAACCATTTCGCCCACCTAAGGCCGCCACCTCTGCTGGACCTAGGAAGATGGCAGCTGTTTTAAAGACAAGCCCCAGGGAGAAAAGAATGCTGTGGCCTGTTGCAATAGCATTTTTGTCAGTTATATTTGTCATCTGCAATTGTTCCCTGCTAGGCATGGAAAAAAAGGAAGACCTGTATCTGTACAAGTACCAAGGGGCTGAGTTGTAAGTATAATTCAGTGTGCGCCATTACTGGACAGGAGGCACAAAGAAGACACAGCCCATGTGTACAGAAACGACAAGTGATCTTTCCTTTGCGCCTGCAAAGCGGATGTGCAAATGAGGTGCCTTGCTGTAGGGGTGTTGCTGAGTGCTGGTGATGGTGCAGCCGTGTGGGCGAGGGCGGCTGCCATGGGACACTGGTACTGAAGGGTGCTGGGGCTGGTTGAGGCTGGTGCAGGAGGCGAGGCTGGGTAGAGAGGGCTCCTTTTCCTCCACCCTCTCCTCCACCACTCAGCCTCTTGAAGAGGTGCAGAGTGTGGCATCAGCGGGGGAGGGAAGGGAGTGTGAGGAGCTGCAACCGAGCATGATTAGGGTAGAAGTGAGGCAGGGAGTGAGAGGAGCTGGGGCAGCAGCAGGAAGAGGGAGGGAGCGAGTAGTTTCTTTCATCCCCTTCACTGACACCTCCTGAGACCTCCCCTCCATGGGAGTTTGCTGCTTTTCTTTTTTTTCTTTTCTCCACCCATGGGGTGCTGCAAACCAGCCCAGCCCCTGTGCATCCGGCCCCAGAGTGGAGATGTCTCAGGCCTATCTTTCCCCTTTGGATGCATGGGTACAGAATGCAGCATGCATTCCTTTACACGACAAAAGGAAATATGCAGAACTGCTGCCGTTCCCATCAGTCCCCAGCTGCGTCTCTGACATCCGAAGACGAGAGTGAGATGGGAGATGTGATTACTCTGCTCGCTGACAGTGAACAGTCTCCTTAGTGTTATAATTGATGTGAGCTATAGACACAGGTGCTTGCTGGTAAGCATTCCCCTGGGCTCCGGTTGCCATGGAACCCAATTAAGAACTGATGCTGATGACACTACCAGGTCCAACATTAATTACAGCATTGCCACGTCTCTGCACTATGTGGAAGGCTGCAGGAAAGACACTGGCAGTCTGATGGCCAGGCTACTTCCTGTTCTCAGCTCCATTGGTTCTATTCATCGCTGAAGTTCCACAAGCAAAATTCCCTCGCATGGACCAGAAACCATAAACCGCAGAAATACAGGGTCCACCAGGAACAAGAGCAAGACACAGTACCTCGTGATTGGTACGATTGTTAGCAGCAAGGCTGAATAGTTGTGCCATCAAGGAAATGGCTTTCTTTCTTTCTCTTTCTTTCTTTCTTTCTTTCTTTCTTTCTTTCTTTCTTTCAGAGGCTGTAACAGAAGAGCTGGCCCTTTAAAAGCAAAGTGCCACCATCTCCTCCATTGAAGGGTCTTTTAAGGGATTCTGAGAACATGCTGATTGAGAGACAGGCCTGCTGGGATACAAAAGAGGCAGCCTTTCCCTCAGGGGGAGAGATTGTCTCTCCAATGGGACCATAAAGAGCTGGCAGAAGGGGTGGAAGAGGGGCTATAACCAGAAACTGGTGAGCAGCACAAGGGCAGCCTGAAAAAGGCAATGCAGACCCTTGCAGGCAAGGGACGATGGAACTCTCTGCAAACCACAGGGCTGTGGGAAGAAGGGTTATTTGCAGTCCCTAGGGAGAGAGTGGTGAGTGGAACGACTACTAAGCCCTGTAGTGGTAGGAAATGCTAGAACGCCTGTGCAGCCTTAATTCAGCCCTCTTTGTGCAGGCTTTACTATCCACCCTTTAATTCCATAATCTCCCTTTTTTCCCCCACAGGACCCCTGCCTCATTCAGTGTGCACCGGCTGGCCCTGCTCTGGAGATGCATCAGGGTTGTGTAGTGAAGGAGAGTGTTGTCTGTAGGACCCCTTCCTTATTCGCTATAGAAGTTGGAAGGTTTGTAGTGGGAAGGCAGGAAGAGAAAGGACGGTCGCATGGTTAAGGCAAACTGCCACCCTGGAGGATTGGATTCTATCCCTATCTCTGCTACCGAGTTCCTACAGGATATGCTGAGCAAGCCACTTAAGTCAAACTTTTCACGGGTTCCTCATTTCCTGGGGGCCCAACTTGAGGCCCTTGGGATCTGATTTGTAGAGGCTCTGGCCACTCACAGCTGCATCTACGTTCAATACATTATTAATAAGCACCAAAACACAGCACTGTCTGTATAAGAGAATGTCAATGAGCGGGTGTCCTGACTTTCCAAAAGCAATGCCCTAATATAAAATAGTCCTCAAAATACCATCCTGGACTAGGGCTTCTAAGCATTAGCACTGCACAATTAAGAATAATATAATCCTTACTGGATTTAACAGGCAACCACCTAGTATAACTTAACTGCCATGGAATGATGCTGATCTCACCAGATGGAGGATAAAAAGTGCCTCCCCAATATGGCAGAGGGGAGAAACAGCTCTTAGGAGGACTCCATTTCTAAGCATTAAGATGGTTCTGTTCCCACTCCACTCACACAGATAGAAAATCTGGAGAACCATAATTTTTGAGCCTGGTTTAATTTTGCCTAACCCACCATGACAATACAGGAAAGGGCAAAGGACAGAAATGGATAGCTAGGGAAAGGGAACTGAACCAGCAAAGGGTGTGGAGATTGGAAAGAAATCTAATTTTTAAAGCAATACATCAAATCAGAGCCAATTATCTCTGCAGCCCTGACTCTGGGTAACGTTAACATGCAACAAGGAACGTTAATTTGAAATTCATTGGAGGGGGGCCTCATTAAAGGTGCCAGTTCTGGTTAGAATTATGGAGAAGACAGTATCCTTCTCCAGAACAGGGGGTCGCAAGGCCCTGCAGGATGTTATCAATGGAGGTAGCAGTATTGGCTTGCTCTCACATGCAGAGATGAATATTTATCAGCAGGGCTGTATAAGAGAGAGGTATTATTTATTTATTATTATTATTATTGCTACTTGTAGAACTAAAGCTGCTTGTAGGATGCAAAGCTCAGATCTGGTGAAACTCTCTGCAGCGCAGGAGTACTCCGATATGGGGTCATGGTTTTGAACCTATTTTTAAGGCAAGTGTGGACTGGTGGGTTAGAACGCTGGCCTGGAAGTAAGGAGATCTGGGTTCCATTGCTGGCTCTGCTGTGTAACACTGGGCAAACGGTTTCACCTCTCTGTGCCTTGCTCTACCCATTGTCTGTCTTCTCTGCTCAGACTGTAACTTCTTCAAGACAAGGTACATCTCCTGCTGCAGCTGTACAGTGCCAGGCACCATGAAGCCCCAACTTAGATGGGTCCTCTAGGTGATCCTGTCACAGAAATAACTAATAATAATGACAACTCCAAAGTCCGCTGAAATCAATGCATGTCTGTCCAAGAGAGATCCACATGCTATGTTAAAACAACGTTGCAAACTGACAATTGACCAGCCCTGGCACAAAATCTGCTTGCCACTCTGATTCATGATGATTAATGATAATGAAACATACGTTGTATTTAATGTACCCTCTCTGGAAAAAATAAATAAAATAAAGCTACTTGCCCCCGAGATGAGTGAAAAGATTTTTCCAAGGCTATATTAATGAATCACTGAAAAGCGAAAAAACAGACCTGCTTCTAAAGAGGTATGTACTTGTGACTCCTCTGAATCTAAACACCTCTTTTTCACAACAATAAAAAGTCCATCAATTTTGTTGCTGAACTAATTTTTTCATAAATAACCACTGTTAGCATAGGTCCTACAGAAATGCGGTACCATGCACCTGTGCTCCCTGTGGTGATGCACCCACCATATCATTTTTACCATATAGTTATAAAATAAATCAGTTGGAATATAAATATTGTACTTACATTTCTGTGTATAGTATATAGAGCAGTATAAACAAATCATTGTATGACATTTTAGTTTGTACTGACTTCGTTAGTGCTTTTTATGTAGCCTGTTGTAAAACTAGACAAATATCTAGCTGAGTTGATGTACCCCCTGGAAGACCTCTGCGTCCCCCCAAGGATATGTGTACCCCTGCTTGAGAACCACTGACTTTAAACAACAGGAGAAGAGAAAATTGGAAGGGAAAAAGCATTTTGTTTTATGGCATTTTAGAGCCATACAATAGAGAATAAAAATAAATTTCAAAATATTTTTAAAGGACTTGACAATGGTCTTTGGGGAAATAAACTAAACACTAACTGTTGTACTACAATAAAACTAAAATGATTACTGGCAATGTGCCAGTAATTCTGTGCTGTGATCTCCGGAAACTGCTGACTTTAAAGGAATTCAAGATGTAGTGTAAACTGAAGGCTATGCAAATGCACCCCTGACAATAAACCAAGGTGAAATGGCATTTACATTTAAGGTGACCAGAGCTTGTAAAACCCCATTTAATACCCGGAAAGCCTCATTACAAGTACCAAGTACCAGAGGCATTTACAGCTACATTTTAATCATCTGGAGCTCTGATGAGAACCCTGAAGATGGTACGATTTTACGCAAAGAGGTCGAGTTTTTCACCCATTTCCTGCAATTCTTTAGCCGCAGGAGTAGTCCAAATTCACATGAGTAATCTCAGCATCCCTTAAAATCTGGCCACTTAATTTAGATGCACAAACATGAATTTAAGTGCCAGATTTTAGGCTCCTATGTTTGAAAATTCAGGAAGCACCTGAATTTCTGGGAGCTCTGGAGGTCTTTCTAAAAGCTTCTCTCTAGCTCAACCATGGGTCACTGGACCTGATGAAGAAATCACTGGGGAATGTTCTAACGCCTGTGTTAGGCAAGAGGTTGAGCTAGATGATCTCAGTCGTCCCTTCTATGACTCTAAACCCAAACCCAACTCCAAACCCTATGAGATCCATGTATCACCAGTAATGGATGGAAGGAAAGCAAGAGGATTATGGATGAAACTAATAAAAAATAGCTTAGACCTTTATCTATCCCCCAAACAAAGCCTACTTCTCCAGCTTTGCACAAGGCCAAAAAAGGATCCATTCCCTTTTCCCAACACCCACCATGACTGTGGCCTCCTTCTCCCTCCATCCATTAAGACTCAGATCTTTCTTGCCTTCCCTTTTGCCCTCCAGAACGACCCCGATCTTCCTCCTTTCCAACCTGCGGTCTTCTAAGCAGTAATAAGAGCCACCTGTGTCAATGACCTAGGAAGTGGCAGGGAACAGACTTGCTTGTTTGGACAGGTCCAGTTACCTTGTTGAACTAATGCACTTAGAGTGAGTTGAGTCCTGCTGAAAGTTACCGAAGCGCCAAACAAATACAGCTTCTGTGGCAAGAAGAGCTGGCAAGACGAAAGAATGATTTTCATGGTTTATAAACTTTTAAATAGCTAAATCTGTAAGCAGAAGCCTGCTTGGATTAATGTTCGCATTTTCTGTTCCATCCGAGCATATTTCATATCCTGTCAGCTGACAGCCTCAGATAAAAGGTGGTCTGTAAATGCAAAGCCCTGAGTATTATGAATGACAGCGCATAAAGTGGGAAGTGTAATATCTACAGAGTCCTATAAAAGGGACAACTTCTGGTCACAGCCTGAACATCTGGGCTGTGCTCTGGGGAAGTCCATAAGGGGGAGGTTGGGCTGGAAATCTCCAAGTTGCAGAGGGGAATCCCTGCACAGCGCAAGCAATATGGCTGCCCTATGGATGGTCCTCTGGATACTGCTGGGTGGGGCAGCAACCATTCCCCTTGGACACAATGGAATCATGTTGCAATAGTGGAAGCAGACTGCAGTCAGTGCTGTCCACAGATCCAGAGAGAACATGGGTAGGATTTGCTCCATAGAGCATGTCCTAATTTTCAGAGACAAGTCGAGATGAATGACGACACCCTGAAATTAACCTTTCATCTATTTCCGTCATACTACAGGAGGCTACTACGGGAGCCTCACCAGGGCACTGGGGTTTGAAAACGGACAACGTTATCATTAGGTCTCCCTATAACAAGTCAACAAGCAGGAAGATAACTTAATCGGGCCCTTTGCTGAAGACACAGAAAGAGGTGCTGGAAAGGTTAGATGGAGCCGCTTGGCATTTCTTTTGAGCTGCGGGGGAGGGGAAGAACGGGCCATTCTGAGTAGACTGAGGCTTGTTAGGAAGGAATTTTAAAGAATATTTGGTTCTCTAGGGCTTTCTGTGAACACAAGGATACTGGTGGAAAAGTGACTCTTTAAACACAGCACTGTTTTCACACACCGCTGTGTCTCCTCTTGTCTATCTAGATACGTCTCCATATTTACTTCCCACGACCATTTGTGTGAATGAGGTTTTGACTGTACCAATTTTAAGGGTGAGGCTCGTTTTCATGTTTGTGCAGGTACAGGTATCCGCAGCTCAGTGGCCCGCATGGTTGTCTTAGACTGGCACTGAGGAAACAGAGCAAATGGGGCATAAAAACAAGTGGCCACAACCTTCAGAAAGACGGTCTGTAGTTGTACACACACACACACATACATACACAGTAGCCTTGGTATGGACGAAAGAAGAATAAACTGAATGTAAATTCTGCTGGAAAAGACCACTACTACCAAGAGCTCATATCCCTCTCTCCTTCTCAGAGAGGAAAGGACTGGATATTTTAAAATCTGAGTCCCATGTATTTAACCAGTAATGCTTGTTTTAAGGAAAATTCCCTGCCCCTTAGAGAATCAATTTCCCCTCCTCAATCCCAAGACCTACAGCAAGCATGTCTACACTACAGTCACACTGCTGCAGTGCCATAGAGTAGACACTTTCTGCATTGACAGAAGGGAAATTTCCATAGATTTAGGTAATCCACCTCGCCAAGCAGCAGTAGGTAGGTGATGGAAGAATTCTTCCATCAACCTAGCTGTGTGTGCACTGGGGGTTAGGTCAGCTTACCTATGACCAGGGTTTACTATGCCTTTTCCTCCTGTTTATAAATTATAGCCACCCAACCAAAGTATAGGAACCATGCCATATGGCTTTGTTTCCCAGTCATACCGCTCAAAAATTGAACAGCAGCTACTGAGAAGTTGTATATTAGTGGCTCAGTCCATGAGCAACTCCTTGGCGGAAATATTTTTTTGCACAGCGGATCTGGAGCCCAGCCCAGCAAAGCATTAAGCATAGGCATACCTGGAATGCATGTGGTTAGGTGTTTTGCTAGATTGGAGCCTTGTAAAATAAATACAAAGAAAGAAAAGAAAAATGAAAACCAAGCTCTATTTGTGGAAAATCCACAAGTACGGGGTGGAGGAAAGAGTTCAATTTGAGAACTGAAGTGTTAAGAAAAGTTTACCTGCCGCTAATCATTTGACTTACTTGGGGCATCTGATCATGGAATAAAAACCTTATTAATAAAAATCCATGCAGGCAAAGTTCCAGCCTCATTTGTTTCTCTTTGTCCTAATCTAACATGAATTATTTGGTAACGTTCATCCGCATATTCACTTTGCACTGTGCAGACAGCCACAGAAGAGACAGATGTCTGGAGAAAAACCCTCAGTATTAATCAAGACAGTGCAGCTGTCATGAGGGTCTGTGCTGTGCTACAATGCAGCTCCGGAGTGCACTGCTGGGCTGAGAGATCTTTTTATAAACTGTATTCAATTGACCAACTGGTATGTATGAGAGAATTGAACAATTCCAGCACCTTATGAAGGTAAGTACACATAAGTCCATTTATGTTTAGCACACGTTGTTTGGCATTTAACCCATTTCAAAGCAGGCTGTGTAGACGTTTATTCTGAGCCCATCCTCTGAATTTAATATGAGTTACAAGGCTCAAACCCCATGCAATACTCTACAAATGTCATTCACCCTGAAATATGAGTGCAACCTTTGATTCTACAGCGCACTCCGAAAAGGGTGTCTCCTCTTCCCCGACCCCTTCTGAGAAACGATCAGTCCCTGCACCAGAGTTCTCTTCTTGCATAAACAAACCAAACCCCTTTGCTCCTCAGGTGTCAGTCCCTGCTCTGCCTTGGTCTCTGGTTTCTCATCAGAAATACACAGTAACATAGAAGAAAGTTAAGAAAAATGCCGTGTGATCTAATGGCTCAAGCATGTGAAGCATAAGGGATCCTCCTGCATTCTTCTCCTCCTGCTGAGGTCATGCTTCTCTGAGTGACTTCAGGCAAGTCATTTGACCTGAGCTAACTCAGCTGTAAAACTGGGTGAAAAGCAAAATTTCGGTGAAGAGCCAGATGTTGCATCTGGTCTAAACTTTCCTTGGGGGAAAATGAAATATACAAAAATAGGACTCTCTAAATCATAGAATATCAGGGTTGGAAGGGACCTCAGAAGGTCATCTAGTCCAACCCCCCGCTCAAAGCAGGACCAATCCCCAATTTTTGCCCCAGATCCCTAAATGGCCTCCTCAAGGATTGAACTCACAACTCTGGGTTTAGCAGGCCAATGCTCAAACCACTGAGCTATCCCTTCCCCCTAACTGCAGGCAGGAGGACTGTCTCAAAATGCACACTTACTGCACACAGGAATTGTAGTAGTCCTGCCCCAGGACGTGAGATTCAGCTTGCACCTATAGTTTCCGCCATATGAAGGACAAGATCTCTGCCTCTCAGCACACCTAGGCTTGATTGTGTTCTGCTTGGCTGCGTGTGTGAGAGGATCACAGATTAAAATGTCTTGGAAACAAGCACCAGACTCTGAAAGCTTACGCAGGGGATATTTAGGGTTGCCAACCTTCCAGGATTGGCCTGGAGTCTCCTGGAATTGGCATCAATCTCCCGGTGAGTATTGGAAGCAATCGGGAGATTTTAATAGGATATTTTAAGTAAATGACATTTATGTCATGTTGGGGGAAAAAATCTCCCGGAATAGCTTCAGTCAGAGTTGGCAACCTTAGGGATATTGCAACACAACTTGCATTCATTTCAGAAGGAATGGAATGACTAAGATGGCTCTGCCTATAGGTCCCTGGTCCTGGCCTGCCCCTAGTTAATGCTTTATTCAAGGAAAATCATCAAGTCAGCATCCACAGAACTGTGGTCCCAGGTGCACTCCATGAGAGGATCAAGCTAAATGAGGAGGCAGTGTGGCCTAATAGATAGAGCAATAGACTGGGACTCAGGAAACCAGGGTCTATTCCCAGCTTTGCCTCTGGCCTCCTGCATGACCTTGGGCAACTTCTGTCCTGGCTCAGTGCCTCAATTTCCCCACCTGTAAGATGGAGATAATGACACTGACCTCCTTTTCCAAGTGCTTTGAGATCTCCTGATAAAAAGAGATGTATAAGAGCTAGGTATTATTATTAAATGAACAACTAACACCAAGTAAGAATTATTTACGGTGCCTGCATGATCATTTTGATGGTCCATAGGAGGGTTTATCAGTTCAAAGAAGCCTGTGCTCCATTGTAACGTAAAGGCATTCCCTTCTTAAGGAACAAGTGGGATTCAGGCCCCAGCACTGTGACTAGCAGCAAATTATAGCAATTGTTTGCAATATTGGGAGTCAGGAGACCTGGATTCTGTTCCTGACTTGGGCAAGTCACTTCATTTCCCTGTGATTCTCTCTCCCTGCTTTCATTTTGCCTGACTTGTCTAGTTAGATTGTAAGCTCTCCAGGGCAGGGATTGTCTGTTACAATGGGTGTGTACATCACCTAGCACTATGGAGTCTCGAGCTCCATTGGGGCTTTTAGGCACTGCCATACACACAAGAACAACCATTTTTATATGGAATATCTGCCCCTGCTTGTTCAAGTCATTTGCCAGCTGTCTTGTTCCTCGCACTGCCTGGATAATGCAAGAAAATAAGAAATGGGTGTCTCAGAGCCAGAGGCTAATGAGCAGCGCAGATCTGGGAGGAGGGACACTTCATAACCACAATTAATTTCATTTGCTCTTCAGCTAATTTATTTAATTAACTGAGTTCGGGGTGGGGGTGGGATATTTTCAGGCATCTAATGTGCCTTATACTTGGTAATTCCGTTGTCTGTTTAATTATATTTTCTTCTGTCTCACTTAGGGATGAAAAGAAACTGAGTGCCAAGAGCCAGTAGCTCTGATTCCTGGTATTTTTCTCATTTGCTCTCCAGAGGCTGGAGAACCCGGAAACGGGCGTGAGGAGGAATGTACACAATATAAAGAATAATGGGTGGGGGCTGTGGAGCGGGGAGTCACATTCCCTCTAGGGGTTCGGCAACATGAAAATCCACAAGACCAGAGCGAATGAGTCTGATTCTCCTCTCATTCATCCCAGCATTAATCAGGAGTAGCTCCACTGAAGTCAACGGAGACGCAGTGAAACAAGAGGAGAACCGGACCGACTGTCACCAGAACGCAGTGACATGGTATTTATTCCCTACGCCTTGCTGCAAGGCCAGTTCAAACAATTAAAATGCTAATGCTCGCAGCTTGTAGAAATGATTGGAACTATTAAAAAGGGCCCTGGATTAGAGGGTGCTTAGTTGAAGTTTGTGAATGAATTGAGGCCAATGGGAATTTTGCAGGGATGAGTCTGATAAGAATAAAAGGGGAAGTACTGAAGTCGCTTTCAGACTCGGTGTTCTAGCTGCCTATTTATTCCGGACCAGATTCTGCAGCCTTTACTCACATTGGCAGATGCCCTACTTCTCGTGAATGTGGGTGGTGGCATCTAGCCCTTAGTGCATTATATGAGCAAAACTAGGTTTCTATCAGGACCAGAACATTTCCCATCAATTCCCCACAGGGATGAGTGCATTAGAAACGCAGACAGGCTGAGCAGCTAGGGGCACCAATAAAGAAGGGCTGCAGAGTGAGCTGAGATCCCTAAAGAGCTCTGAACAACAGGGCAGGACCTCTGGCCTCAGAAAAATACCTGCAGCAGTGAGTAAGGCTCCTGGAAGTTGCGGGGGGGCAGAAAGCTGAGGAGTACAGTATAAACGTAAGTGGCTGTGAAATTGTGTTCAACTCCTCCTGCATTACGATTGTTTTAGTTCTTCAAGGAATGCAGATGTTCTTTACAGCTCTCCTCCCTTGAATTTTGGATGGATGATATTTGGGCAGGCGATAAAACTGCTTCTTCGTCCTCCCTTGAAGGAGGTAGCGAAGTCTCCACGGGTTTTTTGTTTTTGTTTTTTTTTTTGACTGGACTAATATTGCAGTTATACAGGACTGCTACTCTTCCAGGCACTTTACAGACGCAAATTACACCTCGCGGCAGTCCTCTGAGAGAGACAAGTGAGCGGTGTTTATTATTATTATGCCCTGCGTACACACAGCACATGTGAGGAAGAAAGATTCCACTCACACACTCAAAAATGGCCTCTGAGTTTGGATGTCTCCATGTTTATAGGGCTCTTCTTTGAGGGGCTGTGTAGTTACAGCTCCCAAGGCTTTCCCTTCGAGTTGTGGGTGCTCAGCACCTCTGCCAATCAGGCGCTAGATGTTTTAAATGTAAGATTAGGGCATCTAAAATTAGAAGCCACTTTGAAAATCTGGCCCTAAAGTGAGGTGCGTGAGACCAGAGGAGTCAGAATCAGAGCTGGGAGTGGAAGCGAGCAGTTCCTGGCTCCCAGTCCTGAACATTTTCACAAAGCACAAACCCCTCCCACATCTTGCTTGCAGCACCGAGCCGCCTTGCTCACCACAGACCTTCTGACCGAAGCTCCAATAAATCTGCACCGGTGCAGAGAGAACAAAGGCAGACCTACCATCGCGAGGCAGCGCCCTTTCTTTGCAAAGCAGCTTGAATTAATCCCCAGTGTCAGCCGGGGATTAATCACTTCTATTATCTCAGACTTCTTCCCTGGCATAACTCAAACACAGCAAGCAGGTGAGAGGAGGGGTTGGGCTGGGTGCTAATTGGAGAATCAGCCTGCATCATGCATCACCTGACCATCTGGAGAGTGAGGGAGAGAGGAGACTATGCCTGGCTGAGAGGTTTAAGGCAGTCAGTAGCTTGATTTATGACTTACACTGAATTAGGAGTTAGAGAGCAGGCCGGAGGGTTCCTCTGTTCTTGCAAACCTGGGATCTTCATGTGAAGCAAAGAGATTCTTTTCCCCAAGAATTAGGCAGGCACAGACAATCTTAACTCTTGCCTCACGCTCAGAATGCAGGGATCTCCTGTATTTAGTAACTAGGACATGCCCATTTTTAAAGCCTTCTGAGTTATAGTCAGTCGTTGTTTTTTTAAAATTACTCCAAGGCTCAGTTGTACCATGCCATTTAGTGACAGCCCATCGTGAATGGCACTGCAGAGCTGCTCAATTTTAGGACATGCATGGGGGGCATTCTTGCGGGATGCCTTCAGAAGCTCCCTGGCAGATACAGGACACAGCTTACTACCATTGGCCTATCTCCTCTCCGATATCAGTGGATTAGGGAGGGAACAGTCCCTGTATTCCCCAGGGTAAAATTCATTAAAGTGTGGAGAGCTAGAATGAGGCCTACATGCCACTTAGACCCATATTTAGTAGATTTTAACGGATGCCTAGGTCTTGTGCTAGCTCTCTAACAGCTCAATGTCACATGTGCACCCAGCCCGGAGCTCGAGGGCTGGAAATCTTGTGCGAGCAAATTACATGCACAGTTGTTCAGGAAAGCTGAGACTTGGTTAATGGTGTGAACTAGGCTCTTCCGCTATTTTTAGCATTCTGTTTTTATTACAGTGTGACAGTTAACGCCATATTAAATGTAAAGTTGCAGCAGAAAGAAGAGGGTGTTGAAAAGAAGGCACAAGCTCAGAAAAGTATTAAAATAAGGAGATGAGAAAACAAACAAGCCTGATTATTTATCATCCTCCTCTTATAATGGTTTCAGCTGACAAAATGGGATGGGGACCTGGAGACGTTTCCTAGCCCATGTGGCAGATGTATCTGCTGCTTCTTGGCTCTATTTAACCCTGTATAACTCACCACATCATCCAGAGCATTAAAACACAGTGCTCATTCCTGAGCTAGGTGTTCGTCCTTCCTATGCACTGCCTGACCTATTCCATCTTTATGAGAGAGCCTCTGTGAGGAAAAACCTCTCCACTATCCAACCTAATGGCAAATACCTGCACACTGTGTTCACAGGTAGCTGCTGTTGACCTCAATGGGAACCCTGCGAACACATCCAAGGGTGGAATTTCACCCTAAAAGTACCCTGATTTAGTGCTAATGAGCACATATCTGTCCTGATAATGGGTCTGATCCAGCAAATCCTGGCACGTGTCGTCATCCTTATACAAACAGTCCCACATGACGAGGCTCTTCAAAATAAGTCAATGGGCCTGCTTATGAGAAGGAAGACTACTCTCAGGAGTCAGTCTTGGCAGGATCAGATCCAAGGACTTGTTATGATCCCCAGGCCCAAGAAGAGAGCAATAAAACTAAAGAGAAATGATCTAATTTCCACTTGTTAAAGTCATACAAATGAAGATACAGAGGAGCAGCATGAGCCTCTGGAAAGCTATCCTTTTTGTTACTTAGGAAACATTCTTTCCACTTAAAATGGCAGGACAAGGCTTGGCAAAAAGGGTAACTTTAGCTCCATCGTATTTTTGCAACTAAGGAGGGGTTGTGGAAAAAGGAGAACATATTTACACACGTTGTGTCCATGAATTAGGAAATTAGACAATCTGAAGGAAGTTATTAAAGAGATTCATCTTATGACAAAATGCCAGCTTCTTCGAGGTCTGCTGAACTGCTGACTTAATGCTCCAGTAAAAGATCGACATTTTAAACAGAACGACAAACAAATTTATTTTATGTTGTTAGCAGCTAGACGCTGTCTTGCACATTATTGGAAAAGTGTGCCCCCTCCTCCTACGGAATTGTGGTACAGTCAAATATGGACTGTGCTAGAAATGGACAAGCTGTCATACCAAGTACATACACAAAAGAAGCACCAAAAAGAGGACAGGTATATTATTAAATGTCTAGAAAACATGACCTATGAGGGAAGATTGAAAAAATTGTGTTTGTTTAGTCGGGAGAAGAGAAAACTGAACAGGGACATGATAATTTTCAAGTACCTAAAAGGTTGTTACAAGGAGGAAGGATAAAAATTGTTCTCCTTAAGCTCTGAGGATAGACAAGAAGCAATGGGCTTAAATTGCAGCAAGGTCGGTTTAAATTGGATATGAGGGGGAAAAATCCTAGCTGTCAGAGTATTTAAACACTGGAATAAATTGCCTAGGGAGGTTGTGGAATCTCCATCATTGGAGATTTTTAAGAGGAGGTTAGACAAATACCTGTCAGAGATGGTCTAGGATAATACTTAGTCCTGCCATAAGTGCAGGGAACTGGACTAGATGACCTCTTGAGGTCCCTTCCAGTTCTATGATTCTATGAAATTTGGTCACCCTTTCTAGCATACCCAGAGGGGAAGAGCTCCCCAGCCAGCTAGCCAGAATCTTTAGCCAGGTTCTTTGAATATTAACCTGATCCTGAATAAGTAATACACAATGTAGAATGTTAGAGTTTTATTATAGTTTTGCCTTAATGAAAAGGGATTTTTTTAAAGGGTAACATTATCATTGCTTAAAGCTGACGTTTCCCACTTAACTCAGGTGTTGAGTGGATTTTACCTATAGCTGGTCAAACTGTTGGCTACCAAAGTTTGTTACAAATGTGTAATCCCTTTCTGGTTAGTGAACAGTTCTCATGCCCAATTCCTTTGAATGTGAGAAATCTGTGAGAAATTGCCAGAATATTTGCATTGATAACTTTCAGATTATGGGTTGTTTACAAGCTGTTCATAGCTTGAGTGTTGGCTATTCGTTAATTGCATTAATTTGCCTAGGACATGTGTTGTTGTCTCTGCTTCCAGATTGGCTGAGTTAAATTTATTAAACAGGAGAACAGTGAATAATGCAACTCTTGTCTGGATTATTCCTGCTAAAATCCGTGCACTTCTGCAACTACACAGCTGCACTCTGATTTCTCACAAATAATAAAAATATGACCCCATGAATTATAGCAAGCTGAACTTGGCATTTTTATTTGTGAAAACGTCTATACATCAAATCTTTTACTAAATCACCTCTAGTCTTCACCTGCATACAAGAGCCCTTTCATTTGTACTTTCTAACTCTAAAATAACAACCATTTTAAACTGGAAGTCCATATTTTGCTTATGTAAGGGGACTGTTGCCCCCTTACTAACATTCAGTGAGGGTGTTTTAGTTGCTAGCTCCCAGTACTAAAGGGCGAAGGGTCGATGAGGAATCAGGACCCTGAGACTGATAGTCCACAGGAACAATGGGGAGAGGCCAATGCTCCAGGTCAGCCTGAATGACAGGGCGGGCAGGCTAATCAGGGAGTCAGGAGGCCAGGGAGGTCCCGTTCTCCGTGTGAGCTGGCATTGCCTGGGTCAGACAGAGTGGGGCCGAGCTAAGGAGAAAGCAGGGTCTCAAGCTGAGCCGGGGAGCAGAATTGGGCCAGATCCAGAGAGAGCAGACCCTGTCCTGGGAGCAGAGCTGCAGCCCCAAAGCCAGAGGCACAGCCCAGAGAGAGCAGACTTGCCCTGGGAGCAGAGCTGCAGCAACCAGAGCCAGAGGGGCCAGAAAAGCAGCCCACGAAGCAGGTCAGTGCTGGGAGCAGAGTCACAGAAGCAGCCTGCAGAGCAGACCTGTCCTGGGAGCAGAGCTGCAGCAACCAGAGGCAGAGGGGCCAAAGAAGCAGCCCAGGGAGCTGGAGGCAGAGCAGCAGCGGGCAGAGTGGTGGAGCTGGGGCTGGAGCAGTCCGGAGCTGGGTGTGGTGAGCAGCTTGGGAGGCCGAGGGGGACCCTGGGCAGCGGGCCCAGCACAGGGAGACATCTCAGCCAAGAGGCTCTGCAGGCCAGGCTTGGATCGTAACCCCAACAGGGCGGGGGCAACACTGGGAAGAAGGGTCCTACCACTTAGAGCCTGAGAGCGTGAGGCCACCACCAGAGCGAGTGTCCAACCCACAGCATCCCTACAGCACAGCCAGGGCCTGAGAAGGGGCCTGGGACTTAGAAGGAACAGACTGTGAACTGCCCTGACGTTCCAGAGACCCTGTTTGTGATGTTCCCTGCCACAGAGCGGGGTGATGTGTTTCCTTTAACCTTTCCCATTTTCCCTTATTCTTTTTAAAATTAATTGTTGCTTAAATGATTTGCATTTGCTTTAAATTGTATGTAATGGTCAGTGGGTCAGAGAAGTGCCCAGTGCAGAGAGAGTACCCCGGAGTGGGGACACCCTAGCCCCTGTCCTAGGTGACCACAGCAGGGTTGGGGGTCGAGCCCCCAGGAATCCTGGGCCCAGCCTTGTTGGGTAAAGGAAGTGGGAGCGAGGACTCAGATCCATTCGCTAGCCCACTTTACCGAGGTAGTGCAGAAGCCAGAAAAGTTCCCCACAATAGCGGGACTATTCCCCCGCTTACACTTATTGTGTAGGAGAAAACAAAAGTACAGAAACACAAATCAAACCACCCTTGTCCCCCCTTGGACAATATTCTAGTCTGGATTTGTCACTGGTGCTGTCTGGAGAACACAGACAACACCCCCCAGTTACTAACAGGAAATGTTGGGCACCTAGAATTCCCAGAGCACAATGGTGGGAATTTATCTCTGTAAATCTGGCATCTTAGAACTTAGAACATCAAACACTCTGCAGCCTAATTACCATCACAAATTCCAATTCAGAATGTTTCACCATAGCAATTGTTGCCAAGGAGATCTGCTTCTTGAGCTACAGGTCCAGGCACCTTCAGACACAGAAACAGCTGAGACAGCCTGCACAGACACTGTTAAACGCCATGCTGTTCACCCCCAGTGATATGCTGCTTGCTCTGAGTCCATCCTGGGTCCATCATTTATTTTCCATGAGATATTCAAGGCATTATCACTCAGGGGCAGTGAAGTAAAAAGGAGTCGTGAGTGAATTTTAGGATGCTATCAGGAGGGAATGCTTAGATACAATAGAGATTGTTTTCTCCATAAATCAAGCAGACACTGTTGACAGATAAACCCAATAATTTTATCTGTTATTTTTTTAAGTTAAAGGAAACAGGCAAGAAACTTTTTCCCACAGATTCCGCATACACTGAAAGCCTAACCACTCTCTTTGCACAGTCCCCTCACATTATCTCTTTATTTTAAATATCCATCATTACAGATCAGATTAATTTTTTTTAATTCCATTCATTGTACATCCCAGAGGCAGATGAAGCTGTATGTTTGCTGTGGTCACGGGTTGTTTAGTTAGGAAAAGGGGAGATCTTCCATGCTGAGAACTAGCTGTTTCATAACAGCTTTAATAATGGAGCTCAAAGTACTTATTTACTAATTAGAAGTCTGGGAAGGCCTTGGACAAGAGATACGTTTTGGCCAGTGTTCTAATCTCAGTGGAGATTAGTAATGTCATCAGAGGATGGATGATCTTGTGGTTAGAGCATAGGACTCAGGACAGGGTCAGTTCCTGGCTCTGCCACAGATTTCCTGAGTGACCTTGGGCAAGGCACTTAGTCGCTCTGTGCCTCAGATAATGGGGATAATAATGTTTCCCTCCCACATGGAGTTGCGGGTTGAGGCTAAATCCATAAATACCTGGGAAGCGCTGACCTCCCACAGTGAGGAGGGCCCTCTGGGTATGCTTACCCTGCCGCTGGGAGCGAGCCCCCCTGCCCGGGTCGAGAGGCTCCCACCAGCTCCTGAACCTTGTGCTTGTGGAGCCTGAGCTAGTGCTTGGAAAATGTCAACGTGGATGTTGCAGCTCGGCAGCCTCTGGGGTCAGGTGGGCTGGAGAGTCCGAGCTTCCGCCTGGGCGGGAACGTCCACATTGCCAGTTATAGTGAGCTCACTACCGCCCTGCCAGCATGAGTCTGTCTACCTGGCCTGGGAGATTCGCTCCCAGCTGCAGAGTAACAGACCCAGACAGGTCACACTGAAATAGCTACCTAAAGCATAGCATGTGTAGACACTGAAGTGCACCAACACTTGCCACTGATGCAGACCGCTGCCAGGGTCTGACCATAGTGCACAACGCTGTTGTGTGACAGGAGCACACGCCCACATCCGACACTGCCACCTGGATCACGCTGCACCCGCATCAGACACGAGGCCTTCTCTTTGCTATTGATTTGCTGGCAATGGCTCAGACTTTGCACATCTCATTTACCCAAAATGTAAGAAACCCATTCGAAAATAAAATGTTTCAGTTTTTGTAGCACAGCCCTCTGCTGAGGCATCCTGATTCTTTGCTCCCAACTAAGCCGGTGAGTCACCTTCACTTTGTAGCATCTTGGAGAGGTCTCTTTGGCGGCTCAACAGCAGACTCCTAGATATGCTCAGCCTGTCTGGGAATTCTGTCCCCTAGCATGACAAATATCACACAGATATTTTATAATCACTCTCTCTCTCTCATTCCTTTTCCTTCTCCTAGCAGGGAGCTATTTTGACCTCACTGGGAATCTGTATGTGCTATAAATTAAGGATGACAATAGTGCTAAAAAGCAATGAACAAAGAACAGCTGTGCATTGTTCTGATGGATGGAATCATCAGCCTGCCTCTCCCCAGATTGTAAGGCTACTCTCAATAGCTGCTTATCAAGTGTTGCCCATGGTATATTTCCCATAAATAAGGGGTCGCTACCTTGCACTCCCATGAGGAGCAAATTCTGTTTCCATTGCACTAATGAGAGGGGCTGTGCAGTTTCTTTTCCTCTGTATCCCATTAAGTTAATTCCTTTCCCTCCCCGCTCCACACCAGCTAGAAATAGCAGAGTGGGGAAAATTTAGCTTCCATTAAACTTCATTTAATTTCTGCAAGGCCTTCAGCAAATGAGAAATCACTGAACCACCCAGCCAGGTTCAAGCTGGCTTGGCTTCTCCCTGGGCCAGCTTTCTGCTGACTCACTGTCTTTCGCCTTCCCAAGATCCAGCTCCACATGGAGGCTTGCAGAGCGGCCCACAGCTCATGAGATGCTGGTTAACGCATTGCAGGGGCAGGCTCCTCTCCAGCTGCTGGTGTATGCTTACGCCACACTGGGATTTGGGTCCTGCCAATAGGCCACTTTGGATTTGCAGGGGAAATGACATTCCATTCGCGTAATGAATTTCTCCACGGTAGTTTAAAGAACTGCCTGTTCTCCCTGCAAGAGGTGGGCCCAAATCAAAGCTCCAGCTATGGAAAGCAGATCAGGAGGCACCTGGGTATTGGCCAGATTGAATGGAACTATGGGTAAATCTGAGAAGACTGCATTCTCTCTGCAGAGAGTTTGCAAAGTGGCAAAATTCACTGAATAAATTACTCCTTTGGAATTGTCTCCCCTGCACCAGCTATAACACACTGGGGCAGCCTGGTAAAGAGCTACTGTCATGTCTCTTAAACGTGTCACTTCACACAGCTCACATGCAGGCCACTGAGAGATCTCTGGGAACCTGGGGGGCGGGAGGGGCGGGGAAGGCTTGGTGAGCAGGGCAGGACCAGCTGTTCATATTCAAGACATTATCTCGCCAAGGTGCACTTGGAAATTGGCCAGTGAATTCAGAGGCAGGCAGCCAGCACGGGGCTCTGAAGTTGGAGATAGTGGCAACGTCCCACACTGATCCAAGAGTGAGTGAGCACCACCACAGCTCTCCAGGCTGGAAAACGGGGTGGAAAATCATATTTCAGGCATCTACGTGTTAAACTCTCTCTGGCTCAGGCTTGGGACACAGGAATTCACAGGCTAAGGTTCATTAGTTCATTCTGGATCACTCATCGTAACTTGTGAAACATCAGCCTTCTGCAAATGTGACTCTTAGCTCATTAGGGGAACGCAGACCGGGTGTCCTAGAGGGGCAGGCAAGAGGAGACGTCAAATCATATCTCTTTTCCACTGTACAAAGAATGCTGTTTTCTAGAACTCTCCTTCCCTTCCCTCCATTAGCAAACTGCAATATGCTAAGAGTCAAGCTAACAAATGGTGGAGTACCATTAAAACACCCAGCTGTTAGCACTGGGCCGGATCCTAGCCACACTTAATAGAAACATGAGCACGTGATTTCAGGACTGGGCCCTTTCATTTTTGTGGTCTCTTGTGAACTACTCAGAATGAATAAACAAACAAAGGGTTAATTTTTCCATGCAGCAAGCACAGGGTCCCATCTGCACCTCTGCCTCCTGGTGCATCAAACTCCCCATGTTGCACACTGAGAAGTTTCCCACACCCACCACATCCATGTATATACCACAACATGGTGCCTGTACTCCAACCCTCCCAGTCTCTGCCCCAGCCTCTCCCAAGACCCTGACTAAGGAAGGCAGCTTTCAACACCTGGGAAAGGCAGCAGACACCCCTTCCCCTGTGCGCCTCAGGAACGGCTCCCTGTGGTGTCTCTGTCTTGTATCACATGGACTGGTCCCTTCAAAAGCATCTCTGTTCCTGTTTCCATGACGCTGCTGGAGGGAGGCTGAGATGGCTTCCCTTCAAAGCAGTTACAAGCTACAATACTCAGCAGAAAGATAAAGAGAGCTATTTTTCCTCATCAGGTTGCATTTTCATGACTTAGCACCTCACAGCTAAAAAAAACCTTGGTGTCAATGATTTTCTGGATGGTGCTAATTTGCTACCTCGCTGTCAGCCCCTCCACAGCAATGTGAACCCAATCTCCCAAGAAAAGAACCCAGGGGAAGAGGTCCCAGTATCATATCCAGAAGGTGCTGCACATCATGGAGTGAAACTCTGTTTTTAAAGGGTGATGGGCAAGACTGTGAGTTCAGAGACTGGTCTCTATCCAGACCACTCCGCTCCAGTCCTTGGGGTGGCTCTGGATTTATACCAGTAAGCCTGAGATCAGAATCTAGGGCTAGATCATGCCCATACACCGGGAAACTCTTTGGGTACTGATTCCCCCAAATAGTGCAAAAGGGAGAGGTGCCCAGGTGTCTCCAAAGTACTATCCTTCCCCCCTTTTTAGGACCAGTGAAGCCCTCTTGGTGGGGGGAGATGCAGCCCCACACTGAGTGGGATTGGGGTCAGGGAAACAATGTCCCCCAGCCAGAAAAGGTAAGACAGCCTAAGGTGTCTTTGATAGTACAGCTTAATTGAATCACGGGGGAAGGCCAGCTGGGGCATAAAGTCAACGTGGGAGGTGAGGTAGCCCTGACTTTCTACAGAAGCTCCCTAGGGATCCTCCAAGGGATGGACCCTGTAGCTCCTTCCCTGGGGACAAACTCAGTCCCCCCGCAATGGAATAACCAAGGATCCACAAAAGGCTCTTCATGGGGTTTTTACCCTTAACCTCCTCCCATGGATTTTACTGCAAAGAGGGTGTGTTCCAGCTCCCAACCCTAGCTCTCTATTTGTGTTCCAGTCAGATCAGTTAACTGTCAGACTTTGCAATGACCCGAGGCTAGTAAAACTGTTCACTTAAAAGTGTATTTATCTGGATATGTGATCATCTGAATCTCACACCACCTATTGACTCTGATAACTGATGTGAGATGTCAGTCTGCCATTGCTTACAGTTCTTTTTATTTATTAGAAAAGGGAAAACCAAGGAAATCCAATGCAAAGACCTCTGGGAATACAATTTCTGATGGAGAATTTAAATGCAAAGAGGTCAGAAAATAGTATGTCTTTATCTAGGTTTTTATATTGTGCTCCTCCCCAAAGTAACTGAGCATCTCTTCAGAGATAGAACAACAATGATATTGGTATCTGTCCGATAGTCATAGTAACCATAGCCTGACTGCATTGCATATACAGAGACACACGTTCTACACAATGGTCCCTAATATAAGATAATGGACATGTGCAAAAGAGAGTGAGATCCCAGCCGCTGGGGGAAGCACAATGTGTGTCTGACTCCTCAACCATAAGGTCACATTAACAAAGTTTGTTTTGCACAGATTATTAAATTCCTCAGTCCCCCAGGCTTCCGCTGTGCAGCCCACATGAAGACTAGCAATTTAGTTTTAAGACATAATAATACAAGGACTCTCCCAGCTGGCTCAGAAGGAAATGCCTAATTGGGTATGAATGCAGCTTTAGGATGAACACTCACTGCCATTAGCTAAAAAAGGGCCTCACTTCCTGATGGAAGCTGGATACGCTGCAGGTATTTGGGAATCCAGTACATGGATGTAGGGTGACCGATGTCCTGATTTTATAGGGGCAGTCCCGATATTTGGGGCTGTGTCTTATATAGGTGCCTATTACCTCCCCACCCCCTGTCCCAATTTTTCACACTTCCTGTCTGGTCACTCTACATGGACGAGACCATTTCTTGCTCTTCCAAACTCTGAATGGCAGTTCCACGGGGTCAGACACATCGAAACAAGAAGGATTTATGAAAGGAAAGCAAAACAATGACCTACCAGCTCAACAGCTACATCAGCCTGATACTCCCACCTGCTCCAACGGCCCTAGCTTTTCTACTGTGACACTTTGGTCCTCGTTACTTAGCACAGGTTCTGTAACTGCAACACGTGTACGGTTTGGCTGGATCAGGGTGTTAGACGTCAATTGCACTACTAATTTCACTGTGTACTTTGGTTGGGCAAATTCAAAAGCACACCTAGCTGCAGAATCCATCGTAAAACAGCAGCACAAAACAGGACTGGTGGTTTTGTTTCACTTCTCTTACCCTTCCCTTTATTAAACGCTGAGCCATCAATATCATGCTCGCATTTCTAAACGGGCAAGAGCAATAAATAAAATGAATCCGTGATTAAAAAAAACCTTTCTTCTTCTGAGCCTACCTTCAGGTATTTGCATTAATTATTATTATGACTATTTATTATTTGTATGGAAGTAGCTCCTAGGAGCCCATTGTCATAGGCTCTGTACAAACCCACAAAAAGCGTATGTGCACACATTGCATTTATTCGAATTGCAGAGACCGGACCAATCTCACCACACGCACAGGTCCACTGCTAAAGCCAGATAAGATCAGTCGATGTTTTGTTACTGGAGTATTGTTATTCTGCATTGCACCAGCCCAACATAAATAGGAGTTTCTGCTGGGACACATCACTACAAAAACTAATTTCCCCCTGCTGATACTCACACCTTCTTGTCAATTGTTTGAAATGGGCCACCTTATTTACATTGGCCTCATTAGCACTACAAAAGTGATTTCCACCCCTTCTTGTCAACTGTTGAGAATAGCCCACTTCCCCCTTAATTGAACTGGCTCGTTAGCACTGACCCCCCCCACACACACACACACACTTGGTAAGGCACCTCCCATCTTTTCGTATGCTGTGTATTTATACCTCCCTACTGTATTTTCCACTCCATGCATCTGATGAAGTGGGTTTTAGCCCACAAAACTTATGCCCAAATAAATTTGTTAGTCTCTAAGGTGCCACAAGGACTCCCCATTCTTTATGACTATGTTATTCCTGAGCAGGATGTTCAGGATCATCATCAGCAATCATCACCAATTTCCTATTGGGTTTTCTTTACCATTCCACATTCCTATTAGCTTCTTCTTTACCATTCCACATTCCAATTAGCTCCCCTCCTCCTGCCTTCTCCTCCCCCGACCTCAGCTGCAAGAACTCAGAAATTCTTTTGCAAACCCCACAAACCAAAACAGAAATAACATCAAAAGGTAGAGTGGAACTAAGATGATGTTTGGGCAGAAACCATCTTGATAGCTGTCTGCTGCAGCCCTTTCTCCTGTCTTTCATCTGTCTTGTCTTTTTGATACTGTAAGCTCTTTGGGTGCTGGACGGTCGCTACGATGTGTATGAGCAGCACCACAACGGAGCTCTTGTTTCAGTTGGGGACACTGTTAGCATAATAAATATGGATTATCATTACTTTTTACTACAGATTAAGTTAATTAAGTTAATCTTTTCTTTGACTTTTATGTTGTCCTGTTGCATTGGGTATTGAAATTACCCTTCAGCTGCACTGAACGGATATCACAATAAAGAGATGGGCTGGGTGTCTACTAGGAAACAAGCTCCCATGTTTACTTGTTCTTGAAATATGAGATGGGGTAGTTTCTGTACATGTGAGTCACCTTATATGTCAGTATTTTATGGTAATGTTTTTCCCCTGTGTGTGGTAATAACTTCATAGGGATTGACAGCCCATCAGCAGAAACTGTGTTCTTATCTACTGCCCTACTGCTGTAAGCTATTGCAGTACACAGCAATAACTTCAGCTATCTCAGCTGTATTTCGCCATGATTTTGTCACCTCCCTAGGTGGCAAAGTTATAAGAAGAGAGCAGCATAAAACAAAGATTTCAGGAAAGCAGGAGTCCGTTTACAAATGAGGCATCCGGAAATCCACTGGCCTGAAAGTTCATAACTAAGAGGGTCTCCTCCTTTCAAACTACTGGCCAGTCCACACACACTCAGAAGGGAAAATAAACCTCAGTTCTCCAAGAAACGAAGTGCCAAATGTCTCATGATTCACTTGATCCTGCAACCAATTCCTCTTAGTACAATGGTTAGTAAGCAGGCAGGCTGTGACTGCTCCTTACTTTATCACTGTAACCTTGTCCTTCCCCTCATTTCTCTATCCATCTCCAACTGTTGTCTCTTATCATGTGTTTAGAGAGTAAGGTCTTTGAGACTGTCTCTTTGCTACATATTTGTACCGCACCCAGAACAATGGGGCCTTGATTGAGGGTTATTAAGTGCTATAGTGATTAATAAATTAATAACAAAATAATAATAACTCATAATACATAGTAGTTCCATAGAAATTGATTCCTTATCACACGTTCCCACATTTCTGTACTCCTGCATTCTCTCCCACATTTTTATTGGGGTCTGTTGTAAAGTTCCCTTTGTCCAGAACACCTCATGCACTGAGCTGAGCAGCACCAGTGGTTGGTTTGGTTTCTCAAAACCTCATCAGCTGGGTTTAGGCTTTGAAAATCAAACCCTGGGGAGGCCCAGCTCTAGATCTCATGTTGCCTGAATGTCAGGGAGTTTGGAACAATGGCTCTGTATCGAACCCACGTCTAGTTTCTATAGAGATGGACCAAACCTGGGCTGGGGCTAGGTTTGGCAAAGTCTTGTCAGTCTGGTTTTTAGTTTGCATATCAAAATCAGATTCTGTTTTCGATTCCTGTTCCATTTCAGTTCTTCTACCGTCCTCACCCCTGGCGTATCTGAGCACCACGGGCCCTCTGACTGCATCCTTTTTAAGATGCACGATCCACACAGGACATATTGGTACTCTGCTTTGGGGCACCTGTTGACACATTGTCTGAGTTGAAACAACTGAGTATCTCACTGACACTATTAATCTGTTTTTAGCTCATCAAAACAGCAGCTTCTCTGAGTGACTTGTCTTCTGTAATCCAGCTCGAACTCTAACAGCAAAGCAAAGGGCATCAGTCTCAGCAGGTTTTGACTGAGCACATGCCATGCAAGTGCATAGCTGCAGCACATCAAGGTTGCTAACCAGTTCCACTCCACGAGAGCCTGTAGAACCATCTGTCATGGGTCTAACAGAACACTCAAGACAGGGCTCTTTAAGGTTCAGACTATATCCAAGGCTGTATGTCAACTAAGCTTCATACACATCATTCGTGGTGTATCTTCCAAACACTCTCAGAGAAGCACAGCAACGAGAGAGAAAAAAAGAACTATGAGACCATCTAATCCATTCCCCACCCCAGGAGTAAGACTATCCCTTACAAGACATTATCTTTCTATAGAGGGCATGAGTTAGATTGGTCCCTACAAGACATAACCTCCCGTGGAATCCAAGGAAATTTTAAATGTCTCAAGTAATAGGGATCCCACCCATTCACATGGGGAGTGATTCTGTAGTCAGTTAAATTTTAGGGTGACCAGATAGCAAGTGCGAAAAACTGGGACAGGGGATGGGGGGTAACAGGTGCCTATATAAGAGAGAGCCCCAAATATCGGGACTGTCCTATAAAATCGGGACATCTGGTCATCCTAGTTAATTTCATGGTATTCAGCCCTTTCTTAAATTCATTTGATTGCTTCTTACCCCCATGTGACATCCTAAGGGTCCATTTCTCTTCCACACACCAGAGAGCACTTACCCCTAGGAGTAGTCCCATTGTAAATGCTTAAAAACACGGGGGTTACACAGCCAACCCTGAAATAATGGATTTCATCCTGACTGCCCTTTCTCTTCCTTTAAATCTTAAAGGGATACTATATCCTTAACATTCCCCATCCCTGCCCTCAACCTCTTCCCCCTGCAAACCCTGTTTCCCCACCAGGTGTCTGTTACAGCACAAAACGACATGGATCTACGGGGTTTGCTGCTTTTCGCATTATTTCTTTGCGCATGTGCCACAGCCATCAAGAATGTCAGCAAATTTCTGGGACTTCGATCAGTTAGTGAGCTTGGGCTCCCTCTGAAAGAACTTCTGGGGCTTCCACTGTGCAGAGCAGGGGTGGCCAACCTGAGCCTCAGAAGGAGCCAGAATTTACTAATGTACATTGCCAAAGAGTCACAGTAACATGTCACCAGCAGCTTCCCCTCCAACCCCCCTCCCAGTGCCTCCTGACCACCGGCAGCCCCGCTGATCAGCACCTTCCCGTCCCTTCCCGCACCTCCCGACCAGCTGTTTCGTGGTGTGCAAGAGGTCCTGGGGGGTGGGGGAGCGAGGGCACGGCAGGCTCAGGGGAGAGGGTGGGAAGGGGTGGAGTGGGGGCAGGGCCCATGGCAGAGCCAGGGGTTGACCAGTGACCACCCCCCGGCACATTGGAAAGTTGACGCCTGTAGCTCCAGCCCCAGAGTCGGTGCCTAGACAAGGAGCCGCATGTTAACTTCTGAAGAGCCACATGTGGCTCCGGAGCCCCAGGTTGGCCACCCCCGGTGCAGAGTGTACACAATACTCCACATGAATTGCTGATTATAACATTTGTTAGAAGAGTCTCTTTTTTTTTTTGTGGTTTAGGGTTTTTGGAGGGGGGGAAGTCAGAAAAATAACTTTAAAAAGTTGGTCAGCAAGCGACCCTAGTTATAACAAAGAGTTGGCTTTAGGGGAGAAAGTTTCTAAGATGCCAACAGCACCTTAGAAACACTGAAGCCAGACAGAGCTGGTGGACAGAATCACAGAATCATAGAATATCAGGGTTGGAAGGGACCTCAGGAGGTCATCTACTCCAACCCCCTGCTCAAAGCAGGACCAATCCCCAGCTAAATCATCCCAGCCAGGGCTTTGTCAAGCCTGACCTTAAAAACCTCTAAGGAAGGAGATTCCACCACGTCCCTAGGTAATGCATTCCAGTGCTTCACCACCCTCCTAGTGAAAAAGTTTTTCCTAATATCCAACCTAAACCTCCCCCACTGCAACTTGAAACCATTACTCCTTGTTCTGTCATCTGCTACCATTGAGAACAGTCAAGTTCCACCCTCTTTGGAACCCCCTTTCAGGTAGTTGAAAGCAGCTATCAAATCCCCCCTCATTCTTCTCTTCCGCAGACTAAACAATCTCAGTTCCCTCAGCCTCTCCTCATAAGTCATGTGTTCCAGTCCCCTAATCATTTTTGTTGCCCTCCGCTGGACGCTTTCCAATTTTTCCACATCCTTCTTGTAGTGCGGGGCCCAAAACTGGACACAGTACTCCAGATGAGGCCTCACCAATGTCGAATAGAGGGGAACGATCACGTCCCCTGATCTGCTGGCAATGCCCCTACTTATACAGCCCAAAGTGCCGTTAGCCTTCTTGGCAAGAAGGGCACACTTAGGTGGAAGAACTGCTTAGTTTAGCTCCCTATTGGCTGTTATGTAGTTTAAAAAGCCCAAAGGCTATGATAAAGCAATCTCCTCTCTACACCAACTCATGACTTCTGCTTGAGATATTTCCCACCAAGCCATCCACAATTTTCTATTTTGGTGCTTTATAATAAATGGATATGATCCCCCAGCTTCTTCAAGTTATATATTATAGGATGTTGTACTCCGGTTGGCCACGATAGAGCTGATGAAATTGTGGGGGGGGCTGAAGTCACTTGGCATGTTCAGTGAGGCGAGGACATAGCATCATTCATTTCTATTGTGGAAGAATGACTCCTGCCCTGCACTCTGGATGGAAAGGAAAGACAATTGAGGGTCCGCATTTAAAGAAAAAGTACTTCTCTGCAATCTCAAGGGTCCATTCTTCTCCATGGGGTAACTGTCAGTGCAGCTCAATTATTTTTACTTTGAATCTAGTTAGTGTCCCTTTAAATAACTGAAGTTGCGGAAATGGAAGATTTAACAGCACTGGGTTGAGCCAGATAGAGGGCTGGCAAGACCCCCAATATACAATACGCCTCTGTGCCAATCTGTGATACCTTTATATAGCAGCAGTGAGGTCGCCAATCATCCCCCTAGTAATGTAGGTCTGTTATAACTAGGTAACAATGTCTATTGTAACTATGTTAGGGAGACCACGTTAAGGTCACCAGAATAATTTGCTTATTTTCATTTGAGACTTAGGCCATTTTTTACCCTTGAGTACCAGAAGCCATAAGTGAGGTCAGTAACTTGTAACTGTGCAAAATACTATGTGATGAAGGGCCTGATCCTGCCAGGCACTGAGTGCCATCAGCTCACATTGATTTAATGGGAATTAAGAGAATTCAACACCAACAAAAATGGGTCCACGTTTTTGTAGGAAAGACACTCCAAAACCAAAGTCACATTATTTGATATGGCTTCACTGCACCAACCTAACCCTGTTCTCTCACAAACACTGTAGTGGAGCAAAACATGGACGTATTAAACATGTGTGTAATTTTTTTTAACATGGGTAAAACAATGTATTTTCCCCAACCTTGTTCTGAGAAATGGATGAACGATTTTGGCTGAAATTAAAAAAAAAAATCCACCTGAGGCACATAGTGATGTGATACATTAACTAGTAATAAGTCGCCAGGACCAGATGGGATTCACCCAAGAGTTCTGAAGGAACTCAAATATGAAATTGCAGAACTACTAACTGTAGTACGTAACCTATCAGTTAAATGAACCTCTATACCAGACGACTGGAGAATAGCTAATGTAATGCCAATTTTTAAAAAAGACTCCAGAGGTGATCCTGGCAATTACAGACCGATAAGCCTAACTTCAGCATCTGGCAAACTGTTTGAAACTATAGTGAAGAACAGAATCATCAGACCAGAAAGAAAACAATATGTTGGGGAAGAGTCAATGAGGCTTTTGTAAAGGAAAATCATGCCTCAGTATTCTATTAGAATTTTTTGAGGGTGTCAACAAGCATGTGTACTAGAGTGTACTTGGACTTTCAGAAAGCCTATGACAAAGCCCCTCACCATAGGGTCTTAAGCAAAGTAAGTAGTCCATGGATTAAGAGGGAAGGTCCTCTCATGGATCGGTAACTGGTTAAAAGACAGGAAACAAGGGGTAAGAATGAATGTTCGATTTTTACAGTGGAGAGAGGTAAATAGCGGGGATCTGTACTGGGACCAGTGTTGTTCAACATATTCACAAATGATCTGGAAAAGGGGGTAAACAATGAGGTGGCAAAGCTTGCAGACGATACAAAATTACTCAAGGTAGTTAAGTCCAAAGCTAACTGCGAAGAGTTACAAAGGGATCTCACAAAACTGGATGACTGGTCAACAATATGGCAGATGAAATTCAATCTTGATAAATGCAAAGTAATGCACATTGGAAAACAGAATCCCAACTATACCTATAAAATGATAAGGTCTAAATTAGCTGTTACCACTCAAGAATGAGATCTTTCTCTGAAAACATCTGTTCAATGTACAATGGCAGTCAAAGAAACAAAGAGAATGTTACGAACCATTAGGAAAGGGATAGATAATGAGACACAAAATATCATAATGCCACTATATAATTCATGGCACGCCCACTTATTCAGCTTGGAAAAGAGATGATTAAGGTGGGGTATGATAGAGATCTATAAAATCATGAATAGTGTGAAAAAGTGAATAAGGAAGTGTTATTTACATATCCCAGGAACCAGGGCTCCCAATGAAATTAATAAGCACAGGTTTAAAACAAACAAAAGGAAGCACTTCTTCACACAATGCACAGTCAACATGTGGAACTCGTTGCCGGGGATGTTGTGAAGGCCAAAAGTATAACTGGATTGAGAAGAGAATTAGATAAGTTCATGGAGGACAGGTCCATCCATGGCTATTACCCAAGACGTTCAGAGGCACAACCCCATGCTCTGAGTGTCCCTAAATTTCTGGTTTCAGAGGAACAGCCGTGTTAGTCTGTATTCGCAAAAAGAAAAGGAGTACTTGTGGCACCTTAGAGACTAACCAATTTATTTGAGCATGAGCTTTCGTGAGCTACTGCTCACTGCCAGAAGCTGGGAATGAACGACAGGGGATGGATCACTCGATAACTGCCCTGTTCTGTTCATTCCCTCTGAAGCATTTGGCACCTGCCACTGTCAGAAGACAGGATACTAGATATTGCATCCTGTGAACAGATTGCAGTGAGCAAGATAGAGGAATTTGAAGAAATATGTGAAATAGGCAAAAGTGAAAGACAACCTCAAGCCAGAGTACCAGCCACCCACACACCTCTGTGCAGAGAGCCAATTCAAGGCCTATGCACCAGCTATCTCCCAGGAAAAGCCTATGTTGGTACTTCAGTGGGGTTTCACATAAGCATTATCAGGCCACATTCTGCTTAGGTCAGACTCTGACAGGAGAAGCAGAGGTGGCAGGAGAGAAATAATCCAATGAAAATCAGAGATACAATGGGACTGATTTTCAGTTGGGGCAAAACCCAACCTTTACTCCAGCAGACACCGTTTTGCACATGAAAATTCTGTCCACTGCATGCTCAGCTGTTAGTGCATGAAAGAGCTTGTGCAAAATTGTGTGTTTACAAGTGAAGGCCAAGGTCAGAAAATTAGGCCCATTATATATCCCATGAACAGGCCACCCCTTGTGTTAGCCTGGGGAAGGTGTCAAAAAATCAATCACAATATAGAGACACAAAATTGTGTGTGTTTTTGCCCCCAAACTGGCACAAAGGGGCAACAGCACATGTCCAGAGGGAAGCAGACCCGTTGGCATCTCACCTGGATTCCTGTGGTGAGCTAATTATCAGCTGTGAAAACTGATCACCAGCACTGGGAAGCCTATCTGCTCACCTCTCCAAGCGGAAATTCAGGGGATCTGACCTTTTGAAGCCAAAGTACCAGCCACCCACACAAAGTCAAAAGAACGCCAGCACGCTGCTGTGGGTTGCCACATCCCATAATTCATCCCTGAAAGAAGACCAGGTCCAACAAGAGCATGCAGAGCTAGCATTGGCTGACAAAGCACCGCTATGCCCCAGGATGCCATTACAGCTCGGGGAGTGGAACAGAAAATAATGGCACAAAGGACAAAGCAGATTAGACCCAATTGTTATATGGCTGCTGTGCCATAACTATTAGGCTTTCATATAGTTAACCACAATACTGTTTTAACTACATTTTTGGACTGAATTTCCTTTGTTTGTTTTTTTAAACAATCATCATAGTGTGAGATGTGAGGGTCAAAACCGAGGAAAAACAAGAAAAATCCTGGCTGAGACCTGCCTATGTAAATGGACATACCATGCACATAGATGTACAATAGTTGACTTCACTGTGTGATGTCAGACTCTAAAGTGCGGTGCCCCAGATGTACTTGTTACAGAGTTGCCTATGCAAATGCATCTACCTGCATTTAAAACAGAATCCATGTGCATTTTTTCAATGTAGGAAACAAACGTGTTATGACGTTTCGCTGAAAGGAGACAATATTTGAGAGTCTAATCGCTGACCCAAACACACCTGCCTTCATTTCAGCGGGTGAACCGCTCACTACCTGCACTATGGCGCATGAAAACTCCCCAGAGCTCCGCCCCAGTGGAAACTGAGTCAAATACTGCACATGTGCATCGCAGATGAAAATCACCCCTGTGCAAAAGGCCTATGCACCACTTGTGCTCCCAAAACAGGGTTCAACTGACGGGGGAGGTAGCAAGGTCTAGTGGCTAGGGCACCGCACTGGGAGTCAGGAGACCTGGATTCTGAGCCCAGCTCTGCCACTGACCTGCTGTGTGATCTTGAGCAAGTCATTTCACCTGCCTGTGCCTCTACCCTCTCACCCTTTGTCTGCTTTGCCTACTTAGACAGTAGCCTCTTTGTAGCAAGGACTGTCTCTCACTACATGTAGGTACAGCACCTAGCCCTATGGGACTAGTGTTCTTTGGGCTCTCTAGGCACTAATGTAATACAAATAAATAATTATAAAAACAAATGGGGCATAACTGGTGCATAGGCTTTCATTCATCTATATGTGAATTATGTTCTTTACATCTGTAAATGAGCAACGTACCCGGGCTCACTCTGGTACACGTATGGCCCAAAAGACTAGAATGATAGCCAGCTTCCCAGTACTGTGTAACACGCATCTGAAGCATCATAACATGTAGGCCCATGAAATGATCACTGGTCCAGCAGCTGAATGCTGTATACGCTTAGACCGCATTTTCCTGATTGATGCTTGAGGGGAAACAGTTTTGGGGCAGAGCTTTAAAAAACAAAATGCCTGGAGGTTTGCAATGCTCTGAAGTGTTCCTGAGAGAGAGGAATAGGTGGGAAAAGTTCAGGAGAGGTGGTCAATGGTACGTCACATGGTTGTGGAAATAAAGACATTTATTCCCTGGATATGGGGCCCACTTCTGGAGCATACAGGGTGAAATTCAGACACTTACCACAAGGTCTAACCACCGCTTAAGCCCTGTTTTGAGGATTTCAGTAGTACAAGTCTTGTGATGGTCCCCTGAATGGGGCTGGATTTCACCTCTGGGGAAGGTCCGTGAGAGATGATGTAAAGTTTGTAGCTGCATGAATCTGAGATGTTTCCATTACTCCCTCATGAATAGCAAGTGACATTACAAAGCTTTGTTTCCGAAAAGGGCCCTGAGGAGATAAATTCAGGACTGTGTGTCTGTCTGGATTAATCACACAGGTCAGGAGTCAGACAGGTTAGCTACACTATCCTCTTTGTACTAAAAAAGCTTCTTTGCATGGGGTTAACCTGCCATGTGCCATTTTGCTTTCATCCCATTCCACTTTTGTCATCTTTATCTTGACCCCTGCAATCACACTGGCTATTGCAGCTACAGAGTCAGCCCCTAAGGATTGATTTTGCCTTTATGTGTAGTTAACAATCAAGTACCCTGTGCACACATACACAGGGCTTGTTCACAAAATACAAGCTTGATTTTCGGAAGTGCTGAGCACTTGGAAGCTCATGAGAGCCGAAGGTGCTTGGCAGCTCTGAACATTGGGTAACATGTATTCTAATTGTAGACCAAATGGAGAAATCGAGATATATTGGCATGATTTGCTTCTCACTCAGTTATGATCTCTCTGGGAGAAACCTGGGCCCCACCGAAATGAACACCCATGCTCCCATGTATGTCAGGGGAGCCAGAATTTCATCGTCTAAGTTTACTCAGCAATAAGATCTCTCTGAGATGCTTCCACCTACAAAATGGCTGAGCACCTGAATGCACCTCCCAACGCCTTTTGGTACCATCGCCATCACGTAAAGGGAAAAACTTTGAAAACCAGGGTCAGGAGGAGGCAAACCCTCAATTCAAAACAAACCCCAAACCTACCACAACAAAAGGACAAGCCAGACATATGCCTCCGCCTTACAGCAGGTGTGGAGAAGAGCCTGGTGAGGACCACGGAAACTCCCAGAGGGAAGGGAGCGGCAGTAACAGAGCAGGACGTCATGCAGCTTGGCATCCCCTTTATATTCCCACAAACAACAGGAGCTCAACTGCGCTTACGTCCAACTGATCGGTGGGATACAAACATTCCTTGCTAATAAAGGGCATCTGAGTGCAAACGCCTGCCTTGGGACTGCTCCTTTGTCTACCACTCCCTCTCTCTGCTGTCAGGAATCAGACACTGATCAGCCTTTCTTCCCTGGTGCAGCTCTACTTTAAAGCAGCTGCCCGTGAATATCTTCCAGTCCACAGGCCAAAACGGTGCCAGACACAGATCAATCAAAGCCGGGGATAGAGGAAGGGGAGAACTGTGGGGTAGAGAAGGGAGACCCAGCACAGACAGCAGCGCCTGGGTCAGATTTTTTGTTCCTTGCTGCTAACAGCATTGCTCGGCTGATTCCCAGCTGGACCAAAAAAAGCAGCCACTGCTCCATCTAAACCAGAGCCTAGTGGTTAATGAGCACAGCCTGTCCCACAGCACATTGTGATCAGAGAGAGGAGGCAAGCTCCCAGATACACGAGCGAAGGAGCCAGGCGAGTGTATTCACCTAAGAACCAGACGGGTTTGTATTGCATCTGGTTCAGGGCTGGGAAATGTGCATCATCGCAATCACACTTCCTGGGGTCAGCGACCCTCCAATTTTGCAGGGCTGCTTGTTTGATTTTTTTTTAGGTGGTCCCCCCCCCCCCCCGCCTTCCTTCTTAATAATTGCACCGGGCATTGGGGCAGCCAGGGCTCAGGAAGGGAAGGCACAAAACCGGCTGGCTCCGCGGGTGTTTCCGAGCTGCAAGATGCAGACAGGCCAGCGTGGAGGAAAAATAAAGGCAGCTTAAACCCTGCCACCCTGCAGCTCGCCCCTCCTCCTCTGCTCACATCGCCTCTCCCCCTGCAGCTCGGCTTTAGCCACCCGGGGGATGAGCTGCCAGGCATCGGCTCCCGCCCGGGCTGCCCCGTGCTTGGCCCCTGTCCGCCCATCTCCAGCCTCCGGCCCCGGGGCAGGCTGCGCAAAGGCGCCCGCACTGGCTACTCACACGTAGGCGTGGTAAATGAAGGCCCAGCCGCGGGGTCTCTCCAGCACGTTGTAGAGGAAATTCTGCAGCTTGCGGTAAAAGGCATTCCTCTTGGGGGGCTTCCCCGTCCCGGAGATCCCGGAGCGGGGCTTGCTCAGGATGCTGCCCCGCTTGGTGCTCTCCGAGCCGGCGATCAGCAGCGCCCCATCCCGGTTGGAATCCGGGGCGCCGGGATCCAGCCCCACGAACCCCACTTTCAGCTTCTTCTCTCCGGTCGCACCCGGGTACACGCCTCCGTTGCGGGATTTCTGCACCATCCTCTCCCCGGGGCTCGGTCGTTAGCCCGGGCTGGGGTGGGGGAGAGGACCGATCCTGGCTGGCTTTCAGAGGGGGCGTAGGGTGAGGGGCGGCGGGCAGGGCAGCAGCCCGGGGCCGGAGAGCGGCATGGCAGGGCCGGGGGGAGGCAGCCGGGCAAGGAGCGCGGAGATTCGAGCAGGAAAAGCCGCAAGGGCGCTCTGCAGCCTGGCCAGCCCCCTTCGCCGCCTGCCTGCTGCAGCTCCGCCCGCCCTGCGCGCGTTCCCTGCCTCTCCAGGGTGGGGCTGGAGGGGGGAGCCGGGCGGGAGGGGGGCACCTCCGCCCCGTTCCACATGCCCCCGGCTTTGCAAAAGATTCCCCCCCCCCCCGGCCTTCCATGCATGCTCCTTTGGGGAAGCCCGCGGATGAAAAGGGCCTGGGGATAGATTTATTGGTGTTCAGTGTTATCCTCCTCCTCCTTTCCCCGTTGCGCTTTGCAACTAAAGAAAGAAAATCCAGGCGGCTATACACAGGGCTTAATTTGTGCCAGGGCTGAGCCCCGGCACCTCTGGGCCTGGCAATTCCTAGCCCCCTCCCTCCCCCAGCACCTCTGGGCTTGGCAGTTCCTAGCCCACCGCCCCCCCCCCAGCACGTCTGGGCTTGGCAGTTCCTAGCCCACCCCCCCCCCCCCCCAGCATCTCTGGGCTTGGCAGTTCCTAGCCCCCCCCCCCCCCCCGCAGCATCTCTGGGCTTGGCAGTTCCTAGCCCCCCCCAGCACCTCTGGGCTTGGCAGTTCCTAGCCCCCCCCCCCCCCCCAGCATCTCTGGGCTTGGCAGTTCCTAGCCCCCCCCCCCCCCCCGCAGCATCTCTGGGCTTGGCAGTTCCTAGCCCCCCCCCCCCCCCCCCCCCCCGCAGCATCTCTGGGCTTGGCAGTTCCTAGCCTCCAGGCACCTCTAGGCTTGGCAGTTCATAGCCCTGCCACCTTTGGGCTTGCCCCCTCAGTTATGAAAGTGAAAAAATGGCACGAGCCCATCCCCTCGTTCATTACAAATTAAGCAGTGGCTGTATACCGTCCAAAGGTGTAGTCGACTCACCTGTGGGGAGTGCATGCCCTCCCCCGCTCATTAGCCATCAGCCCCCCCTCCCCAACATGCACAACTGTATCCCCTCCCAAGCCAGGAAGCCAGCACCTTATTCCCCCCCACACACAAACACACACACACACGCCAGGTCCAGAGTGACTCCCCTCCCTCATGCAGACACACAAATGGCTCCCCTCCCCAGGCCCAAATGGATCCTCTTCCCCCAGTTCTTTCCTGCCAGACCCTGATTCTTTGGGAAACAGCCAAACAAAAGCCCCTGCCACTGGAGGCACTCCCCCCCCCATCCTTCTGTTGAAGGCAGAAAGCAGGGGCCACCCCCACTCTTCCACAGGGGATGAGGCCAGGAACCACTGTCTCTCACTTTGCTCTTCTCTGCAGGAAAAGGGAGAAGGTTATCCTGGGTGGGAGGGCTGGGCTGCTGGCTGTCTCTGTCATTCTTGTGCCTTGCTCCTTTCCCCTCTAGATAGGTGATGTGGGAGGAGTGGCACACAGTGCAGGGCGCTCCTCTGCCAGAGTCCTGGCAGAACTTCAGGACTTCAATGCAGCAATCCTGCTAAGGGCATCAGGGCAGAGCCAGGTCTGCCTAATAAGTCACGTGTCACCTTGATGTTTAAGCCAAGTTTCAGGGAGACACCACACAAAACCTTGCAGAGCATGTATCCCCAGGGCTGGCTCTGACTTTAGGGTCCTCTATCTACCTACCATTGGGTTTTGTACAATCTCACATCACTGTAATATTTCGACACCTCCCAGGAGAAGTTGACTTAGCAAAGTGAAGTCCCTAGCGGACTAGAGGAGCTCTGGAACTGGAACCCTCATTGTCTGCTCTTCAGATTCTGCCATGTGTGGTTCAGAAATGAGTTAGTTTGGGACAGCCATACAGTAATGTGCACAAAGGGGAACCCCTCTAATGTCCCTCCAACACAGGTCAGAAAGAGAAATCATCCTTTGCAAGTCGTTCAGAAAGCAAGAGCAAGAGCTAGTTGAATGATGGAAAGACTGATGTGCAAGTATATCCATGAAGAAATTACTCAAACTCAGTGTACGGTCATGCTGTTCCCTGTTTGTGAATTTTTGTGAATAGTTACAAAATTACTCGTGTTCTTTAAAGATTTGTGCCCAGAGTGCATGCCAGCAGAGTGCAGAAACCATACTATGCGAGCAATCCCATGCTATGAAAAGCGAATGACCTAGCTGAAGTGAGCAGTTTGAAAAATTATTTGTCCAAACTATTGGGCAAGCGTTTACAAACTACATACACAAGAGTTTGCGAATGTTTTGTGAGCCCAGAAGTAGCACTTACATTCATTGCATCCTACTTGCCCAGCTCCCCTGCTCATTATTTTGTGTCGTACTCCAGTGGTCCTCAGAATGCCACCTATACCTGAACAACAGGGATAGAGCCCATGGTCAGAGGAGGCCGGGGCAGAGCCACAAGTGAGAGACAAGGAGGCCCACACCTGCATGCTGGCAGGTGGCCGTTCTTGTTGCCTTACATGGGAGGAAGTTCTGGAGTGAGTGGAAAACAGGAGCCGACTGGAACTGAGAACAAGAGTTGGTGAGGGAGATGACATTTTGGATGAAGCCCTAATATAACGGAGCTGCCCCTCCCCAACCCAACTAACTCTGCCTGGGAATCTAAGTGCATCCCCACCTCCTCCTTCCAGGATTTCCTACAGATTGTATTTTGTGGCACTGTGTCAACCGTCACGGTTCTGCATCTTGAGAGGTAGCATGATTTAGTGGGTTAGGACGTCAAGAGAGCTGAGTTCTATTCTTGGCTCTGCCACCAACTGCTGTGTGACCTTGAGCAAGTCACTTCCCTTCTGTTTTCCTTCCCGCTCTTTGTCTGTCCTGTCTGTTTAGACTGGGAGCTCTTTGGCTTAGGGAGCCTCTCAGTCTGTGTTTGCCCAGCGCAACAGGGTCCTGATCTCCCCCTGCAGCCCTTAGGTGTGATTGCTATACAGACCGGAATAAATCAGAGAAGTGCTAGATCTGTGTAGAGCAAGATCATTTCACAGAGTACTTCCACTTGTGCTAAGATATTTTTGCTAGGGGCACAGAAAGCAAAAGGTTTTGTTAAAACTCTGTGGTTTAACTAGGCGTGTGTAAGACACACTGGGAATGGGCTTTGATCTGCTCCAAGGATGTTAAGACCCACAAACAAATAACTAGAAATATGAAATCAGCCCCTTATTTTCAGTATTACTGATTGCTTTAAAAAGAATGGTGTGGTGTTGCCCATTCTGTGAAATGGATCTTTCAGACTTGCTAGATAGTTGGAATATATAGACCAACTATTTATTAATTAGTCTTAATTAATTATTTGCCTCTTGGTAATCCTTCTTTTTATTACAGGTGAAATATGGTGAAATATGTAGAATGACGGCACTGTTATATTTAGCAGTTAGCCCAAACCAAACCTTTTGTCCAAGTCTGCAGTGGTTGGCATGAATTGGTACCCAGGTCTGAGCTTTCCTTGGGTTTGGTCATGCAAAACCAAAATTCAACTTGGGACATGCAGTTTAGCCAACTTGGTGCAAAGTTGACAAAGTATTTTGTGTGAAAATATGGTTAGAGATAGGCCAAAGAGGCCAGCTTTTGGTTTTGAAAATAGTTCATATCAACATTCCACTCGTCATCCCTCTTCCCGGGCTCAGTTACTTCCCTTTCACCACCCACAACCCACATATATGTACACTCTTATCCTGAACAAGCAGCAGGACCCCTTGAAGGCCAATCATGTTGATTGCTTATATGCTGATGTGTTGTGATGATTAACAGAGGCTGTCGTGGCTGCTGTACATTACATGACTACTTTTTTTTAATCTAATTTCAAATGTGGCCTATATCTAAGATGTTCAGAATGTGCCTGTGTGCATGAAGTTTGGCATTTGCAGAGTTTAGCTAGAGGAACCCAAAGATCTATGGTAAACAGTGCAGGATTTCCAAAAAGCAGCATTTAAAAATATTTCCTCTACAAAGGTTAGAAAATATTTAATTGTGCCAAATCTTGAGACTAAATCCTACCATTAAAGCATGACACAGGGGGGTTTTAGTCATGTTTTACATGCAGCTCTCAGTGCAACCTGAACTATGAGTGCATCCGATGAAGCGAGCTGTAGCTCACGAAAGCTTATGCTCAAATAAATTGGTTAGTCTCTAAGGTGCCACAAGTCCTCCTTTTCTTTTTGCAAATACAGACTAACATGGCTGCTACTCTGAAACCTGAACTATGAGGTCACTCCTGAGGCCTCCATAACTATATAGGTGAAACACAGTCATTTTTATCAGAGTCTTTCTCTCAACCTCTCTATCAGTAGTGCTGATGATTAGGTGTAACAAATATCAGATCATTTTTGGTTTTGAGACCAGAAACCCTGCATTAAAAGAGAGCACTGTTCATACGAAGGAACTCATCCTCGAAAGAGCTATAGCTTTAGGGTTTGAGTCCACAAAGGAAAATCCTCTACAATTTAGGAAGGTACCTTTGCCATTGGCCAACATCCCAAACCTATGAAGGAAGGTCTGTCCACCGGTAAAGATGTCAGTACTGTTCATTGTATTACAGATGACAACAGCAAGCCGGGTGTATGCATGTTTCCATTGCTTGGGTATATTGTATTAACCAGAGCATTGTATCGTCCATAAGCTTCAGTGTAGTAGCTGTGATGAGAGGAGACAGAGAAGCATGTCTTGTGCCACGACAGTGCAAAGAAGAAGTCACTGACATCTACAAATATGAACCACCCAATTGTCTATTGGACTATGGAAGAGCCCGTATCAGGGATTTTTGCCTCTTCTTGATGAAACAGTTTGTGAGCTTAGGTTACCTCTGTAACGGTGCAGATCAAAATTAGTGCCAAGACTACATATTTGTTATTATTTATTTGTATAACAGCCTAGGACCCTAGTCATGGACCATGATCAAATTGTGCTAGGCGCTGTACAAACACAGAAAAAGATGGTCATACGTTGAGTTAATGTAAGTGTAAATGATGGGAAAGTGAGAATAATGATGGACCCAGGGGCAGCAGGATCTGGGATTCCTGAGGGAATGTGAATGCCAGTACTTCGTCAGATAGAAAGGATAGGCATGGATGCAATTGCACAAAAGTCATGGTATAAAGGAGAGGTACGAATTAAAATGTCAACGTCACTGTAAATTGTGTCAGAAGGGAATGGGCTTTCACTGATCAGCAGAAATTGGCCGAACAACTTTAAATTGGATTGGAGATCTGGGCACTATTTGTCGAATTGGGGAGAGGATTAAAAAACAAATTGGAAATTTGTATTGGATGCAGACATGAGGCTAATGAAAGGTGCATTGCCATAGTCCCATGCCATAGTCTGAAACACCATTCACAAACTTCCTAAAGGCTTGTCCTGGCACCTTAGGCTTTATAGGAATCCGTAGAAGGGCAGAAGGACTGCAAAACCAGGGGATCGTTTCCCCTGTAGAGCTGAGTGGGCTCCACCAAATGAGTGTGATACCTCAAAAAGATGGAAAAGTGCAAAGTCCAGGGGGGGGGAAGAGCTGCAGAATCACCAGAAGTCCCCTAGTAGTAGGTGACCCTCAAAAAGGGACTGGAGGAAGACACATGCCAAAAGCCTGTTCTTGACAGGCATCTTCAACCACAACATGAGCACAGATCTCCCTCCATATTAAAAATAAAAAGGACAGGAGGGTAGAGTGGTATATGCAGCTTATTATGCCTTTTACTGCAGCTTTAATGGGACACTGGCAATTTAAAAAATAGATGGTAAGCTGTTTGGGTCAGGGACCATGCCTTCCTATAGATATGTACAGCTCCTGGCACAGGAGGTCCTGATCCCTGATTGGGACCTCTGGGCATTACTGTAATAAAAACAGTCAAGGATTTTTAAAGGAACCTAGGGAAGTTCGGTGCCTGGGATAATGGTACTGATAAATAAATCATCAGCAGCACTTCCGTCTAAACATGTTCTGTCTGCTACTGTTAGGAGTAATACCTAAGATGACTATAAATGAAAGACTTTTCCTCTGTTCCCCCCCTCCCCGTTGGCCATTTGTCAGCACTTTGTGTCGAGTCAGTTTCACATTTCATCTATTAATCACCAGCTGGCAATTCAGATTCCCTTGTTGTTTGTCTGGATCTGTCACATGAAAACATGGCAGAGAAAAATGTTTTTAAAAATAGGAAAAATGTGATTGTAAAACCCATATATTAGCAGGGGGCTGAGGGACAGATGTAGAACCTAAAACTACATTGTAAGCTGTTTGGGGCAGGGACCATCTTTTTATTCCGTGTTTGCACAGTGCCTGGCACAATGGACTCCTGGACCATGCCTGGGGCTCCTGTGTACTACCAGACTACAAAGACATTCATGATGATCCCTTCTGGCCTTAAAGTCAAGGAGTCTATAATAAATAATAAGATTGACTCGATTTCAAATGGATGTGTCTCTTTCAATTGGGAGAAGTCTCCTTCCATGCTGCAAAAGTAGCTGCTATTTTGCATTTCAGTAGAACATGCTGCAGAGGAGAGAGACACGTGGAGACACGTTTCTCATATGGAAACCTTACTGTGGTTGTCCTCTTAATATAAAGTTAAAATCACTCAGACTTAAGAATCAGGTTGTCGTCTGTGCCAAGCAATAAAGTCGTTTGAAGTAATAGCTGCCTGAACATGTGAAATAGGGAACAATAGAGAACAAAATGACGCTGGATTTTTGTTAAAGAGATTAAGTGCGTGTCTTTGTGGTCTAAACATTGTCTGGCTATCTGCCCATAAGCTCAGATAACTTCCTGTAGCATCCAATTGTTAGCGATGACTATCTTAGCTAATTTGCCAACATAAATATTAAGGGCTAAATTCACGTGCATGCCACTGAGGTCAGTAGGATTGAACCCTCTTGCATCAGGGTAAATTTGGCACTAAGGGCCAAATCCCAATCCTTGCCTAAATGCTCTTTGCACCTGTAGCAGCCAAGGATTTCCGTGTGACAGGGGCAATCTGAGGAATCTGTCTGGTGGGGAGAGTCAGAGCAAGATGCATATGATCCTGGCCAGCAGAGCAATCCCTTGGAAGTTGCTGGGGCAACCCTGAAGATGCTGTTGCTCATACCAGGGCATGGTTTCCATCCGAGCAGCACTCACGATGAGGGAAAGGCAATAGAGAGCCACTTACGTCCCTGACCACCATCCCAGGAGTGCCACGCTCTGCTGTGGCATCCATGAAAATGAAGCCCAAAATATTGCTGCTAAAAAATCCCACATGTCCTTGCACTGGGTGTTTAATAACAAGAACGGGGGGGTGTTTGTGGTGCTGGGCTTACAGTAATGTGCAGTGCGTTTGATGCCACAAGTACTCCTTTTCTTTTTGCGAATACAGACTAACACGGCTGTTCCTCTGATCCCTGAATACTGTATGTGACTAGCCTACAGACGATGTCACCAGAGAACCAGAAGGGACCCCCCCCCCCGCATACCCCATCCCTCCCAGTGGCAGCTAATCTGATGTCTCTTGTGCCGGATCAACCCTTGCCTCATTCACCCCTCATCTAACCAGTTCTTGAGCAGCTGCAGTGTTAGTAGCTCGCCCGGCTCTCTTGACAGCCTGTTCCACTGCCCAGTTACCCTCAGTTAAGGACTTTTTGTCCTAATCTCTAGCTTAAACTTTTCCTTCTTTACCATCCAGCTATTGCTCCTTGTCCTACTTTCCTCTGAGGCCATGAACAATTGCCTTCCTTCATTTATATTGTTACCTTGAAGGTATTTTTAGCCCATGTGACCCTGAGTCTTCCTTTTCCCAGACTCTATAAATTTAGCTCCGTTAGTCACTCTTTGTGTCCTCATGGGCAACACTCGCATCGTTTCCATTGACCTTCTTGTTTTTCTACACCCACGGGGACACAAGCGGCACATAGGCTGGGTTCAGATCAGCGTATTATCTCTGCACTTTTATGTGACACCCTTGAAAAGAATGCTGCTTCCCCTCACTCCAGCCATCTCCTTATTTAGTTAGTGGCCTTTTAGCCTTCATTGGATTTGAACAGTTCCAGTTAGCTGTCCCCCTCCAGTTTGTTTTCATTGGTTACTTTCTCTGTAGATGGATGGCATTATAGTTATAGAAACTATTCCCCCCCCCCACCCCCGCCACCCCCCACACACACACACTGTTCCTCAGATGTTCTTGTTAACTCCTAGAAATGTGCTGGAAATGGCCCACCTTGATTATCACTTCAAAAGGTTTTCTCTCCCCCCGCCCCACTCTCCTGCTGGTAATAGCTCATCTTAAGTGATCACTCTCCTTACAATGTGTATGATAAATACCCATTTTTTCATGGTCTGTGTGTATATAAATCTCCTCATTGTATTTTCCACTTTATGCATCCAATGAAGTGAGCTGTAGCTCACAAAAGCTTACGCTCAAATAAATTGGTTAATCTCTAAGGTGCCACAAGTCCTCCTTTTCCTTTTGGTGTTATAGTCGCGGATCAAATCTTGTTTTGTCGGGCCTCTGAGCTAACCCCTGCAAGCCTCTCAAAGTTTGGGTCCATCTTATGACCTGATTCTGCTCCCAAAGAAGTCAGTGGCAAAACAACCACACTGACTTCAGTGGGAGCTAAACTTGGCAGTTCACTGAGATCTGGATGATCGGGGTTAGAGACCATCATAACAGGCACCCCCACCGCTAAAACATTGGATTTCTTGTGTTTATTCTGTCACTCCACATGGAAAGTAGCATGTTCCCAGCATTGCCCCAGCAACAGTGTCATAGAGTGGGATGGCCCTTGAAGGGAGCTGGGACTAGCTTTTGTCTGTGAGCTAAAAGGCCAACAAGTAGCTCACTTATGGGGTGCAGAACTGCAGGGACAAGGGAAGTTCCTGCAGGAGGATAGTAGCCTCACTGTAGCCCTGGGTCAGGGAATGGTCCTGGAAGGGGACTTGCCACACCACTTAAGTGAAAGACCTGGCTGGGGATCCCTGGTATGTAGATAGAAGCTGAGGTCTTAGGATGGGCCAGGTGCAGGACCTGGTTTGATTGGTGATGAACGGTGTTCGCATTTGAACAATAAATGCATCCCTGAGGGAAGGGATGGAAATACTGACACTGTTGGAAGCATTACTAATGTAGCAGACTAGTGAGTCAGCTAACTGTTTTACATGGGTGTAGGGAAACTGAGGCACAGACAGGGTCTGATGCTGGGTTTGGAGAGACAGGGCAGGAATCTGGCTGAAAGCTGTCACTGACTGGCACAGTGCTGGAATAGTGGGAAGGCAGGTAGAAAGGGATGCAGGATTCCTGTGGGGGAACAAAGCCATACAAATATACCAGTAGGAAGGTAGGGACATGACAAAAGGACAGATCCAGAGCTCATGTATATGGGTTCCATTTATTACAAAGGATGCCAGTTTACACCCCTTTGCATCTGGCCCCACAAATATGGAATAATAGAGGTACTGCGAGTGGTCTCCAATTGTTGCCATATTCCTTGAATGTCTGTTCAAGTTACTTATCCACATGTCACACGGGGAAGTCAGGCTTTTGAAGGAATTACCTGCAACTTGATGCCAATTTGTGTTTTATTCCTATAGTGGGGTTTCCCTATGGGTTTATTTCAGACCTTCCCCTCTTTGGACCCTCAGGACCCTCTCATTCAGGGAGCAGGAAGATGCAGAGAATTGTGATGGTTTTCTTTATTAATTTACTCTGGCCTCATGCAGGAGAGAATGCTGCCAGCCAAGCTCTATAATGCCCAGCTCCAGTGCTGGTATCATTCCATATTCATGGGGCCAGTAATTCCCCTGCAAAGTGCGAAGCATTTCTGAGAGGTGCTGAGTGCATGCACCTCCCTTGCTGTTGTTAAACATCCTGTAGAATTTGGCCCACAGGTCTGGTTCTCAGTGAAAAGGGCTGACTCTGCTTTCATGGAATATAATTTTCTTTGCAGGATGGTCCCAATTCTTAGGGCCCCCTTTAGCCCAATCTCCCTTTTTGTTCTTGTAATTTTGCAGCGCAAACCACTACAGCAGCAATTTATATTCTTTAGGCGTACAAAACAAGTGATTGCTCAAACAAATACTGGCTCAGTTACCCAATCTGCATTGTCAAATGTACGGTTTGCAGAGGCTGCTACCTATTCCAGTGTGTATGCTGATTCTGCCCCCTCCTTTGAATCATGCCCCCAGCCCCACATTTCTCTTCTATGGTCCACACACAGACTGACATCAACAGGATATATCCTAGTGCATGAAAACGCTATGTACGTAATGCATAACAACGGCACTGCTTTCTGTAGCAGCAGCTATAATGGGGTACCGCTATGCTGTCTAATCACAACTGCCTCCTACTCCGCTGCACTGGATATGCCCGTTCTTCACAGTGATCTGTCCCATGAGAAAATTCCACAATGAGTCCTTGAAACTGGCGAGCATCAACACCATTGATCATTTCTCTCTCCCTTCCATGTCATTACTATTGTTGCTCTATCAGATGAGTGCTGGCGGTGATCTGGGCACAGCAACATAAACACAGTCCCCTGCCCCAAAGAGATTACATTCTACAAAGCAGGGCTATCAGAAATGTGCAGCACGCACGAGATAACGGCAGTCACATTATTCTATGGACCTGTCAGTTGGTGAGTAGACCTTGAGCTCAGCTGGAGAGTATGGGGAGGTGGGTGGGTTGAGCTGTGACTTCCCCATGCCCACTTGCCCTGTGATGGTAGGAAAGGCACCAGGACCTCAGTTCAAGCCTGGATAGTACTCCACTGCCATTCCCAGCATTCCCTGTCCCTGTATCTTATGGACTGTCCATGTGCTATCTTCCCTCTCACCCTCTATGTACCAGAAGCCACCTACAGGCTCAGGTATTCTGGCTTTGTTAAATTTTGTTAGTCTCTAAGGTGCCACAAGTCCTCCTTTTCTTTTTGCGGATACAGACTAACATGGCTGCTACTCTGAAACTGTATTCTGGCTTGACATTTAATCCTTCATCTTCCAAGTGCCCTTTTCTGAACAACTCAGCATAGCATGGAATGTGCCCACCAGCTGGCCTGTGGCTACCTGGCCAGAGAAGCATACCAGAGTATCAGAGAACCTCTGGCATTCAAGGTGAGGACTACGGGTTATTAATAGGAGAGTACTTGGAAGCTAACATACCTCCTAGCCACGGCACCATACCATACAACTCTATTCTTTCTTTCATACAAACAGTATCCCCAAATGTCCTACTAATACAGCACAAGAGTAAAACAACGGACGAAGAAGGAAATTCATCAGTGCACCTAGCTCCGGTCAGTGCTACTAGCTCTTTACTTTCCTAAGCACTGACATGCATCAGATTCCCTCACACAATGCAGAAATAAAAAGAAAGAAATTAGCTAAAAAGCATCTGCCAAGCTCATCGGTTTCATCCTCCCACAGCAATGTATACAGTGCCTACATTTCGCTAGTCTGCAGAGTTGGACTCTCCTAAGCCGGTTATGAAACACTGCGGTGTATAAAGTTTGCCTTCCCCAATTTCAAACATTTCAGACTAATGATCCCCAGAAGATGGCTTCTAATCGTGGCTGGGATCACACCGCTGCTGTGCTGATGCTGACTCAAGATGGCATTCTCCGAGCAAGTGTGGGAGATGCACTTTGTTAAAGAGCCTGTAACAAAGGCAAAGGGAGGAGCTTTGGAGAGTCCAACTCGGCAGACTCAACAGGCTCTGACTGGATTTTTCTCTGTCTGTCTCTATCGCTCTTCTTCTTTCCTTCCTCTCTATCCTGTAATCCATTCAATGAGGCAGAGCCATCCTTAGGATCTCGCGAAGCCGGTAGCCTCTGGCCTCCCCAACTCAGAGAAGTTACCATTGAAATGTGGGGCCTCAGCATTCCTTAAAAAACGAGTGGACAGTCCCTAAGGCTGAAGGGAACAAACGGCTGGGTTCAGCTGCTGCAGCCCGAGGCTGGCCACAGAATTTTGGAAAAGCTCTAAATAGTATTGAGACATGGTAGGTGAGGTCATAAGTTTTGTTGGACCAATGTCTGTTGGTGGAAGGGACCAGCTTTCAAGCAACATAGAGCTCCTCTTCAGGTCTGGGGAAGGTAACCAGGATGTCTGGGCTAAATACAAGATTGTTAAGCATAAGGGGTTCACACGTGCTAGAGGTCGGAGACCACTTAAAATAAAGGGGCATTCTGAGGGAGAGCTCTGTGTCCCGTCCACCACCAGAAGTTGGTCCAATACAATGGCTACCTCCCCCACCTTGCCTCTCTCACATCCTGGGACCAGCATGGCTAACAACAGCACTGCACACTGAATATTGTTATCAGGAGCGGGACCCTCTTGTGCTAGGCGCTGCACAAGCAATGGAGGTGGCCAGACAGGGCCCCCCAACCGCTTCCAGGCTAAGGGCTAGACGGGGACTTTGCAATCTGCCCTGCTGCAGCATAGCATCCTCCTGCCTCCCTTCTCCCTTGATGTCATTCTTCATGGAGGGACGCCCCACCAGCCCTTCCCTCGGGCACCATACGCCCCGCCACGCACCAGCTCACTTGTGTAGCCCAGCGCTTTGGTGGGGCGGGGCAGCATGAGCTCCGCCCACTCCTCACCCTTGCCCGCCCTCGTCCCTGCTCGCTTGCACGTGCGCAGGGATGGTAGCGTCACCCTAGCGGCTCATCCTCACGCTGGGACCCACGAGGCAGGCAGCCTGTGCAGGGCCGTAAGTAGGCCAGCTCACAACGCAGCCCTATGGAATCCTCAGAAAGGGTCCTCCCCCCCCCGCCCCCCGCTTCCGTGAAATACCTGAGGTACCCGCCTCCCTCCCGCTGGGACCAAACCAGTGTATTAACTTCCAGCCCCTTTGTCGTTCTTTTAAATTCACTTGACATGTTTTGACAGATCGCTGGAATTGCATCCTCTCAGCAGGCTGCGGCATTGCAGCCAAAGACTATAACTGCCCATAATTGGGGGCCATCTGGAAAACTACCAGCCAGTGAAAATGCTTTGCTAGGTGGCACTTGCCGCGTGCTCTAACATCGTCAGAGGGTACATCTGCACTGCACGAGAGGGGAGTGGGCTTTAGAGACTGAGCTCCCTCCCGAGCCGCCACGCCACTGTACTGCCTGTTTTCACAGCACGAGCATGAGCCCCATAAGCCCGAGTCTGCAGACCTGGGCTGGGAAGCTCCGTGCCGACGTACCCAGAGAAGGCGATCGAGAAGCACGGCCCAAACGACCAAGAGATTGGACCGTGAAGCCTGCCCACCCCCTCAAAGGTCTCTGAGACACCAGCCTCGTGCTGTGTTACTGTCACTCCTATCGCTGCCATATAGCCGCAAGGAGTGGTTCAGTGGAAGGCTCCATTAGTCAGTGGAGGCAGGACCTGCTAGCGTGTCATAAGAGCTATGTCCCAGGGAGGCACTATTGTTATTCTTAGTCATGTTTACTCTGGGAGAGCCTAAGGGCCTACCCACTGTGCCGGGCTCTGTATAGCGTCACCGACAGTCCCTGCCCTGAGGAGCTTACAGTCTAAGAGAGAAGCCAGACACAGGAAGGGGGAAGGGGTAGAACACGCTAACAGAGTGAACAATGGTGTGACAACTGAACAATGGTGTGACAACTCTAGGAGTCTTTGGGGGAGGTTTAAATTCAGAGGGGAGCAGCAAAAGAGAAGGGAAGGGGGGTGAAAGGGGCGGCAGGGGAGAAGAGGGTAAGAGAGGCAGGTATAAAGTCAAGCTGTGCGAGCACGAGGGCTGGAGCAAATAGCTGATCAGCACAGGGCAGAGAAAGTCCACGCACGCTGCAGGAAGTTATCCAAACATCCAGAGGTTCCTTCTCCAGCTGCTTCTGCTCCTACCAGCTGCAGCCTCTGGCTAGTTCCTCTCTGCAGTTTTCCCACATGGCAGGTAGAGGGAGCGCCCGTAGAAATCAGTAGCAACATTTCCACTGACTTCCATGGGAACAAGATTGGGCCCCAAGCGGGGTGGGCTCTCCATCCATCCGGCCCTCACAGAGGCTTGCTTTGAGGCTGCAGGCTTGAAGGACGCTGAATGTGGCTGAGATATTCAGTCGGTTGGAAGGGATGGTTTTGGTTAAGAAGCACAAGGAGGCTCTCATTTGACAGAACATGGGCTAGTAATGCTCAGCAAGGAACACCTGGAGGAGCTGTAAAGTACACGGGCAGGTCTGGGGAACCTCCCTGCGACTGGAATCTGTCGGCTGCATGTGGGTCTCTGAGCTCAGCCTGCGGTGGGGGAATGGTACGAGACACATATAGCTGAAGTCACCCAGCTCCCTCATCGTCACCCATCCCGGAGCACCTTCATCTCCATCCCCAGCACATCTGACTTCCCCCCGCTGGACCGAGATCTTTTCTGGGACTGTGGCACAGAGCCCCTCCCGCAGCCCTTGTCTTCAAAGGAGGCAGTTCCTCTTGCCAGCTCTTCAGAGCCACTGCTCAATCTTTACACAGAGAAACGGCCACCCCGGTAATGTAACCCACCTCCTTCAGAGGGAAGAGGTGCAGGGAGTTACAAGGCTGCTTTCTGCGGAGGTGGACTTGGGTCCGGTGGGGATTTCGCTGCTCTTGCTTCTGCATGAACCTGCCTCCACCCATGGAAGGGCAGCAGGTGGATCAGATTCACCCAGCTCAGCATTTGCAGCACAGATACCTTCACAGCCGGTCAAACTCCTTATGAATTTTTTAGAGAAGCCCAAAGTGCCTGCTGAGTCTGCCAATCAGCTACAGTAGATTAATGAAACTTAGTTTAAATTATTAAAGCACGGCTGGGCATTAGGCTGAGGTAGGGAGTTGGGGGAGGGGGCGAGTGGAGAGTGGGAGTTGCTAATTTCCCAGAGAGAACTGAAAGAATTAAGTGCCAAGCGCCCAATGTAGAAGACATTGCCATAGGTCAGGCCCCAGGTCAGAGAGCCTTCCAGGAAGAGATTACCTAATGCATTAGGGGAATGGCCAACCCTCTGCTTGGCATCCGCTCAATTGTTTTGCTGGGTAGAAGCTCCAAGGACTCCACCAGTCCCATATTATCCAGGGGGTGAGCATGTGCACTTTGCAGAACAAGAGCTGGATCCGAGATTTGTCTATCTGTAAAAAGGGGACAAAGAACTGTAAATGTAAACTGATAATGTAAAGCCCTTTGAGATCTACAACTCAAAAGCACTATAGATCAATCTATTGATCTCCACGCACCCATACTGTCCATCCACGTGTCTGTCTGTCTATGCACTCCCTCTCCATCGCTATCTAGAGAGATGGACACTGAGAGAAGTTTGTGTTGTTTGATTCACTCACGTCCTTGTGTCCTTTAGCCATCATCACCTGCCTCCTGCTGCATACCCCCAGCCTTGCCTGAAAGGAACATGCAGGACTGGAGCAGCTGCAGGCAATCTCATGGTGCCTGACAGTCAGGCTTTGCTCTTCTTTGTCAGAGCCGCTGTCCTCTTGGTACTGTTCGTTCAGAAGCTGGTCATCTTGACATGGGCCTGGTGCCTTAGTAAACAGCTGCCCTTGTCCCTGATATCTGGGCTATTTGTGGTCTCAGCCCAGCTGGTATCAGAGTAGATTCTTAACTTGGTGCAATGAGCAATGATGGTGCAGAGAGGTGGAGTGTGGGGATCAGCAGACCGGGGAGGAGGGGGCACTTTCATGTATGCTGACGGTGTGATGTCCTTGTTCGCACCCACAGTGTGCGGTCACATTGGCTTTAAATAGCTTCTGTTAAAGAAGAGAACACCCGAACCAGGGCACGTACTATGTAAATACCAGTCCCAAAGAGTTAGGTAATGACTGGAAGATGATCCAATAAATCCCAAGGTTAATTGCTGTGTTATTACCTGAGTGCTCAGGGCCTGTTAGCCTCTTCGGAAGAAAGAGATACACACCGTGTGTAAATATTTAGTTCATTTATTTTAATTGGCACATTCTAAAGCCAACATCTTGATCCCCCAGCCAAGGTCATGGAGCAGCAGAGGGATCTTTCCCTGACTCCCACAGCTGCGTGACTCCTCTTCTCTCCATCCAAAGGGTTGCGGAATGAGCAGTCCGAAGGGGGTTTAGCCAGTGGATGCACTGCCCTGCCACCTCCCTCCCTCCTTTTGGCCAAATCCCGCAGTAAATATTCCAGCTCACCTGCTATTGAAGCCAGTTAGGAGTTTTCCCTGACTAATGACTGCGGGAGAGACCCCTTGAGAATTCATGACCCCTCGGGATAGACGTGGATCTGAGGTTCAAATCAAGATCCAGACCCTAAATTCTCTGAAGGGTAGGAGAGCTTGGCAATGGTTAGGCAGCTGGTGGGCTGAGACCACAGTCTGTCAGGCTGACCAGTGTAGTCTGTTTCCTTATACCTTCCCATCTGGCTGCATCCGTCCATCTGTTGTCTCTTGTCTTATACTTCGATTGTCAGCTCTTCGGGGGCAGGAACTGTCTTTTGTTCTGGGTTTGTACAGCGCCTAGCGCAACAGGGTCCCGGTTGCTCCAGTAATACTGCTGCTATTACTACTTCTAAGTGCTTGGAGTTGGGTGGTTGGTTTGGGCCAATCCCCGATTTCTTACTGCGAGTTCATAGTGAATTTTAAACTCAAAGAATCAATCTGAGTCAATAGAAGGGCTGAGAGAGCAGCTGAGTGTGTTTCTTCTAGATCTTTCGTGTGCAATGATGATAAGATACCCCCTAGAACACACACAAACGCACACACACGAGCCTGGGAGGTTTTGGGAAGCTGTCCACAATATTCTGGCAGCACTTGCACTTACTGGCATCCACAATCAGCCTTTTGAAAAGCTGGGGCATATGGAGGAGGGGATACGCTGTCACTGAAAAATAAAATCCTCCCTCGGTCTCCAAGTAGACCTTGTCACAGCTGAGCTGAAGTTTCAGTTTGACCACACTGTGTCAGTAAATCAATATCTCTGGCAATAACTGGCAAAGTGATAACAAGAAAATCTGGTCATTATATTTAATAGCAGCCTGCATTTTAAACGTTCAATATGTCTTGGCTCTACACCACCCTTCCCCTGATCCAAAATAGCACCTTAAGCAAATAGGTATACACACTAGACAGCTAGTTGGATCAGAAGCTCAGACTTCAGAAGCTGTCAGCTGTAGCTTCTCTCTCACTCTCATATCTCAGATTCAGCTGACAGATTCTGAACTCTCAGCCCCTGGTTTAGAAGTAGAATCATAGGACTGGAAGGGACCTCAAGAGGTCATCCAGTCCAGTCCCCTGCACTCATGGCAGGACTAAGTATTATCTAGACCAGTGGTTCTCAAACTAGGGCTGCCGCGTGTTCAGAGAAAGCCCCTGACAGGCCGGGCCAGTTTGTTTACCAGCCGCGTCCACAGGTTCAGCCGATTGCGGCTCCCACTGGCCGCGGTTCGCCGCTCCAGGCCCATGGGGGCTGGCCGCCTTTCCTGAAGCCCACATTGTCCTGGAGCAGTGAACCGCAGCCAGTGGGAGCTGCAATCGGTCGAACCTGCGGACGTGGCAGGTAAACAAACCTGTCCGGCCCACCGGGGCTTTCCCTGAACAAGTAGCGGCCCTAGTTTGAGAACCACTGATCTGGACCATCCCTGACAGGTGTTTGTCTAGCCTGCTCTTAAAAATCTCTAATGAAGGAGATTCCACAACTTCCCTAGGCGATGTATTCCAATGCTTAACCACCCTGACAGTTAGTAATGATGACCAGAGCTCTAAAAATTTTTCAAAGCATTGAATTTCATGCAACATATTCAAGTTTGCAAACTGTGTTCCCCATAATTTAAACTATCATTCGCTCAAGGAAATATAATAAGCACTTTGCATGCTTTTGGAGCTACATCCTCCTCCTTATTATTCCTACCACTGCTTCTACCATACGGTTGGGTATATTTTAATTTAATTCATTTTCTCCTTGCTGATGCCCAGAGCCATACACCAGCAGTTACAGATCGGGTGGCATGCAGCCAGTGTTTTGTTTTGGATCCTAGAATGTAGATAGCTCTGTCGTTCCAAATAATCTGCGGTTCGTTTGTCCAGGCTCATGAAAGAAGAACTCCAGAGATGGTGGAGTTGAGGATGAGTCATGGCTGGCACAGTAAGAAGCAGCACTGTAACTTTTCTTGGAATCATTTCTCTACAGTCACAGATGCAGAGCAGCTGCCTATCCGTGATGCCGTGCAAACTGGAGAGAGCTGTTTTACTTTGCTGTACATACATGGAGAATACCCTTCACCTGGCTGTGATCAGCAAGCGAGTTCTAGGTGGCAGCACTGAGATTAATGCTGAGAATTGCAGTAGTGACCAAGTTTGCAACTGAGACAGGAAACGTACATATATGCACTATGCAATGTGGGCAAAGAAGACAGCAGGCTTCACACAGCCGCATCCATCCTGAATAGCCCCGAAAAAGATCAGGGAGAGCTTGGCTGTGCTGTCCCAGAAACACATAACTGTCCTAGGAATGTCCCATGCCACTATGGACGTTCAACCGTGCAATGAGAGAATATTCCCTTCTCTCACTGGCTCAACTCATCCCAGCCTTCTAACTCTAATAGTAAGCTCCAGCCTTCAGAATCAAAGCAAGCCTGCTATATAATCGAGGCCCTGTATGTTATGTGGGAAGCTGCACCTAAACCGTGCAGCATGAAGGGTAAAAACATACTTTAAAAAAAAGAAAGCCGAGACTCCAGAGTACCCTTCCATTTCAAGGCGAGGATTCTGCAGAAACCTGGGAATTTTAAAAGGTGTCCTCAGCTGCAACCAGCAGTGCCAAGTGCAATGTTTGCCACAGAGCACTCTCCCCATTTTCACAATCCATCTCCCAGTTTTCAGCTTGGCCCCAGCTCACTGAGAGGTTTACAACAAACCCTGACCCAGTCTGGAATGATCTTGGATCTATTTATGGTTTTGCAGGAAGCTGGAAAGGGTCCAAGCCATAAACTGTGGATCCAAATCTGGATTTACAGACACCTTGCTATTTGGGTGAGAACTATATTTTGGGATGTTCCGATCCAAGGTTCTGGTCTGGGAACAGTCCATGCTTTCACGTAATTTTGATGTGAAGCCCTACGAAATTGAGTTTGAGATGCAAACAAAACAAAGAACTCTGCATGAAATTCACTCAACATGACAAACCAACACTAATGGGATGTGAATCCCAAGTGGATCCAGATCTGAATTTCTCCACTCATCATGTCCCTATGCTGGGCCAAACCTGAACTTTGAGGAAGTTCTGATTCCAGATCAAAACTTCACAATGTAGGACCCATCTCAAATTCTAAGGCACAAATTGCATTAGAATCATGCTGACTACATAGAACCAGCTATGAGTCATCAGCGCTTTTGGATCAAATCCTTAGAGTTTTTAATTTCTCTTTCTCTGAAACCACATTGTTAATTACTCCACCACGTGTAGAATGCTCCCAATGCATCATCTGCAGTTTCTCTAGCAGCTTTCTGTGGAACCGTAATTGGGATTGTCAAACTTGCCTTTGCTTAAGAACTGATAACAGTGACCTTCAAAGGGGGTGCTGAGTTGGTGCCTTGCTTAGTTTCTTTCTAATCTATAAAGAAGGTCTGAGATTTTGTTGTAAGAAAACCTTCTGGTTCTTCCTTGATTTTGCTGGAGTTCTCACTGGAGTACCAGTAAAGTGGAGTTGGAGCCTTCTCAGCTCTTAATTAAATCGTTATTTTTCTCTCAACTGTTTGTTCATCATTTGAGTTAAATGGGTATTAAACAAAAAACAAAAGAAAACAATTGTCTACCAGAAACCCTTGTCCTCTTTCAACTGCTCCAATTTCACTTCCTTGGTACTAGTGATCTCAAACTAGGTGTCCAATCACCCAGAGAGTCTTTCAAGAAAAAGAGGGCAAACAAGCACTGCATCTCAGCTGTAAATAACCAGCAGAAAAAGTTTGATTGAAAAGATAGTCAGCCCTTTTAAACATTCTTTAATTATCATAAAGAAACAAAATAGGGCCACAAATGTACTTTCCCCCTTTTCTCGGGTCACTTATAAGGAAAAATAGTGGGTAGAAAATGCAAACTAAAAATTCAAAAGCAAGGGCAAAATTCTGCCCTTGGATGCACAGCGCTGAGACGTGCCAATACGGTGATAAGACCCGCAATGCAACAGGCTACTAAATCCAAATGTGGATGAATGAAGAAGAGACGCACACACTAACGTCTGCCAGCTTTGCACATTCAACCACTTTAAATCTCAGCTGTCGGCCAGTGGGGCTTTTTATCTCATTTGGAAATGGTGCAGGTGTGTCTGGAATATCATGGGCCTGACTTTAAACAGCTTCCAGTTTTCCAGGTAGTTTTATAGGCACCAGTGATTGTGGTAAATGCACCAGTTACTTAATTGTTGCAGCAAAATCAGAGACTGAATCGAGGCCTGTAACGGGGTCAGCACCCGCCTCTCATGCGTGCCCCCTTTTCTCTGGCTGATAGTGCCTGCAAACACAGTTCTTTAAACAGGGGGCACCCACCTCTCGTGGATGGCCCCCTTTCTCTCAGGTGTGAGCCTGCTTTTCTTTTTTGGTCTTACATCAGGGTGGCACCTGCCTCTCGTGAGTATCCCCCGGCCACTGGTCTTCTCGGCTGGTCTTCGGCAGCTCAGCCCTCCGGCCGAGCCACACCCACTGCCCCCCCTTCTGGGGTATACAGTCTCAAGTTCTTATCATGGCCCTGGTATGGGGCCATAGCCCTAAAGCTTCTTCCCCAAAGCACTGCCTTCTTCAACCACCCAGCCGGAGCCCATCTTGGTACCCTCAGCTGGTGTCCTTTTCAGCAGCCATCCCTGGGCTCAGTCTGCAACCAGACCAGCAGGACCCCTTGCCTGGTCTGGCCAAGTCCTGGCTCAGTCCCTTGGCCTCAGCTGCCTGCACTGACCTTTTCATGGTCCTGCTGCTGCTCTATCCAGCCAGCCAGGCACCTGGTCTTTGGCAGCCTTCCCTGGGCTCAGTTCTGCCTGGTGAGCTGCCCATGGCCTGGGCTCCTCTAGCCAGCATTTCACGTACAGAGTTTGCAAGAGTGGGGACCTGGTTTGCAGCAATTGTCCTGCTTTGTGTTCTGCTTGCACGGACATCTCAGAGCAGAATTTGGCCCTCAGATGGACCCCAATGAGTGGGTCACAAGTGAATAGCAATCTGGAAAGTCGGCCTTATAGATGTTTACACAGCAAAAATATATATTGTATACATATTTTAAACGCAGTAGCGAGTCTCAGAGCCTGGGTCAACCGACCTGGGCTCACGGGGCTCACACTATGGGGCTAAAAATCGCGGTGTAGATGTTTGAGCTGGGGCTGGAACTTGGATTCTGATGCCCTCCCCCCTTGCTGGGTTTCGGAGCCCAGGCTTCCGCCGAAGCCAGAACGTCTCCATGGCTATTTTTAGCCCCAGAGCGTGAGCCTCAGTCAGTTGACCTAGGCTCTGCGACTCACGGCTGCAGATTTTTTTTCCCCCATGGGACCACATACAAAGAGAAACTGGGCACCCACCACTTACGAGGGGGCATAGTTTGCTTGTCATGATTAGTTGTTACTAGGAATTGTCATTACATGTGGGAGTTCCGTGGGAGACAGTGTTGTCTAGTAGTTAAAAGCCAGGACTCCAGACTCCCAGGAATGGTGCTCCCTTTTGCTTTGAATTGTAAGACAGGCTCTACCCAGGCCTGTTCTATTTCCAGCTGAGCCACTGGCTTGCTGTCTGATCTTGGGAGTCATGAACACTCAGAAGCACTGAAAATCAGGCCCTTAAATGCTCTGTGCCTCAGTTTTCCCAGATGTAAAATGGGGATACTAGTGCTTCCCCACCATTGGAAAGCACTGGGAGGACCCTCAGATACCAGTGTTTGTTCATTTTAACATTCCTTGTTTGTCATTCTGTGCAATTCTCTTCTCCTGAGGGGCGTCCATGCCTCTGGGGCTGATTAACTTTATGATGTATCTTCCCTACCTTACAATGTATTTGAATCAGCCGGAATAACACTCTCCTGCTTGGCCATGTTGCAGCTCTAATTGCACAGAGGGGATTTTGGTGCGTTCATAAGCAAGGAGCACGAAACTTGTGACAGGGTTATGAAAAAGTGATTATTTTCCCAGTTCCCATTATTGTTCAGTGACTGATGTCAATGCTGAGACAGGGATGCCTGGCAGGTACACAGTGACAATGTTCTTCAGCACGGTTTGGAGATATACAGGACTTTGAAGATGAAATGTGAGGCTGCGGGGAGAGAAGAGAAGCAGAAAGATGGCAGGAGGGGGTATAGAAATACAAGAATGAGGGGACAAGAGAAACATACATATGGGGAAATAGCATTTCAAGCTCTGCCTAAAGCGGAGCGAACATAAACTGAGGCATTAATTCCATGTGGAGGCTCCGGCATCTTAAGCTTCACTCTTGTGGTTTATAAAATCACTTAAGACCCCGGATGGAATTGCAGCTTTGTTATCCACAGCACACTCACATATTAAAAACTAGAAAGCAAAGGAAAACCAAAAAGCTGAGATGTGGAGTTATTTCCTAACTGGAGATGGAGCACCATGCTGTGTTCTTACTTCACGGGCTGCTTTATGCGGTTACCTGTTGTATCATCCCTGTTGTTTATTCACTGCATGGGAAGCAGTGAGGTCTAATGGTCTGGGAACAAGACTGGGCACCGGTTCTATTCCTGTGGGGCTTTTGGCTTGTGTTGTTTATTTAGATGGTAAGCCCCTCGGCGGTGGGGAATGACTTTTCTTGTAAGAAAGCAATTATATCTGGTGCAAAGGAGAAAAAAGGCAGGGGACACGTGAATGGTAAGAACATCTCTTACTATAATTAAGCTTATTGTAAGCTCTTAGGGGCAGGGACTGTCTGTGTATGGACAGCACTTAGGACACTGGGGCTCAGAACTTAGGTAGGAGCGCCTATAATACGATATTAGCTGTCTCTGTCTCTCTTGGAGGACTCAAACAGTCCTGATCAGCTGTTCAGATGAAGGCAGGGCACGAGCGCCTATGCATGTCAGCTTTTGGGATCATATCCTTTCGAGTAAGGCCTGGGTTCTCAGAACAAAAATAACACTTGTGAACGCTATTCCGATTGGCTGTGCAATGTGTCTTTAACCAGGAAACACTCCTCTAGCCCCAGAGCTGCGTGGCTGGTGGGAGAAGATGCTAGCCACATCTCCATCTCCCAGGAAATGAACAGAAAAAATAAGCTTTCAGGCCCACATCTGAAGTGTGCCCAAACTCTTTTTCCCCAGGCCTGGCTAAGGTCTGTGTGCTGGGAACGTGGGTGAACATCCTCTTTGCCTTTCCCAGGGCTCCTGTCACAGCGACATTCCTTAACCTGGGAAGGCGGGATGGGACTTCATGGGTGCTGCACCTGACTCTGCCAGGGGAGGCCCTCTCACCCATGGACGGGCTGGGCATGCTTTCTCTGCAGGCACTTGGGGAGATTATGGTGTTTAGCATTAAGATCCAGGCCTCTGAATGAACATATTCAAGGAAACAGAAACCTCGCTATCGACACTGCCTGCTTATTGCCTAGATTAGAAAACTATGCATGGAAAGTTCTCTGGCATCTGAAGCCTTGTTATCAGAAAGCAAACAGCATTCGCCCCTTCCAGCTGTAGCCAATTAGTTCATTTTAATCATTTAATTGTGTTATTGTTGTGATTAACTCATGTTATTTCATATGTAATCAACATGTAATGAATAGATTTATGGTGTAGGTATAGGAATAGCTATAATTAGGCTAGGATCATAGGAGTATAAGTGACAAGTATTTATGAGTGATGAGTGTATAGAAGCAAGGTACGGCAAGGCCTACAGGCTAAGGCCTGTAATATTTCAGCTTAGCCATATAGACCTCAGGCATAAGGAGACTTGACATAAGTAGGTGACCGAGGAATCACCCTGTACCAGTGAAGTTACAAGATTACGGGAAAGAATGTGCCAATAGGTGAGGTTTGGGAAAACACGCCACAATGTGCCTGTCTAGACCTTGCAACACCTGACTGTAACATCGTGGAAAGTTTTGCTCTTACTGCAGGTTACCATGGGAACATGTTTCCCTAGATGGTAATGATATGCTAATAAGAATAAAGGAAACTAAGAGAACAACCTATGAAAAGAAGGGCACCCCAACCTTTATGGGGTATGGAAATACAGATAAGGAACAGGGGGTTGGAACCCTCATGCATAGGCGTAAGGTGATAGACACAGTCATGACACCGGCTAAAAGGGGTTCTCCGGTAACATTATAGAGGGAACAAGCAAGTCAGGAAAACCCCATCAGGAAACACCCCCTTCTATCGATGACAGCCTGTCGAGAGCTCCATCCGACACTATGATATATGAGAGTATGAATACAGCAGTGGCTGTCACATGGGCTCTCTCAGGGTTCAGGTATGTATTTGTGATTTTAACACTGATTATCTGCTTGGTGAAACTTATAATACAGACAAAATTTAGAACATAAGAACGGCCATACTGGGTCGAACCAAAGGTACATCAAGCCCAGTATCCTGTCCTCAGACAGTGGCCAATGGTAGGTGCCCCAGTTTCTTTCTTGTGACTGTGTGTGCGGTCGCTGTATTCATTCTTTGTGAACGCCTAGTCACCCTGGATGACTCTCAGCCTGCGGATCTTAAAACGGTGGCAACATAGGCTGGTCTCCCTCACTAGGCACACTGGGCTTTAACACAGAACTATCAGTTCAATTTAAATCAAGGCTACACAGCCACCAGGTGGAGCATAGTCATCTTGTCGGTGCTGAGGAGCTAATTCAATGGGTGACGCTACTGGAAGTCCTCCCTCAAGGCAAAGCCTTTGTTAATGTTGGGGAGAATTTTGCCTGAGGTAACAAACTGGATACACAGGCAGTCTCTCTTTGCTAGATCGGTACCTTTTCTCACTGTAATGTAAGAGTTAATACCAGTGGAATAGTTTGAAAACTGATGTTTCTTTTTAAAGCCAGGAGACACTGTTAGTCTCTAAATTGCCACAAGTCCTCCTTTTCTTTTTGCAAATACAGGCTAACACGGCTGCAACTCTGATCCTGTGATGTTCTGCTCTGGTGGCTTGATTTCTGATAGATCAGATGGCGCGTGTACTTAGAGGGACAACCAATGCTGTCGCAGAGAGAGGCACAGTGTTATGGCATAGCGATAGTCTGCATTATTTGGCCTATTTTTTCAAAGCCTCTGAAAACGCATCCTCAGCATCTGCTTACAAGTGCATCCCTCCATATTTGATGCACCAAGTGGATTATTGCACGGCAAAGTGCCCAGCTGGCTTGTTCAAATACAGGTTTTTGTGCGTATCCTTGGGTTTGCCCGCTAATATTGAGGGTGTCATTGCGGATGCCTTTTAGAAATCTGGCTCACTGCATGTTCCAGCCAATCGGAGAATAGATTTGCCCCCCCGTTAAGAGACAGGGATTTGGAGAGCCCACATTACCTTTACGTACAAGCTGGTACTGCCCAGGGGGTTGCAGATCAAGTTGGAGGTCCACTGGCACAGCTGCGTGGGGAAGCTTGCAAATCACCCACTAATATATTACTTGACTTCAGCCAGTGCTCTCAGTCACTCCCTTTTGCAAGCACTGGCTGAGGTCAAGTAATATATTAGTGGGTGATCTGCAAGCTTCCCCACGCAGCTGTGCCATTTTAGGGCCCATTATTAAATTAGTTCCCAGGCTGTGCAGTCCTGGGCACCTGATTCCCAGAATCCTTGCTGGAATTCAGTTTCTCTGGCATGCCTCCTGCTTTGTTCCCCACACATGCATCAGCCCTGGCAGGCCAAAGGGGCCCATTTGTTGGTGTCAGTCAGATGCTAGCTCCAAAATAACCACAAGCATATTTCCCTGTCAGTGCCAACCGCTTCTCTGCAGAGGTTTCCTAAACCTGACAAGGCTGCAGACCAGTTCTGATTCATACTTTGTCCAGACGAGCACCAGCCAGTCCTATTGCCTGGCATCAGAACGGCTCCCTTTTATTTTACACCTTCAGTGACACTGTGTCACATCTGTAAATGTGCCACCCACGTGGGTCCCCCTGCATTGCACATGCCTGTGAGCCATGATCAATCTAGCGGCTGGGTTTAACCAGCTCCCTGGATTCGAGCATCCCTTGTCCTTTGGAGCGTTCAAAAAAAAAAAATCCGATTCCAGGTCTGAATTTTACAAATGGGCCAAACCAACATCCCACCGTAAAACACGCTGAATTTGGGGGCAAACAGACCCAGTGTCCAGATCGGAATTCCGTAGCTTGAGCCCTTCGTTCCTGTGATGCCATTGGACAGGGTTGGTGTTTTGAGTGTCATGATATTTTCCCCCATGCCAGACATTCTGCAAATAAGTGCCTCGTGCCCACAGACAAGACACGCTGTGGCCGCTTCTCCAGAATATCGCAAGGTTATTATTAAGCATCCTTCTGGAAGCATGTGACAAGCTCTTATTTTCTCTTGGCAAATGAAACATTTAAAAAAATGTTAAGTCAAGCTTTAGTGTTCATGTGAAGTGTCACGGTGCAGGGACTGACTGTCTAAATGCTAGGTAGGGCAATAAAATGGTGCAGAACATAAACAGCTTCTACATTAGTCATAACCGTTGGGACTGTCTTTTTGGTCCGTTTGTACAGCGCCAAGCACCCTGGACCATAACTAGGGCTCCAACGTGCTACAATAATAATGGACCAAGTGGTGAGGGGCTCTTACTCAGGTAAAATCTCTCACTGGGCCAAACCCTGCTCTCCTTCCCTGAGCAGTGCCACTGAAATCAGTCAAGTCTCACTGTAGCCAGGCGAGGTCTGTAAATCAATGGAGCTACTCGTAGGAATGATTTTAGCCCAATTCAGTCCATGAAAATTTGGCCTGTCTCAAAGTGGGAGAGATTTACAAAGGCGCCTCCTAACTAACCCCAGCTGAGTCAGCAGGGCAGGATTTACGTAAGCACTTCTCTTCAAGAATGCATGGAGGGCGTGTGACGTCTCAGAAGACCAGAGAAGGGCAAACCTAGGACCATCTTTCAAAAGAAGATCTGGGAATTATAGACCAGTCAGTCTAACTTCAATGTCTGGAAAGATACTGGAACAAATGATGAAGCAATCAGTTAGTAAGCACCTTGTGGATAACAGGGAATAGCCAACAAATCACACCAAACCAACTTAATTTCTGTCTCTGACAGGCTACTGGCCTAGTGGTTGGGAGGAAGCGCTAGACATGACGTGATATCTCTTGATTTTAGAAAGGCTTTTGACACAATCCCGTATCACATTCTCATAAGCAAACTAGAGCAATGTGGTCTAGGGAAAATTACTATAAGGTGGGTGCAAGACTGGTTGAAAGGTCATCCTCTGAGAGGAATTATCAATGGGCGTACCTAGTAGGGTTCCACAGGGGTCACTCCTTGGTCTCTGACTCTTCAATATTTTTATTAATGTCTTAGATAATGGAGTGGAGATTATGCTTATAAAATTCATGGCTGACACAAAGCTGGAAGGGGTTGCAAGCACTTTGGAAGAGAAGATTCGAATTCAAGATGACCTTGACAAATTGAAAAAATAAGTTTGAAATCAATCAGATGAAATTCAATAAAGACAAGTGTAAGTACTGCACCTAGGAAGGAAAACATCAAATGCAAAACTACAAAATGGGAAATAACTGGCTAGATGGTAGTACTGCTAAAAAAGATCTGGGAGTTATCGTGGATCACATATTGACTAGGAGTCAACAATATGATGCTGTTGCGAAAAAGGCTAATTTAATTCTGGGCTGTATTAACTGGAGTGTGATATGTAAGACACGGGAGGTCATTGTCCTGCTCTGCTCTGTGCTGATGGGGCCTCAGGCTGGAGTAGTGTCCAGTTTTGGGCACTGCACTTTAGCAAAGATGCGGATAAACTGGAGAGAGTCCAAAGGAGAGCAACAAAAATTATGACAGGTTTAGAAAAATCTGACCTCTGAGGAAATTTAAAAAAAACCTGGGTATGCGGAGTCTTGAGAAAAGACAATTTTGGGAGGACCTGATTATAAATCTGTTAAGGGCTGTTATAAGGGGACGGTAATCAAGTGTTCTCCATGTCCACTGAAGGTAGGACAAGAAGTAATGGGCTTAATCTCCAGCAAGGGAGATTTAGGTTAGATATTAGGAAACGCTTTCAAACTATAGGATAGTTAAGCTCTGGAATAGGCTTCCACATGAGGATACGGAATCTCCATTGTTGTAGGTTTTTAAGGACAGGTTGGACACACAACTGACTGGGATGTTCTAAGTCCATGGTTCTCAACCAGGGGTACGTGTACCCCTAAGGTACACGGAGGTCTTCCTGGAGGTACATCAACTCAGCTAGCTATTTGCCTAGTTTTACAACAGGCTACATAAAAAGCACTAGCCAAGTCAATACAAACTTAAATTTCATACAAACAATGACTCCTGTATACTGCTTTATATACACTATACACCAAAATGGAAGTACAATATTTATATTCCCATTGATTTTATAATTATATGGTTAAAAATGAGAAAGTCAGCAATCGTTCAGTACTAGTATGCTATGACACTTTTGTCTTTTGATGTCTGATTTTGTAAGCAAGTCAGTTTTAAGTGAGCTGAAACTGGGGGTACGCAAGACAAATCAGATTCCTGAAAGGGGTACATTGGCTGGAAAGGCTGAGAGCCACTGTTCTAAGTTTACTTGGTCCTGCCACAGTACAGCAGGCTGGACTTGGGGATGTCCCAAGTTCCCTTCCAGCCCTACATTTCAATGATTTTGCAGTTACTTGGATGCAGCTAGCCACTTTCCGTGAGCAATCTCCTCTCTGCAGACACAAGTGCAGGGTTGTGTGCATGCAAACACCAGTCCAGTGGCTCCTTCAAAAATCAAGCCCTGGTTTAAATAATAAAGTGCTTCTGCTCGTAAAGCAGACTGGGAGCTAGGTCAGGGCCTGACACTGGGGGCCTGAATTGCCAGTGTCACAGATGCTGTTGCCTTTCAAGATGGCCAGCAAAGTTTGTCGAGCAGTTAGAAGACTTGCTTAGGCCTGGGGAGTCCTGGGCTCAAATCCCTGCTTTGCTACAGATTTCCCGTGAGACCCTGGGCAAGTCACAATCAATTATTTGAAATCAATGGGCATTAGGTGCCTAAATACCTCTGAGGCTCTGGGAATGGGATCTTCGTTGCCCAGCCGTACAATGGGAATAACAGACACACACTCGTGGACACACACTGTCACTGTGGATGTTGCACCAGTTTATTGGTAAAATTAACATGAAGCCTCACAAACGCTGGAACATGCTTTTCCTTTTAAAGAATTTCCACTGGACCTTAATGGTTAGCATCCAGTCGTTGACATATAAACTCTTACAAGCTGATGTGCACACATGCGCCTCAGGGAGAAGATGACAGCATCCTGGTGACGGGGATGGTTTCTGCGCAATGCACGGGGAGCCTACAATTCATTTGCCAGCCTTCTGGGCCTTCTGCGCCGACTTGGTGACCTTGCCAGCACCACCGCTCTTCTTCTCCACGTTCTTGATGACGCCGACAGCCACGGTCTGCCGCATGTCGCGCACGGCAAAGCGTCCTGCAGGGGGGAGGGAAATGGAGAGGAAGGAGATGGTGTGAGAACAACAGGAGCATGTTGCTGTCTCTAAACACTTGTAGGGTCCCATTTCAGACTAGACCTAGAGACCCCTTCTGACCAGTCCATGCCCAGAGCAGGCAACGGACTTTACCAGGCAGACGGTGGTCAGACTAGAACAGAGGAGGAAGGATAGCTCAGTGGTTAAGGCACTAGCCCAGGACAGGGGAGACCTGCATTCAATTCCCTGCTCCAACACAGATTTTGTGTACGATCAAGTCACTAAACATCTCCAGGCCTCTGTTTCTCTCTGTAAAATGGGGACAATAGTCCTGCTTACCTCACAGGGAGTATGTCTGTTAACATGTCTGAGGTGCTCAGACACCACATAATGGGGGCCTGATAAGTACTTAAGACAAACAGACCTGCAGTAAGGAGGGATAGTGGGCTGCCCTAGAGGGACAAGGCATCTTGTTCCTCCAACCAGCAGGAACTGGGTGTGTTGCACTCTGCCCCCCAGGGAGGCTATGAAGAGATCCTCATATGTAAGGATGGCAGTTCCAGGCTAATGCCTCATTCAGAGCCCTGCACCTCCAAAGGAGCCCTGGGCTGCATAGGGATGCCCTCTGTGCTCTGAGATTTGTTTGCCAGCTCCTCCCTCTCACTCTGACAGACAACCTCACCTAGTAGCTCCTTCACTATCCCCCAGGCTTGGCCAATTCAGACCCCTTCAAAACTTAAGGCATCTCCTGAGCAAATATAGTGAAAGGAAGAGCAAGTCAAGGACAGCATGACCTCGATGCAGGTGCCTATCGCAGACCTCATGCAGTTCCTCCTTTGCTCCATGTAACCCTATTTCCTTAGGGTTGGTGTGGCTGATTGAGAACTGGCCAAACAAACGTCAATGAATTGAGAAAAACAGTTGATATTCCTGTCCATTCTGCAATCAATTCCAGATACTAAGCACCACGCATGTGGGCCACGTGAGTCCTGCAATGCGATCCCACGGCTGCTCTCCTCTCAGATTTGGCGGAGACTACAGATCCCAACATGCAATTCTCCCTCTACACTCTAGTGCGGCTGTGTGAGGTGTGCACAGATTGCACCTTGCTATTAGCTGTATGAGCAGGTGCACTAAACTCTGTTCTAGGCAAAGAAGCAAGGCCTGCAAGTTGCTACAGAGCTGCCAATCAGGCACTCAATTGGGAAATGACATGCTTGGTTAGCTGCCAGGATTTGATTTAGACTAGAGAACCCAAAAAATTCACAGTCCGCATCATAAATGCTAGGTCATCGGACTCCGGGAGACTCTTAGTAGCTCAAGGACCTTTCCAATTAGGGACCTCCTCACCCTGATGTGACACGTGGTTTCCGGGAAGTAACAACTGACCACGGCCTGGGAAATAACCAGCCTTAAGCCCCCCTTTTGTGGGCATGTGTAGTAGGAACGGGAGGTAAACAATGAACCTGTTGTCTCACCAAGGGGTGGGTACTGGGAGAAGCTCTCCACACACATCGGCTTCCCAGGGATCATCTCCACAATGGCAGCATCTCCGGATTTCAAGGATTTGGGGTTGTCCTCCAGCTTCTTGCCGGAGCGTCGGTCGATCTTCTCCTTCAGCTCGGCGAACTTGCAAGCGATATGCGCAGTGTGGCAGTCGATGACAGGGGAGTAGCCAGCGCTGATCTGGCCGGGATGGTTCAGAATGATCACCTGGAACACAGAACAAGGAGCTCGCCAGGGTACGTGGAGGCAAAAACCGTGAAGGAAACCCCACGCAGCTCAAGTACCCAATACGTTGTGGGGGAGGGGAGTGAAAAAGATACTGCCATCTAGTGGCTGGCACTCAGTGAAAAGAAGACACTGACTTTCATTACCAGCTCTCAGAGTTCACCCTTAGCTTAGCAGTGTTGCTGTGCACTGTTCAACAGCTGCTGTGTTCTACCCCAGAGGTGGCTACATTTCAGAAGCGGGGAAAGCGATTCTTATATGTGCAGGTACACAGCTTGAACACCAGGTAGTCAAGAGCTCTGGGATATTTCTGGGAGAAAGGCACTACATAATTATAAAGCCTTCACCTCGAGCTGGCTGTGATATTCTCTACTAGCCTGGGGCAGCCCTTCTTGAGATGATCTTATCCAGTCCGGCAACCTGATGTGCCAATAGGCAAGCCACAGGTTTGTTCCGTACCTGTGACCAGAAAGTCCCCAGCTTGTCCATGCATGCGCTGATGGACGTGACTCTTACAGACCCCCGTTACCTGGTCACCGTTCCGTGCTGCTGACCTGAGACGTGAACTGAGCTGCCTCCTGGGGCGGGTCCGACTTGCTGTCCCCGCAGACGTTCCCACGGCGGATGTCTTTGACGGAGACGTTCTTCACGTTGAAGCCGACGTTGTCTCCTGGCAGGGCCTCGCTCAGAGCCTCGTGGTGCATCTCCACCGACTTCACCTCAGTGGTGATGTTCACTGGGGCAAAAGTCACCACCATGCCAGGCCGGAGGATCCCCGTCTCCACGCGGCCCACTGGGACGGTGCCGATACCTGCCGGGGAGGAGAGAGGCGGCGACATGAAGACAGAGCACAAAGCAGTCAGCTTATCATATTCCCAGAGACTGTGGGCCAGACCATCAGCTGTGGAAAGCACGGAGGTCAGTGAAGCTATGTCAGTTTACACCAGAGGAAGATGTGGGACTATTTGCTTATTTACGGCCTAATCTAGAACCAAGGCGGGAAAGATCAGCTACCAGGGCCCCTAGCAATGCCTTGCTCTGTGCCTGATAAATGATACCCATTCAATGCTTTGAGAAACCCTCTATAGCTCAAAGAAGTGGCCTCAGAGCCAGGACTAGCTGTGTAGCCCTATGTCATCTGAAAGCAGTTCCATTCCACCCGTGTAAAGCCTCTTGATTTAAATTCATAGGGACAGGAAAGCAATCTCCTGGCCTGAATATTGCTAAGCATTTTCACACTGGCCCTGAAAACGCACCTGATACTTGCTCAGAATTAGCGCCTAGCTCCAGGGAGTGACAGAATAAGAGAGGGTATTAACCCAAGGGAGGCCTTTTACCAACTTGCTCCCTCTCAAGAGTTTGGAAAACTCCATGAGTTACGTAAGAAACACCAAGAGAAATGACCTTGCAAAGAGGCCAGGAAGCCTGGCTGGATCCATCCTCTCCCTGGAGTCTGCTCTTGTACTCCCTGTGGTATCATTTTCCGCCAAATACTCGTCTTACTCCATGGGAAAACCCTCTGTATCTGTTGCTCATGTGCCCTTGACTGGGACCCACTAACTAATGACCATGTGATCTGCTGTGGCAGGCTAACGATTAAAAGACCAGGCCGCAGCAATGCGCTTCAGGGGAGCAAAATTCAATCCATGCCTGACATCCACACTGAGCAAGTCCTAGCAAGGGTGAGGGGAGGGGCTGTAAATTGATTGTGTGAGATTCAGCAGACATTGCCTTGTGCCCTAAGCAGGAGGGACTCCTGCAAAATATTTATATCCACTGAGACATCAGTTCACCAGGGCAAAGGAGACAGTCTGGCTTAAATATCCCACACACAGTTTGCTGGACAGGCTAGCTAACGAGGTGTTACTGATTGACACAGGCAACTGGAAGGCTCCCGACTCTGCGGGGGGGGACCAGGTGCCAACAGGGCAGAGAAGGATCTCTCAAGGGCACAGGCTATTGGCTTGCTGATCTGACTTTCTTCAGTGAATTTTAGTGCTTGTGTGGCAGACAGTGCTGGTGACACCAGGGCATAGCACGAGCAGCCACTGAGCAAACTTCCTTCCCCCCCCGAGAGCTAAGCCTCAGCACCTACCTCAGAGCCTCCTTGCTGTCCTGATCCTGGCCTCTAGCACAGTTTTGCCAGGAATCATAAACATGCATTTCCTTTTGGGCCTTAGACCAAATTTCAGCAGACCTCTGTTTCCAGGCACAATCTTTCACCCACGATATTCATGCTCAGAAAATTAATTCTGGGTGCAGGTTGTGCCCCCAAAAGCAACATTCTGCAAATGCCTCCCTAAATCTCCAGCCGTGTAAAACTAGCCCGTGATGGGTCTCTTTGCAACGGTCCTAACTCAGTGTTCCCTTTTGCTTCCTCTGCTCCAACCCTTATAGGTCTGATCTTGGGTGGAGTTTGCAAAGTCCAACTAACAGCCCAATGAGATCTGGAAAATGCAGACAACTATGGGGAAAAAGTCTCTGCTCCAACCACCAGAGCGCGCTGTGCTGAGGGAGGGAAGACAGCAATAGTTTTGCTCACCGCCGATCTTGTAGACGTCCTGAAGGGGCAGACGCAGAGGTTTGTCTGTAGGGCGGGTGGGAGGCAGGATGGTATCCAGAGCTTCCAGCAGCGACACTCCACTAGCATTTCCTTCCTTACGTTCTACCTTCCAGCCTTTGAACCACGGCATCTAGAGAACAAAAAGGGGCAGAAGCATGCCAGTCCTCTGCAGTAGAGCCTTTCAAACCCAAAGTCCCCTAGAAATGTTCCAGCAGGAGAGGAGCATGCTAGAAGCCCCGTATCCACATTGATAATGGGGCAGCCATTCAGCCACTGAATCTGAACCCTGTTTTCACACAGAGAGGCTCATTTCTCTCCAGGAGAACAGAAAGCTCTTTATTTGAGCTGGGGTTGCAGTCACCTGCTGACCTGTTCACCCAGTCTTAATCTGGTTTGACTCATTTAGCAAGGAGCAATCCTTCTGCTATATCATCCCGTGCGTTAATCTAGATCTGCCTGCCTTAATTCACCATCTGCTCCAGCAAGGCCTCCCAGCCCCCATTCTCTCCTCTCATTAGGAGCAGCATACACCATATGTTAGCACAAGTAATCCAGTGACACAGCCTGCTGGGAGGGAGGGACAGTGCATATGCTGGTCTTTTAATTCCCTTTGCATGCTGGGATATGCATGGATACACTGTTCCCTCCACCCACAAATCTGTCCCCATTCACCTTTGCTCTGATGACTCACTAAACCTCAGCTATGGGCAGATCCAAGCCTGCAGCCTGCTGGACGCTCTAGGGAGGGGATGTCCCCTATTTTGTGACAAACGCAACGAGTTCATCTATGGGCAGAGTTACAGTGGCTTAAACTAGGGGTGCATCTTAAAATCGACATCATTAAACCAAAGCAAATGTCTGCACGGATCCTCTGAAAATTGATATCAACCTGATGTCTGCTGATCAGGAACAGGGTTAAGTCACTCTTAAACTGAATAAAATGCATTCACACAGGGGTCTGCTCGGTCTCACTGAACTGGTTTAAAACGAAGTTAAACTTGTGCAACTCCAGTGTGTAGAGAAGGCCAGAGAGGGGCATGCATGGGAGGAGAGAGGGAGAAAATGGTGAGATGGGCCATTGAGAGGAAAGTTTCTCAAGTTAGAGGGAGAAAGAAAGACAGATGGAAGGGAGTGCTAAAGAGAGGAGGAAAAGCAAGACAGGCGACCTCAGGACAGGGTGGGCTGACGCTGAACTGAATGTTCAAGATTCCTTCAAGTCTTGCCAGTCTCTAAAGTACGAGTCCACTCAAAGCAGCAGGTGTCTGACTGTTTAACTGCCTGATTTAATTGGCAGCTTGCTCCGGGCACTGCAGCTAAGCTCCCCCCAGACTTGAATGCCATTATCGTCCCAAATCCTAGCAACCCGTGGTGGGCACCATGCCAGGAAACTCCAGCTCATGTTTGCAATGCAAATCAAGACTGTGGCTGGCTTCTGGCAGCAAGCAGCACATTCCCTGACCTCCCTTCGCGTTTGGCTCCGCGGCCACCGACACAGAGACAGCGTGGCCACCTGCCGACCGTGCGGGACAGAAATCCCAACAATGCGGGACAGAATTCCCAACAGTCAGCTCTAGAAAACAAAACTCTTCCAGGTGAGCTGCAGCAGCAACCCTCAGCTCAGCCAGCAGAGGGAGCTGAACCTTCGCGCAAGCCTGACACAGTCCATCCAATAGACAGCGGTGACACAGGTGACCATCAGGTTCCTTTAACCCTGACCCTAGGGGTAACCGGGAAAACCCAGCGAGGGGAGCCCAGGTCTCCCGGTGCATTCTGAGTGCTGGACTTCCTACCCTCCAGAGGTGACAGCACAGCCCTGCATCTCCCACTGGCCACCTAAGGAAAAGCGTCTGCAGAGTGGATTTTTTTTGCGTAGCAAGCAGAGGGCTGTTATTTTATTATTTGCATTACAGGAGCAAACAAAATCAGCCCCACTGTGCCAGGCGTTGTACAAACAGGGGAGAGGCAGCCCGTGCCCCGAACAGCTTACCATCTGAAGGGACAACAGGTAGGAGGAGAAACAGAGGCATGGAGAGGGGATGTGATTTGCCCAAGGTCACCCAGCCGCTCAGCGGCAGAGCCAGGAATGGACCCAGGCCTGCTGACTCTGAGCCCAGTGCCCTCAGAAAAGAGCCCATGCCCTCAGCTGGGAGTCACAAAGGAGAGAGACAGGAGAAGTGGGGACAAGGAGTCACAGAGCTGCATTGCCAAGACCTCATCCACCCCACTCTGGAGAGGTGTCTAGTGACAGGCGCCTGATTCAGAGCCAATGGCCACTCTAGGTGGGTGTTGACCCATGTGAATGTCAAAGCCGTGCCAGCTGGCAGTTTGCTTCCCCTGTCACTTGGGAGGTCTCTGGGAGCTTCCACTCTCACTTCCCTGATGGCTTTGGGCGGGTGGAACAGCCCTCCGCTGCTCCCCATTGCAGAGCTCAGTGCACGACATGCCGGGGGAGGAAGGACGTGAACTGGAGCCATTCCTGGCCTGCTTTAGCTCACACTGGGGACTGGTCTGTCTCCTGGAGGCTCTGGAATCTGGGAGGTGCAAAGGTAGCAAACAGGCACCTTCCTTCCCTCCACACCCCCACCCACGCTGCTCCAAGTCAGCTCAGCCACATCCCAGGAGCTCTTAGTAAAATAAAACTAGCGGTAGGATGCTCTAGTGGATGGGAGCCAAGAGTGGCACCCGGAGCTCCCAAATTCAATTCCCCTCTGCCGCTGACTTGGGCATGCCACACGGGGCCTGATTCCCAGATGTCCTGAGCACTCCTAGTCCCCACTGACTTCAACTGTGCGCAGGACTACTGAAAACTTGGTGAACGTCTCTGGACTTCTCTACACGAGGAAAATTAGTACCAATAGGTTATAGCAATGGCCCTCAGAGATGCAGCCCCACCAAGGGTAGCAACAGCATAGGCCCTAGTGTAGACAGTGCTCCATTTCATATGCTTATCGCTGTACACTGGTCCAGTTGTACTCTTGATATATTACAGGCACTCCATGTTCTAGTGTGATGCACCTTCTGTGTCAGAGGTTCCCTATACATAAGAGGGCGTCCCCTCCTCCCAACAGTCTTAGGTCTGTAAAGTGCTTTGAGGATGTAGTTTTCAGGGCAGGGACTGTCTTGTTGTTCTCGGTTTTCATAGTGCCAAGTAAAATGGGGCTCTGATCCCTGACTGGAGTCCCTAAGGCTACTGGAATACAAATATTAAAGCACTGTAGCTAAGCACTAAGTCTATATTTCACACTCTCTTGGCCTGCTATGCCAGTTTCCCCTCATGTTACTTTTAATTTACACTGGGGTAAGTGAGAGAAGAACCAGGCTCCCTGTGCTGTTGCCAGCTCTGATAGCTGGCGTTTTTCGTAAAGCCCCAGTGCTTGGAGTCAGGTGATTCCATGAGAATCTCAGCAGGGTTTGTTTTTGTTAAGTAAGTTTCCAGCAACTACACACCACACCACAGAAACACTAACCTAGGAACCAATCCCTGTAACAAACCCCGTTGCCTACTCTGTGCCCATATCTACTCTAGCAACACCACCAGAGGACCCAACCACATGAACCACACCATCAGGGGCTCATTCCACCTGCACATCTACCAATGCGATAGATGCTATTGTGTGCCAGCAATGCCCCTCTGCCATGTACATTGGCCAAACTGGACAGTCCCTACGTAAAACAATACATGGACGCAAGTCAGACACCAGGAATGGTAACATACAAAAGCCAGTAGGAGAACACGTCAATCTCCCTGGACATCCTATAACAGATTTAAAAGTAGCCATCCTTCAACAACAACTTCAAAAACAAACTTCAAGAAGAAACTGCAGAGCTAAAATTCATTTGCAAATTTACCACCATTAATTTGGGCTTGAGTAGGGACTGGCTGGCTCACAACAAAAGCAATTTTCCCTCTCTTGGTATTGACACCTCCTCATCAATTATTGGGAGTGGACCACATCCACCCGGATTGAATTGGCCCTGTCAGCACTGGTTCTCCACTTGTGAGGTAACTCCCTTCTCTTCCTGTGTCAGTATATTTATGCCTGCATCTGTAATTTTCACTCCAGGCATCTGAAGTGGGGTTTTTGACCCACAAAAGCTTATGCCCAAATAAATCGGTTAGTCTTTAAGGTGCCACCGGACTCCTCGTTGTTTTTGTGGATACAGACTAAGATGGCTCTCCCCCCCCGCCCCCCTGATTCTTTCCAGCCCTGGTTGTTCCACAGAAAAGCCTGAAAAAGTGACTCCTCAAGGCTCAAAACCAAGAAGCAAATAAAAAAGGGATTATTTCCAAGCCAATCGCACAATTGGGGGGGGGGGGGGGCTGCCGGGTGAGTTTTGCACCCTGCGGGTTGGCGGTGCTGCCTTGGGGCCCTGCTAGGGTTGCTGGAGGCAGGTGGGTTTTCCTCAGCACCTCTGCCCTTTCAGCACCTCAGGGCCGATAAATGAGTGAACCTTCCTCCGCATCAAAGCATGGGACTTTGCGCCACCCAGGCCATAGAAACCTTTGGCGGAGACTGTGTGAGGCAACATCACCATCTGGTGGACAGTCTCCTTCATTGCCATCACTGACATGCTCTCTGGAGATGCTACATTTGCATTCCTCCCTGACAGTGGCAACACCCCATAGATCATGGGGCACCAGAAAGCACAGAACTGTCTACAGGGACATTTCTGCCTGGGTCCCTCATTGCTAGCCCCTCTGGAGTTTCCTGCCCAGAACATTTCTGGTATTTAGGAGGCAGTTCAGTATCAGAATCCATTAGCTACTCCTCTAGGGGCTAGGACTGGGAGCCATCAGCAAGCAAAATGTCCCTTTATCCAAACAGAGACGGATTTAGGAAACTCTCCTATTTTCCCCAATCTTCACCCCGTCCACGTCCCATCACAGACACACTTGTCTCTATGCACTATAGACGTGGGCTTGATTCTCTGCTGCCAGACACAGTCACATACAGCTGGGGGTATCCAATGCTGCCCCTCTGATCCATCTGAACCATTTCACACCCTCTTCCCACAGGTGTCAATGGCAACACAAGTGTGAGGCAGCAGAGAAACTGGCTCTCCAGGTGATGTTTCCCACCCGGTGCCTTCAGGCAGGGAAACACTCACAATGCAGGCCTGGCTCTGAAGTCAGCTAACTTGGATCTCCTTATGAATAGTCTCAGCTGTGGGGCTCTCTCCTGAGAGAGATGTATTCAGGCAAGGCAGAGGCATGGGATGGGAGGAGCTATACCATGGGAGAGACCCTGGAAAGAATTTGGGTGACTCATCCTGGAATGCTCACACTCTATCAAGTCCTCCACTGCCTTCTCAAGGATGCAGCATGAGGACTCCCACCATCTCCGCTTGGAGGGCCTCTTGCTGTTCCACCAGGCCCCTCTGCTTGCTTCCAGGTACCTAACCCCCACTGAGGTACCAGCAAGGAGCACTGACTGCTCTCCATGAGGACAAGGCATAGCTCCATCTCTCATTCCCAGTGCATTCAAGCCATATATATTGGCGGGTGCATTCAAGCCATATATATTGTGACGGACTCAGACCAGAAGGATATAAGGGTAGTGGAAGGCAGGTATATCAGCCTCAGAATGAGCAGGTCCCTGTTCCCTGGATAGCCAAACAAAGGCTACTCCAGGCCAATCAAGGCACCTGACGCCAATTTAACCAATTAAGGTCGTTAGGCTAATGCAGGCACCTGACCTCAATTAACTGGCAAAGGGTTAGTTAAGGCCCTTAGGCTAATGGACACAGCTGGAACCAATTAACGTCCTACTCATACTGCTTAAAAGCTCTCCTTTCCAGCTCTTCTCTAGAGAGAAGCCCAGGTGAAGGGAGCTGGAGGAGAGAAGTGTTGCTGAAGTCTGAGGTAAGGGTGAAGCTTGGGAAAAGGGGACCATGGGGAAGTGGCCCAGGGAATTGAAGCAGCATCATTGGTGAAGGGAAAAACCACTGCTACCATTAGGGTCCCTGGGCTGGAACCTGGATTAGAGGGTGGGCCCAGGTTCTCCGCTTCCCCCATGCTCTACAGAGATCCCTTTGAGAGAGGAAGCAGACTTTGGCTCAGGCAGGCAGGAGGCCAAGCTGAGCCTACCAAGCTCTAAGGAGCAACAGAGACACTGGGTATTCCACCTTCCATACTGGCCTGAAAGTAGCTCAATAAGTGGTGACCCTTGCTGCTATACTGGGAAAGGGAGGCCCTATTGAGGGTCTTGGTGAGCTTCTGAGGCCACTGAATCTGCCTGGAAGTGCAGGACCCACTAATACAGGTTTGGCACTTTGTCACTATCTACACACACACACCCCCACCCACCCATTTTTACTTGGCCTTATTTGAGGGCCAAGGTTGGCAGGTGAGAATAGAATCCACTCCTGGTGGGCAATGTCCAGGCAGGGATGGGTTAAAAACTAGAGCGTAGAAGCTAGAGCCTATGCAGGTACAAAGCTGCTAACTGGAGACTGTGCCCAGGCTGGAGTTTAATTTGCTGGAGAGAGATGACTGAGCAGCTGAAATCAAGACCAGCCAAGCTGCATTTCTCTGTGCTGCACCCTTTGTGGCCTGGGTTTATAGGGCCAGAAGGGGCTGGTAGACCTGACCTCCTGGCTGCAGGGGCTTGGCCTTTGTGTCTCTGGTAGACAGAGGGTACAATAACCACACTAAGGAAGAGGCAGAGGACTGCTACTGTTGATTAAAATGGCTCAGCCTCTCCAGCAAATGGCATTGCTCCCAAGCCCCCTCTGCTCTGGCAAGTGACTGTACATGGAAGAGCGTCTCCTTCTGTGTGGCTGAAAAGGTTAAAACTGCAGTGGTTGGCAGCCAGCCCTGCACCTGCCTCCTCCTCCAGCCGGTGCAAGAGAGAACGGGCATCAGTTTCCAGATTGAGTTTCATGCCTTTGTCGGAACTACTGACTGGGACGGAGAGAGCAATAGCCCGGCAGCCTTGAGTCGAGGACTCTGCGTGATCACGGGCCCTTCCCAGGAGTCACTCACTCCCACCCAGAAATTCAGGGAAGAAGCCCTAGATCCTTTAGCAGCTCATTCGGCAGAACTGCTCAGAAAGTATTTCTAAAGGAGAGGACCCTGGGGTGGACGGGGGAGTGTGGAGACACTGCCTGACCCGGCGCCTCTTTCATTACAGCCCTGAAGGCAGTGTTTAATTTGTATCAGGGAACCAATCTTTAAAGAGACCTGTTGCTTGTCAGCTCGGCCCACAAGTGGTGAGCCTGATACCGGATTGCCAGCCACAGGGCCTCTGCTCGGTGGAGACGCCTTCCCTGAAATAGGCTTCCAAGCAACAGAAAGCTGCAAGGGGAAGGGAAAAGCCAAGTTTGCCTGCCCACTGAAATCCATGGACATTTCTCTACTAACTTCAGGGAGCTGTAGATCGGTCCCCATGGTGTATAATCAACATAGGCCTAGGAATTGATGGTTCAGTGGAATGCATTATATTTAACCCTTAAACTGCAGGCAATCCACTGGCCTGTTCCAGAAGCGTCGGTCTGACAGCATGAGCTGTTAAACAAGGTCTTAATGGAAGTGGGGTGCCAAGACAATGGAGAGCGTAGCACAGAATCTTCTGCCGGCCAGTGTCTGTTACTTTCGATATACTCACTGCTTCCAAAGCAGCAACTGGGGACTAGTCCAAAATGACTGTTTCACAAAGATCTCCTGCAGCAAATGTAGCCAGGCTGTGTCCTTTCTTATTTGGGTGAGGCCAATACATGGCATGGAGGAGAACGAAGCTGCCATGGGTTCTAGCGGTTTCTTGGAATTCTAATCCCACAGGGGCTGCTGAGCATGTGACTACCTTGTGCTTTAATGGAACCCAGCCAGAAAATGGGGGTGAAAATAAAGACTTTACTGTAAGGGGGGGAAAACACAGATGCTGCTTCTCCTAGGAGGGTTCTAGTGAGAAGTGGCGGTAGGGGGTGCTAGTCTCATCTTTTGGGTAAGATGTAAGACTGATGTCCTGGTCATTTGCCTGATCCTGCAAATTGCTGTGGTCACGGGCTGCAATCCGACAAAGCCAGCAAGCAAGACTGAAGTCAATGGCATTATTCATACACTTAAAATTCAGCATGGGCTTAAGTGCTTTTTGGACCAGAGTGCTCGGCACCTTGCAACAGCTCGTTACTCAGCCTGATTGAGCCAGTGCTAAGGGTCTTGTGGTGCGTTCATGAGCGTAGGAGTGTTAAAATTCTACCCACCCAAGCTCCCGCTGCAATTTCGATTGTCTGGGGCATTCTAATGTGCTGTTCAAACAGCTGCCGGCCTCCCACCCCAGAGACAGCTGCCTCTGTCTGGCATGGGAAAGCTATTTCTGCACATAAGCTTTGCACAACCAAGGAGTAGCGTTTAGAAAATGCTATTAGGATGAATGGGGCCAGCTCACTTACAAGTTTAAAAAAAAAATTTCCCTGCACGCCACAGCCTCACTCTGCACCTCCACTGCCCAACCTATTAATAGGAGGGTTGCTCAATATCATCTTCCCAACCCAGCAACTGGTGACATTTGGAAGCCTAACTTGAGTCTAGTCAAGAACCCTGGTACTTTCCTCATAGTGACCAAGACAGACCTTACCCTAGCTTCATGGAGCATAAGAAGAGAACCTCTAAAGTCTAGGGGACAAAATATTTTCTTCTAAGTTAAGCCTGGTCTTTTGACCAGTTTGTCCTATGGGGGTTCAATGATGTTTGAATAAAGTTTCATCGTTGTTAGGTATAATTACAGCACAGCCCTCCTTTAACCGAGGGATAATGTATCTGAGTACCTCAGTCTTTATTTTCATAGCAACCCTGTTTGGAAAGAGTGCTATTATCCACCCTTTTATAGGTGGGGAACAGACCCACAGAGAAGCTAAATGGCATGGCCAAGGTAACCTGGGGAGTCTGTGCCAGACCAGGGAATTGAACCTGGATCTTACAGGGGCCAGGCCACCAGCCTAACCACTGGACCCTTCTTCCCCTTGGGTTCTGGTTATTTTTTTCCAACCAAAAAATACTTCACTATATGAATGTCACTATAGTAGGAGCCAGGCTGTCTGGCAAAGGAGTACTGACAACTGCAGGAGGTCCCGGCAAAGCCCTATTGTCACACCTGTTGGAGAACAGCTGTTGCAAGATTAAGAGCTTAGCTCTTTCTCTTTATCATGGGAAATGGCAACGTCTCTTCTCCTCCCATCTCAGCTGAGCAGAGGGGGAGGTGAAGTTAATTTTCATATTTTGATTTCGCCAAGCCAAAAAAACCACACGACTGTGGCCCTCAAGACATGCCCTGGGGCATGTCTGAGGAAACCAAGAAGCGGCCCTGCCATGTGGCAGCAGACAGAACTGTCTCACTGCTAGGTCATATGCCTTATAGGGGAAGGAGCTGCTTCGGGTACGATAAACCGTCCCTGAAATAGCTCATTCCATTCTAGGTACCACATCATCAGAAAGGTATGGATAAAGCAGGTCGGAGGAGATCAGTGGGATGGAGGACTGATTTAGGAAGGAAGAGTGAACGAGCTAAATCTGCACAGCTTGGGGAAGTGAGGGCTAAGGTGGGAATAGGAGAACAATGTAGCAATATGTCCAGGGTGTACCTGCTGAGGAAGGAGAGGGATTCTCTAGCATAGTACATGGCATATCACTAGGAGGAATGGGAACAAAATTTAGACAGAAAGGGACTTTTAGAATTAATGTCAGGAAATTCTTCCTCAGTTGGTCTCTGAATGGTTTCAGACGGGGAGTGGTGAAGCGCTACTGTTTGGGTCATTTAAAAGCAGAGTGGGCATAACCCTTGGTAATGTTCTGTGGGGAACAATCCTGGATGATCTGATGGACCATCACTTCCATGGCTAACTTCTTGGAGAGTCTTGGGTTGCCTGCGTAAAGACTTACCCAGAGACACATACACACACAGTGAATCAATGTCTCACACACCCACACAAAATCAATGTGTGGCTGCTGTATTGACAGACACTTCTGGGAGAATTTCCCAATGCCGGATAGGCAGAAACTAGATTGAATAAAGGGAGCCATTCCAAGGGCATGACCTAGTTTGTGTTATTTCACTGAACAAACAGTGCACAAAAACAGGTTATGCTCCCCCCGGGTTTGACAACCACTTTGGATGGATCTGGTTACTAGGAACCAAAGGCCTTCAAATTAAATCCCTAAGGAGAAGTTACTCAAACCAATTCCTGCAGTTGTTTACCCTTATCTGCCATGGTATCAGTCCAACACAGGATGATAATCAGGGCCCTGAACACTAGGCCCATTTACATTTGGTCAGCTTGATTAAAGCTGTGGGACAAAGATCTATTTTTGCAACACAGGTAGTTCTGCAGCATGGGGGTGCGTGCAATCTGCATTCATTTTGCACAGCACAAAGGTCAACCTCAGCCTGGATTTGAGCAGCTTTGAGGTGGTAAATCTAGCACCGCACCCATGCACACTTACATTGGGAGATGGCTCCAGCATGTTGTCCCCATGCCACCCAGAGATGGGCACAAAGGGGACCGTGGCAGGGTTGTAGCCGATCTTCTTGATGTAGGCGCTGACCTCCTTGACGATCTCATCGTAACGTTTCTCGCTATATGGCGGCTCTGTGGAATCCATCTTGTTGATGCCCACAATGAGCTGCTTGACGCCCAGTGTGTAGGCCAGGAGGGCATGCTCACGGGTCTGCCCATTCTTGGAGATACCAGCTTCAAATTCACCTACACCAGCGGCAACAATCAGCACGGCACAGTCAGCCTGGGAGCAAGAAAGACAAAGCAGATTAGGTGTTGATGCCAGCCCAAAGGAGATCTGTCCTCTGCTGCTTTGTCCTTGGTTCCTCTTGAGCGAGAAGGTTCAGAACCTCTCCAGGTCAGGGAGGGAACCTGCATGAGTGCTCCCTCTATTCTTATGTGATAAGTAACAGCTTCCTCATCTTGAAAGCAAGCCTCCTCTTTCCCATCCTGCTGACCCAGCTCTGCCCTGTTAGGAAATTCGCTATTGTACTAGGATGGTCTTGTGGTGAAGGCCGTAGCCTGGTACTTGAGACTTAAGGTATGGTCCTGCTTTTGCCACAGGTGATCTTCAGCAAGTCATTTATTCTTTTGTGCCTCAGTTCCCTATGTGTAAAATGGGGCTAATAATACTTTCCTACCTCACAAGGGTGTTGTGAGGGCAAGTTCATTAATGCATGTGCAGTGGTCACCTGCTAGTGACTGGGGGCCACCTAGGAACCTAAACCACTTCTCAGACCCTATTGATCCTTTCAATCTCTCGTTGCTTGTGGGTGGCTGCCCAATGCACACTGGAATAGAGTGAGCCTGCTCCTATCCAACACTTCTCTCTGCAGTGCTTGTTGAGGATTAAATAAGTTAGGAAAAACTTTTTCACTATGAGGGTGGTGAAACACTGGAATGCATTACCTAGGGAGGTGGTAGAATCTCCTTCCTTAGAGGTTTTTAAGGTCAGGCTTGACAAAGCCCTGGCTGGGATGATTTAACTGGGAATTGGTCCTGCTTTGAGCAGGGGGTTGAACTAGATGACCTTCTGGGGTCCCTTCCAACCCTTATATTCTATGATTCTAAGATTCTAAATACTGCTCCTAATTACATCAGTGTGAGTATTGGCCCTGATTTTAACAGGCCCAAAAGGAGTACTCCCAAGTCTCTCGAGACAGGCAATGTCTGAGCAGGTGCTATTGAAACTTCACCCCACACAACTCTTGGGTGCCAATTGTGCTATGCCAGACTGCCAGTTGAGCTTGGTCTTATGATGTGAGCTGGGAACCAGGACAAGACCATCCAACCTGAGTTGGATCTAAAGCCCATGGACCTCAATGGACTTTGGATCAAACCCCATGTGCACAAGCCCAGCATACTATTATCTATCCCCTCTCCCAGGCAGGAGTTCTCTCATGACCACATTCCCTCCTCAGCTACATATAGGGACTACAACTGAAGCTGCCTGCAAGAGAAGGCAGTACATGACCCCAGCTGCGCATCAGGATATGAATTTCACAGGACATAGGTTATCTAACTCCCCACTGTCATTTACGGCTCATCCAACTCCCACTGAAATCTATGAAACTATCCCGGTCATCTAAAATGGGACCCAGACGTGTTCTGTAGGCCAAGCAGCAGAATGGGAGAAGCTAGAGCACATTTAAAGTGTTAAGATGAATTCTGCCTTGATCCCTAACTGCACTGGGTCACTATGTGAGACCGAGAAGCTGCCGATAAGTCCCATTTAGTCCAACAGAGGCCATGCATTTCATGTCATGTGACAAAGTGTTGCCAGCCAACATTTCCCACTCGCAGGTGGACCGCAACGATGGCTATATTTTGTCACAGCGATCTAGTAAAGTAGCTCCAGGGCCTGAACTGGAGAGCTGCCAACCACAGCAGGAGTTTGCAGCTGCTCCGAAGCAGGCCTGTGGGAGGGACTGCAAGGTGGGGTGTGCCACGGCTGGGATTCCCATGGCACCACAGTCCAGTTTAGCTCAGGGGGCGCTGCTCGCTTTGCATGGTAGAATTCATCCTTCTCAGGCCAGTCTAAAGACTGGTGAATGGTCCCATCCCCAATACCACCTGAACCCTCGCTCTCCGCAGCTATTCCTAAACAGCCTGAGCTGTCTGCACTTCTACATCTCAGGCAGCGTATCAGCAGCATCCCGAAAATGAACTGCAGCTGGCTCGTGTTCAACAGGGGCCCCTGTATCTCTGTCCAATGCCTCCTGTCTACATCACCAATGAGCATTCATCATGACAGGCCAACAGGAGTCCAGGATTTCTGCGTTCTGGTGTTTTTGCAGGGGTGTTGCTTGCTCAGACTGACAGTTCTGGGGCTAGTGCAACGCACCAATGAATGGGGAGACCCAGGTTCAAACTTACCACCTTGCTTTCATGCCTCTGTTCTGGCAGCAGCCGATGGTGATAAGGGGAAAGCTACCACCAGCCTCCTGGAAGGCAAGTGAGGAGGGCCATTCTGCACTGACCTAGAGACCTCCACCCCCCCAATGGCTATCTTAAGAGTAGCTGCTAGAAGTCTCAAAGGAGGCCTCTAGCCTTGTCAGCTATATGGTCAGGTCCCGCCTGGTGGCTGTGGCAACATGAGGTGCAGGTCAAGGAAAAGCCCTCCCTCACTGGGAGCCCCAAATTTCATGACACCTTTTCCCCCCCACAACAAAAACTATACACAAACCCATCTGCTTCTAACTGAGGGAAGCTGGGATTAAGAATTTTCCTCCTTGCACTTTGGACAGCCAAGGGAACTGAGGACACATCATGATGCCACTCCTGCTTCCAGGCTGCTCCCGCTACTTTGCTAGACCCCAGCCCATTCTCACCCCAAAGGGGAGAGTGTACAGGGCCCATGCTATGTTCTCAAATGCCATTGGCCATTTGATTGTAGAGGGGTGACTCAAGCAGGGGATTGGGAGCCAGGACTCCTGGGTTCTGCCCTTCGCTCTGTTGCTGACCCTGCTCTGGGATGCTACGCAAGCTACTTGGTCACTGTTACCAGCATATCTGCCTCTGAAACAAGGCTAATGACATTATGCGTCGCTTGGCAACATAGTGAGGGTTAATTAATAAAACTTTGCATTTCGTTAGCACCTTCATCCGAGGATTTTAAAGCACTTTACTGACCTGAATTAGGACCATGGGATTCCCTCTCCTCTTGCCCCTTCCCACCCTCTGGCTGCAGAGAGTTCTGTAACAGCTGTCAGCCATGGAGGGACAGTTAGCTCAAACTGGGAGGAAATCAAAGGGGGGGGGGGGCGGAGGGGCTTTGAGATTAGTGGGGCCTTGCCAGACACAGAGGGGCCCCATGCACATTGGTTATCAGTGGGTGTTTCTACAGCACACTGTACTGCCACCATGGGAAGGAAGTTACTGGGCTCAATATGGGGGTAACAGCATGAAATTTAATGGCCTGTGATATACAGATCCGATCTATTGGTCCTTCTGGCCTTAAACTCTAGGAAACATTAAGTTGCAGCTGGGGCTGCACCGCCATTACTGCCCCTGCAACGTTCCAAATACGGGAGGAGGGTTGTGGGTGTGGTGTTTCCGGATTGTAAAAACCGATGCAGCGTGATGTACAGATGAAAGAGCTTCAAGTTTGTTTCAATCTGCATCTGCTGGATTCTGAAACAAAGTCTGGTAGAAAAAACCCTCGCCGCCCCCCCCCCAAGTTAGGGTTTCAAAAATATGCATGGGCACCACCCATCCCCCCCCTGCACCCCAGGGTGTCACCCAGCTGCCCTGTCCCCTTCCCGGGTGCCACCCACTAGCAGGGCACACTTTTACTTTCAAGTCCTTCTGCTCCTCCTCTCCTTGCTCTCACCTGTGAGGTCCCTGTGATCATGTTCTTGATGAAGTCTCTGTGGCCCGGGGCATCAATGATGGTGATGTAGTACTTGGTGGTCTCAAACTTCCACAGGGAGATGTCAATAGTGATACCACGCTCGCGCTCAGCCTTCAGCTTGTCCAGCACCCAGGCATATTTAAAGGAGCCTTTCCCCATCTAGCAGGTGATTTTTTAAAAAAAAAAAAAAAAAAAAAGAGGAGAGCACCTGATGAGAAGAAACCTGAGCCCAGAAACAGGGTCAGCTGATGATGTGGTATCCCAGTAACCTGCCTTCACAAGCTCAGATACCCAACTAGGGAGTTGCTGGTTGCAAACATTAACGACAAAACCCTACTGAATTCAATGGCAGCAGGCCCAGGTCCTTAATCTGTACTGAAGGAAATATGCTCTTCTTTTGGGCAAACAGGACATGATAGTAAATACTAGAAAAATCCCTGACCCCATGTTGCTGGCTATTAGGTGAAACTGGGCCCTATTGCTGGCTAACCGAAAATGCTGTTTCTCAGTCCAGAAGCCCAGGCATCGGTGTAGCCAGCCAATAGTTGAAATGACGACCACCACCACAGTATAATGCTGGATATTTTAAATCAATAAAATGCTGGGATATTGTTGGCTGCTGCCTAAAAGAGCAATGTGATGTTGTTAAGCGGTGGATGAATTCCCGGGCAAAAACTATGCTAGGATATTGCTGACTAATATGAAGTCATGGCCAGCAGTATCCAATGCACAAAATGCTGCATGGGGCTAATCAAAGTAAATACCATCATGGTGTGACAGGCCTCGCTCATAGGTAAAAATCATACTTTTTTTTTTTTTAAGCTAATGAGTAAAATTGTGTTTTCTTTGTTGTATTGCGTGTCAATTTAGGATTATCCCCACATATTAGTTCACTACCTGTGTCTTCCCCCTTATGTCTCAATCTACACATTCATATAGCTGGGGAAGCCACTAAATTAGGTTTTGCCATGTATTGGGTCCATCTTCCTCGCTCTGGCCTTTTCTGATGACAAATCTTGATCAGAACTCACACCAGTAGGGGGAGCTGCTCTTTCCCCTCCTGGATTGGAGTTGTGTGTATCCCTCCCCAAGTGTGAGCCTTCTACCAATGAAAATGAAGCCTCAGAGAGGGGTGGGATGGGGGAAACTATCTTGCAATAGGCTCTCTGAGATGCGCTGTACTTACTTGGCTGTTGCCTGGCAATGCTTGCAGAAATAAAGGTGTTAATGCTCATACACATTCCAGTCTTTAAAAACACCTGAAATATTCTAAATTGGGAAAAAAATAGACCTATCTAGAGAATTAGGTCATTTGCCATGGCATGCTTCTCCATTTCCTATGTGGTTCTCAAGAACATAGCATATGCCATAGCAGATTCATCTAGTCCAATACCCTGTTTACAGTAATAATCAGTACAAGATGCTTCAAAGAAAGGTGCAACAAACTTCATAAGGGGCAATTATGGATGATCTATCCCCAGTGGAAGTTTCTTCCTAACCACAGGCTGTTAGTAGCTGCTTGTGTCCTGAGATATGAGCGTTAATATTGCTGCATAAAAGTTTCTCCTCTAATTTAACTGTGGATATTCTGCTACTGTGTTCTGTTCGGTCCATTGCCATCAGAGTCAATGGAAAGACTCCTATTAGACAGCTGCCATGTTCCATCCCAGAGGTGGTGATGTGATATCCCCTGTGCACGGTTTGTGGAGTACAAATTATTAATGGAGTGCAGACTTCTTACACAGATTTATATCGGGAATGACTTTGCATCTGGCTACTGAGGGTGATAGGCATAGTCCTAAAATGGTTGAAAAACCTTCTCCTTGCTAAATGGAAATAAACAGCCATGCCGAGCAAACAGAGCCTACATCTTCTGATTAGATAGGAATGAGTTTCCATGCATTTCTAAAGGTGCATCCTCACATGTCCTTAGGTATAGGTTGGTGGCACTGGCAAAAGCTATACAAAGAAAGAAAGATCCCAAGCAGTCCCTGTGTCCTTACAGCTAATCTAAAAGAAATACAGATTATAATCAGGATCTGAGCAAGTGCTAACAGATTAACCCTTTTCAAGCTTACATGCTTATTTGTCTAGCACATTATTACAAATGGAAAAGGACAGGGCTTAGTCTTACTGCAAATAACTACGTTTCGAAATAGTGTGGCTATATCAGAGGAACTGCTTTAGCTAGTGGAATTGATTAACAATACATAGTTCTGATATAGCACTTTTCATACAAAGTGCTTTGCAAGAGATGGTATCAACAGCCCCATTTTATAGATGAACAAACAGAGGCAGAATGTGAGGAAGGTCACAGGTGGAGCTAAGAGACTGGACTCCAGGTCTCTAGGCTCACAGCCCACTGCTCTGTTTGCTTAACCATGCTGCCTGACAAACTGTATCTTCCCAGAAAAGCAGACTGGGATTTGAATCTAGTCTGAACATATTTGGGATGGTTCTTACCCTCATCTCTGTAGGCCATACCTTCAACATACAACTGTGCCTTCTTGATACCTCACAACGTTCCTCCTCACTCAGAAAAACAGATCTTTGAGAATTATCAAAGAGGGTTATTTGCTTATCCCTCCCCCCACCCCCCAGAAGGGGTGGGGGGGCCCTGGTCCTTCCATATAAGTGCTGAATTACACTAAAATTTGCAATGTCATGCATAGCTTGAGGACAAATGTGAGCCTTTATTTAACAAACAGATTCCCCCCCTCCCCCAGGTCCCTTTCACTGGGTATATTCAATTACCCAGAACTGGTGTGGGAAAAAACCTGTATTATCTAGCTTTGCACAATAACTCCACTGTTAAATACCAGAAACTGCCTGATATTTCTCGATTAAGCTAAGCATCAAGGACAGTTATGTTCTGAGATCAAAAATAACGAATAAAGAAACCTTCCAAGCTACTACAACCTCTGTGCTCTAGTGAAATAATTCTCTCCTTTTATCTTTTCTCCTTTAAAAAACACAACAGGACCGGGAAAGGGAGGGGGTGGGTGGAGCAGTGGTGGTTGTCGTTTTGTTTTTTTATTCATGCAGGCCTCCATTTCCTCCTAATGCAACTTAGTGAAAGAAAAACCCCTCCACAGCCCTGCATCAGAAAATGGAGTCTGGAAGCTCAGTCAATAGGCTATTAATAGCAGCTTCTAGCCCCTGCATATTCTGGCAAGTCAGTGAAAGTGTCCGTTCAATTAAAGTGGCTGCAGTCACATCTAGAACAACCTAATTATACTGAGTCTCACTCATCGGTACAGGACAAAAATATCTACGAAAACAGCACAGTCCATTTTGAAACAGAGTTTAGACACAGGACGCAGCTCTTGCTGAGAGAGCTGCAAAGGGAACGGACGACAAGGTACAGGGAAAAGGTGGTTTATCCTGGGTGTTATTCCGTAAATGCAAAGGGTTAAGAGGCAATCAGCAAAATGTCTATTCAAGACTGGCAGCTCTAAGAATGCTGCCATTTTTGTAAACTACACATATTGAATTTTAGAAAGAAAAATCGAAGTATATATGCATTAAAGACACAGATTTATGATGGCCACAGCCCTTTTGAAACAATGCAGCAGGGCTCCTAATGGTTCATTTCACTAGAATTTACCATTGCCACGTTCTGAGCTCTTTTAATTTAAAAATGTCATTCTGCAATGGTATTTCTTCCCTTTTACTCCTGTGTATTTGCCCTTGTTATATGCTTTGGTTTGTATGTACTATGCTGAAAGCCAGATAAATGCATTTGTTATTATGCTGCTATTATTTTTGTCTTTATAAAAGAGAAATCATACAATTAAATGAAATGCACATATTTCAGACCAGGTTTTCTACTTTGACAGCTACTGTCAAAACTACACACAAGAGCCCAAACCCAAGAACGTAAATCAGTTTTACCAGACTGGATCAGACCATCTGCCCAGTATCTAGTATCCAACAATGGCCAATACCAGCTGATTCAGAGTACAATGCAAGAAATCCTAGAGCAGGCAACAATGGAATAATCTCTTCCTAAGGAAGAATTCCTTCTAGCTCCCAGTATTTAGATGTTGGCTTATGTCCTAAAGCACAAGCATTTATCTCGCTTCCAGAATCTTTATTCTTTACTGTTATAATTTGTTATCCTTGTAAATCTCCCATATGGCTTTCAAATCATGCTCGACTCTTACCCGCATTGATATAATGTGGCAATGAGTTCCACAGCCAACTAGAAGACCCAGAGTACGGGGTGCAAATGCCAAAATGTCCTCTTTTACCAAGGCCAGAAGAGTTGGAATGGCCCTGAGGTGAAGGGATATTGAGAGAATAGGAACAAAGGAGGGCAGAGGAATAGAGGGAAGGTTGAGGAGGGGCACAGGAAGAATGGAGGAAATGTAGGGAACAATCCTGCACTGGCAGAGGATGGATTTGATGATCTACAGAGCTTGCCCCTCACTCACTTGCTGAGGAAGGGACAAAGGGGAAGGCACGGGAAGGGTCCGAGGTCTCACCTCAGCAGCTTCCTTCTCAAATTTCTCAATGGTCCTTTTGTCAATGCCCCCGCATTTGTAGATGAGGTGCCCAGTGGTGGTGGATTTCCCAGAGTCCACATGTCCAATGACGACAATGTTGATATGTGTCTTCTCCTTCCCCATCCTCTCGGGTTATATTGGAAAGGGCCGACGCTAGCAAAGGAGCGGAAGCAAAGCTGCGTTTTTTTTGTGGAGGCTGGGAGAGACAAACAAGAACATCAAAAGAGTCTGACAGCAACACGACCCACGGCAAACAGACATTCCCAGTAGTTTCACCCAGGCTGAGTCTGACGACCACGACAATACTGTTTAGCTATTTAGACATATTACCTTTTGCCTCCTGAATTAAGGCACTCTCTCTCCCCGGATCCCAGCAAGCGAGATGTAGGCCAGACATAGTCAGGTTTGTCTGTCCGCCTCCCTTTTTTGTAGCAGTGATGGGGCCCGCCTGCCTCTGGAGTTGCTGTGGCTGATGCTAACCCCGTTCATCTTCTATTTCTGTATTCTGTATAAACCCTTCCAAGCCCCGTGCAAGTCGCCATCTTTTCAGCCTTTGCAAGGAAGCCAAAGATAGGGGAGGAGACCGCTCGTTCAAAGTGACACGTCATAAGGGCCCCAAACATATCATCCTAGTTAGACCCTTGAAACCCTGCCAAACCAACAGCTCCCCCCTCCGTCTCACTTACAGGGGGTTGTTACTGATTTATTCTTGGTGCTTCTTTGTCAAAGATTCCAGTGATTTTTAGGCACTGCCTCCATTTCATGCACTGTTCTGCTCTCAGAGGAGCTCTCGGGCATCCATTCTTGCCTAGACTTGTCTCCATAGAGGTCCTATAAGATACTCAATTCCTTTCTGTTTGCACCATGGACTGAAATCTCCCAAGAGCTCATGGTTAGGATAACAATATGGTGCCCACAAAAGGGAACAGACAAAAATAACTCATGCTCAGCCCTCTCCCCCTAAAGCTGAACTGGAAGCAGCCTGGGCGCTTGCAGGAACCTCAGCAATGGCGTCAGAGCACGCAGTAGTGTGTTTTCTTCCACGCATCAAGAGAAAATTGAAGAAGAGGTATAAAAAGAAGGTATAAAAGCAATACATCCAGCTATCTGCCTCAGCATCTCAAAGGACCCGGTAGCACACTGCACCTGCTACAGTAACTGTGCAGAACAGGAGCCTAGGTTGTTGCCTAATAAAATCTAATTTCTTGTATCCACCCTTAAAGTTAAAAGAGCTCAGGGAAAGTTTGCTGGTGTAAATCAGATTCCATCATGCACTCGGTTATAGCCCCTGAGAGCAGCCTTCCAGGCTGGGAGCAAACCCCTCCACTTTTTTCACCCTTCATGGACCTGGCTCAGATCATTAAATCAGTTATGCTAATGCACATTATAAGCCAACACAAATGAATGCAGCGCTTTCAAGTCTGTGCATCCCACATCCTCTAGCTGCAACCCATTCAAGATAAGCAACCTCCAATCGTTTCAGAAACCTCTCCACCATCTTTTTTTTCCAGGGTTAAAGATGCTAAGTGCCTTTATTTTCAAGTGGGGAGGAGGGTCAGGCATCTTGGGCTGGAACATCTAGTTCTGGGCAAGCTCTGCGAACGGTCAAACCCCTCTACATACAGCACCTGCTGGAGTCTGGTGACACAGCCTCCCCTTCTCTGCCCCTCCCTCTGGGTTATTTTTAAACCCTGCTGGCCCCAGACTGGGCTAGTTCAAAGCAGTTAGGGACTAATATTCCCTTTCCTAGCACCCCAAATGCTGATTTCTACCCAAAATTTTCCAACCCGGCCACCTTTTCCGACCGATCTGCGAAGCCGCAAATGTATGCATGTCTTCCCTACCTTTCCTTGGGGGTGTCACCACAAGGTCAAACCCAGCCGCTGCTGCCCCGGCCTGATTTCCTTCTCTCTCCCCACTCCCCCCGCCCCCAGACCACCCCCAGCCTGGGAGCCGTTCCCACGCGCTGCAAAGACCCTGGCGTGGCGAGCGAAGAGGAGACGCACTCGCCAGCCGCCGCAATGACACTGTCCCGACCGAGCAGCTTAAGAGCGGCGTATGCCACGACCAGACAGGACCGGCTCCTGCTCTCGGCTCCGGGCCGGCTGTCGCCCCGCTTTTTTGAGCCCCTTTTATTCTCCATCGCCGGCGACCACGGCTCGCCCTTCATCGCTGCACGGGCATCACTCGCTGCAGCGCCGCCTCCTCCTCCTCCCACCCGCGGCTGCAGCCCCCCACTTCGCAGGCGGCCCCGGCCGCGAACTCGCGCCCCGACGCTGTAGCCCCCGGTTCGAGCCGGCCCCGGGGCGCCCGGTTCCCGCAGCAAGCGGCGGCGGCGGCTGGGCGCTCTTACCGGTGGCGGCGCCGGGCTCAGACAGCAGAGGCTGCCAGCTTCGGCTCCGGCGGCTTTATCTCCCTGGGAGGGGGTCCCCCTATTGCCGGTGCCGGCGCAATGCAGTGACCCCCTGCGCTACAGCAATGCGGTACCGAGCGGGGCGGGGCCGGCGGAGGGGGAGGGCGCCTGGGAACAGCGGGGAGGGGAGGGGAAGAGAAAAATAGAGGAGAGGAGAGGGCAGGGTGGGGAGGAGGAACTAGAGAGGGGGGGAGATAGGGGATGGAGGGGGTGGGGAGGGGGAGATAGGGGAAGGGAATGAGGAGATGGGGGAGTGGGGAGATAGGGGGAGGCGGGGGGAGGACGGGGAGATAGAGGGAAGGGAACGAGGAGGGGCAGATGGAGGGGAAATGGGGGGGGAGGAGGGGGAGAGAGAGAGAGGGAAGGGAATGAGGAGCTGCGGGGGATGGGGAGTGGGGAGAGGAGGGGGAATGAGGAAATGTGGGGAGGGAGAGATAGGGGGAAGCGGGAGTGGGGAGAAGATGGGGATGGGGGAGGGGAGATAGCAGGAATGGGAGGAAGAGGGGGAGATGGAGGAGGAATGAGGAGATGGGGAGGGGGAGATAGGGGGAATGCAAGGGGAGGGAAGGGAATGAGAAGGGGAGAGAGAGGGGGCTGGAGGGGGAATGGGGAGATGGGGGAAGGGAATGAGGAGTGGGGAGATGGGGAGGAAGAGGGGGAGATGGAGGGGGAATGAGGAGATGGGGAGGAAGAGGGGGAGATAGGGGGAATGCGAGGGGAGGACGGGGAGATAGAGGGAAGGGAATGAGAAGGGGAGAGAGGGGGAATGAGGAGATGGGAGGAGGGGGAGATGGGGGAAGGGAATGAGGAGTGGGGAGATGGAGAGGAATTAGGAGATGTGGCGAGGGGGAGAGAGGGGAAAGCGGGAATGGAGGAGGAGATAGGGGAAGTGGGAATGAGGAGCTGGGGGAGTGGGCGGAGGAGGGGAAGATAAAACGGGATGGCAGGAGAACAGGGGTCAGAGGAAGGGCTGGGGATCCAAGGGACGTGTCTTGCAATAGGGCAGCAGAGGGATGTGGGCAGGAGGTGAGGCTCAAGGTCCTGTCCAGCCGCAGGCTGGGCAGAGTCAGGCCTAGAGGGGATATTTGCACCGTGTGGCACTGTCAGCACTAGGCAGCTGGCTGAGGTCAGCCGCGACTGACCGCTGCTACCATCCGAAGGCTGCGGGGTGTCCCGTGTGATATGAGCTGGTGGGCTCCCGGATGCGGGGTGTCCCGTGTGATACGAGCTGGTGGGCTCAGAACAGTGTAGGGGACAAGCATCCACGTTGCTGAAACCAGCCATAACAACAGCAGCAGTGAGGCCGAGGGCTGAGTGGGCCCTGGAGAGAGAACTTCTCACCAGCCCCCCAATCAGGATTGAGGCACATGGCTGGGGCCATGTAAGGAAGCTTTCACTTCCGGCCTCTGTGCTGGACCTGTTCTCTGGCTCTGAACGTGACTCCCTTTGCAAACCTTAAATTCACAAAAGAAAGAGAGGGTTGCTCTTGTGTGGCATCATTTATCATTCCCCGGTGTAGCTGCAGGCTGGATTGCTGAAACACGGATGTCCCTGGGCCCTTTTAGAGCAGGCTGCATTTGCCCCCAAAGCCTGTGGGACATAGCGAGCTGCCTAGAGCTGAAGGCCTAGTTAAGCATTAGCAATGATTGATATTCACCACCTAGGAGAGGCTATTGCCATTACAAATTGAATTCTGGCAGTAATCACAAGGCTATCAATTCAGTCCCTCTCCCAACTCATTTTAGTCCATCCATTACTTTGGAGAAGACACCAAGGCTGGCCTGACCTGATTAGATTGCAAATTCACCTCAATGGCTAGGATGTAGGCTTAAAAGCTACCACTCCACATTTTGTTAGTGGTGAAGGGAACTGTGTGCAGGACAGGGACAGTAGATACCAGCAAAGAAATGCTGTAGGATAGGGAGACTTTTACAATGGAATACTTCAGAGGGAGGGAAAACTAGAATTGTAACTACTAGCATAGAGAGGCGTTCGGAGCTCTGATGCATGTTCACAGAGGGAAAGGCATGTTCAGGTCTGCCTGGCTTGTTTGGAAGTGGAAAGAAAAGGCTTCTTTCTAGATTTGCACAACAGGGTTTCACCATGGCTTATAAGTAATAATAATCATACCTAGCTCTTTTATATAGCGCTTTTCACCAGTAGGTCTCAAAGCAATTCACAATCTTTAGTGTATTTATCCTCACAACAGCCCTGGGAGGTAGGGAAGTGCTATTGTCCCCATTGTACAGACGGGGAACTGAGGCACAGAGAGACCTAGGTAACTTGCCCAGGCAGCACGGATAAGATTTTGGATTTGTCAAATGTCAGTGCGTCTAGTATTTAAAGCAGGGGACTGTGAGTTAGGACTCTTGGAGTCTATCCTAGTCTCTGCTATTGATTAGCTGTGTGACTTTGGGCAAGTCACTTAACTTCCCTGTGCCTCAGTTTGCCTATCCTTAAAATGGGGCTAATGATTATCTTGCTCACAAAACTGCTTTGGGAATAATTAAATCCTTCTATAGCTCTCCCAGACCTTCAGTGAAAAGTCTAATTATTAGATTCAACACCTGTCATTTAAAAATGACATCAACATACATTATTACAGCAGGAACACCATGGTTTATCAGCAAATATACAAATGAACAAATAAAGCAAAATATGCATGTATGCCCTATGCTGATTCAGCTGATGTGCATACTGATTTACCAAGAATCAGAGGCTTATTAACATCATTTTGTTTGATATGATAAATCTATGAGAAGTGGTTGAGGCTCTGATGGCACAAATATCTCGTAAGTACTCTCTTCTTGTGCAGTAAATTGATATTGTACTTGCCTGAG